>NC_046320.1:7176426-7513301 GCF_009819535.1 Lacerta agilis | reverse complement strand
CCCATATGGACGGCGTGCGACAGCAGCAGGCCGTACGGTCTCTGTGTGAGAGGCAGCCCATACAGACGCCACGCGAGCTGCGCCCATACTGACTGTGCGCCCCCTCGGCCGCTCTACAGCTGGGGCGAGGCAGGGGCCATCTTGTCACCTGCCCCTCAGAGTGGCACCCGGGGCATACCACCCCCTCCCCCCCACTTTGTATGCCCCTGGCCACACTCAAATGTTAGATCTCTATATGTTTTCATGGCTGGCAACATATGTTGAAATTCAGGGTGGTATTCCAGCCTGCAGTTCTTTCTCACTGTTTTCCCGAGGGGATCATGGGAGAACAGAAGCACACGTGTGCATAAAGGGTGGCAAAATGTCACCAGTCATTGTGTCACACCATGCCTGCTGTTGTGAATGAAATTTAGTGCGATGGTATATTGATAATAATAATAATAATAATAATAATAATAATAATAATAATAATGCCACAGTTTCATAACACAACAGGTAATGTGAGAAGCCAGGAAAGAAGCGCTAGCATTACAACCAGGAAAACTAACACAACGATTCTCGTGTCTATATGCAGTCATAGATACCCATCTAAATACCATGATGGCGTCTGCTTTCAATACAGATCACAAAGAGCTGAACTGGAATTTTGAAAGTGCTGATTTGCATGCTCAATGAAGGAGAAATTAAACACACCAAGTCCTAGACACTGAGCCCTACGCAGCCATAGCCTTTTACGCAAACACACGATTTTAAGGGACTCCTGAACTCCTGCACTAACCCCTAGGAAGCTCAGGTGACCTGGTAGGGGTAGGGTGCCAATGGCTGCCACCACAAAGTAGTAATATATTACCAAAAAAGAGCACAGAAGAGGTCATAGAAATACAATACGTTTTGCTATAGTATGGAAGACAGTGGCCAGTGTGCTGTCTCAATCTCCCGACAAGCTGGTTATTGTTGATGGGTATCTTAAAGGCTCCTACTATCCTCTTTTATGATTCTTTGTTTTTAAGCTGCACTTGATGGTGAATGTTTAAGGGCATTTTTTGTGTGTGCAGGGAGCGAGCGTGTAAAAGTTAGAGGGGAGACACACAAATGGTAATGGTTGCAACATATGTTTCTAAGATTACAAGCTATCCAATATTGGAGTATGTGGGATGCCTGCGAAATATGCAGATATTTAGTAAATAGGACCATTAAATTACAGGACAAACAAATCTTCCTCACACCACGATACTCATGAAGTTCACAGTATGCCATATCCCTCTGTTAATACTACAGTAATATGTTTGGGTAGTGGGTTTTTGATCAACCACAGCAGGGGAAGGGGGGGGGTTAGCATTTGACAATCACACGTACTCCATCAGTGCTTAACTGGTACCTCACTTTAAGATTAGCGCAATTGAATAAAGGCCCTCTGGGCTTTGCTGGTGTTGTTTTATGGCAATATTCAGAATGAAGCATTTCAAAAGAGCATGTTTATTAACACCAGGCAGGTACCTTCATTGGTTTCTTTCTGGCCCCTGCTCATAGCTGTCAACTTTCCCCCCTTTTTAAGGGAAATTCCCTTATTCCAAATAGGATTCCTTACAAGAAAAGGGAAATGTTGGCAGCTATGCCCCTGCTTAAAACCCTTTTGCTTCGGCAAACCTGTCCAGGCATGTAGATGTTGACATGCTTTAATCTCTCTCTCTTTTAGTTTCCTGCTGACTTAAATTCTTTTAAAAATGTGTTCGTCTTTATCAATAAGATACTGCTTAGTGGTTTGGTTACAATCAAGTGGCAGGCAAATTTATATAAAATAAATAAAAGAGCATTATTGATTGATTGATTGATTGATTGATTGAATTTGTATACCGCCCTATACCCAGTATACGGCGGGTGGTTTCACAGAAAAAAGATCACAATACATAAAATCAAAATAAGAACAATGATCCAATAACACACCCCCCCCCCAAAAAAAGAGAGAGCCACATTTTAAAAGGGTGCCTAAAGGTGTGTAATGAAGGCACCAGGTGAACTTCCCTGGGGAGAGCATTCCACAGACAGGGAGCTACTGCAGAGAAGGCCCGTTCTCATGTTGCCACCATCTGGACCTCTTAAGGAGGCGGCACACGAAGGAGTCCCTCAGAAGATGAGTTCAGGGTCCAGGTAGGTTCATATGGAAAGGGGTGGTCCTTGAGGTATTGCGGTCCTGAGCTGTTTAAGGCTTTATAGGTCAAAACCTGTTGTCTTTGTCCATGGAGTTTTCTTGGCAGGGATACTGGAGTGGCTTCCTCCAGGAAGAATTGATGCTTTTGAATTATAGTGCTGGAGGAGACTCTTGAGTGCCATGGACTGCAAAAAGATCAAACTTATCCATCCTTAAAGAAATCAGCCCTGAGTGCTCACTGGAAGGACAGATCCTGAAGTTGAGGCTCCAGTACTTTAGCCACCTCATGAGAAGAGAAGACTCCCTGGAAAAGACCCTGATGTTGGGAAAGATGGAGGGCACAAGGAGAAGGGGACGACAGAGGACGAGATGGTTGGACAGCGTTCTTGAAGCTACCAACATGAGTCTGACCAAACTGCGGGAGGCAGTTGAAGACAGGAGTGCCTGGCGTGCTCTGGACACGACTGAATGACTGAACAACAGGTCAAAACCAGCACTTTGAATTAGGCCGCATCTCTCACTCACTCCTCAAACTAGCTCTACACCAATACTAGCTGTTGACTATTCAGTCTACAAATGCTATGATCACATGAGGGCAGAATCATTCTGTGACATTTCCTACCTTCCGAAAGAGAACATGGCAGACAGAACTTTTGGTGACCCATGCAGAGCTATTTTTGGTCCTGTTTGCAAGTAGCCTCTGAAAGCCTTGTAAGCACATGAGCAAGGCTTGGAACTGAACAGCAGAAGAAGGGATGGTGATAGGGTGGAAAAAGAAGAGTAATTTAACTATCCTTTTAGTAGTATTTCATCACTTCCCAAAATCAAGCAAAGTTTTGAAGTGACATAAAACAAGAGTAAAAAATACAATACATGTCCATTAAGACATCACTACATACTAAAATCATATGTAGTGATCAATTACTAAAGGAAATAACCATCACACACAAACACACCCAATGGGTGAACCACAAAAACAAAAATAATATCATTTCCAAACTCCCTATTAGAGTAAAAATGTCTTCTGGTGTTGAAAAAATGCAATGCCTGGTGAACTTCCCTGAAAAGAGTATTCCACAGACAGGATGCTACCCCTGAAAAGGTCATTTATCTGAAGGATTGCCAACCTTTTTGGGCACATCTTGGATTTAGAGAAAATGCAATGAGTGCAGGTCACAACATGGCTGCATAAAGTGGATGGGGGAAGCTCCCAGTCCCAGTACCCAATGAAAAGCAGGCATATTAAAAGGGTGCACATTCAATGTAGGAAAGGCCAAGCCAGTGTAATGAGGTACTGAGCAGGAAGAGAAACAGCCTCTTGTATGTTGCAGGGGATATTTACTGATGATGATGATGATGATGATGATGATGATAATAATAATAATAATAATAATAATTTATACTCCGGCCATCTGGCTGGGTTTCCCCAGCCACTCTGGGTGGCTTCCAACAGAATATTAAAATACAATAGTCTATTAAACATTAAAAGCTTCCCTAAACAGGGCTGCCTTTAGACGTCTTCTAAAAGTCTAGTAGTTGTTTTTCTCTTTGACACCTGGTAGGAGGGCGTTCTACAGGGTGGGTGCCACTACTGAGGAGGCCCTCTGCCTTGTTCCCTGTAACTTGGCTTCTCGCAGTGAGGGAACTGCCAGAAGGCCCTCGGCACTGGACCTCAGTGACTGGGCAGAACGATGGGGGTGAAGACGCTCCTTCACATATACTAGACCGAGTCTGTTTAGGGCTTTAAAGGTCAGCACCAGCACTTTGAATTGTGCTCAGAAACGTACTGGGAGCCAATGCAGGTCTCTCAGGACTGGTGTTATATGGTCTCAGCGGCCACTCCCAATCACCAGTCTAGCTGTCGCATTCTGGATTAATTGCAGTTTTCAGGTCACCTTCAAAGGTAGCCCCACATAGAGCGCATTGCAGTAATCCAAGCGAGAAATAACTAGAGCATGCACCACTCTGGCGTGACAGTCTGCGGGCAGGTAGGGTCTCAGCCTGCATACTACATGGAGCTGATAAACAGCTGCCCTGGACACAGAATATTTTTCACATGTGTTACAGGACATACTAATGGGGACACTGGCTCTCACAGGTGTAATGTTGGCATCCCCTGCTTTAGCTTCCTCTCCTGCTCTTTTCCACATTCACACAATTTCCACATTCACACATTGTGGGGATACCTTCCCAAGAAATAAAAAAGTTGAAATTTGGTGCTCCTGGGGAAGTCGGGAATGTAGAAATGCTTCCATTCTGCGAGCCCTGTTTACTCGTACAAATATATGACATTTATTACTTTGCAAATGCAATGAAAAGTTCAATAGTCCACCAAGCAAAATCTAATATGGCATTTCCCAGATGCCATTAAAGACAACAGCACAATCTGCAGGTGAAATCTCTCTCTCTCTCTCTCTCTCTCTCTGTGTGTGTGTGTGTGTGTGTGTGTGTGTTTGTGTGTGTGTGCAGGGAACCCATTGTTAATTTTTACCATACTGCCTATCCCTTTAGGAACAAGATTGAAAGTAAAAGACAATAACTCCAGGAATCCATCTGTGCTTCACTTTCCTCATTCAGCCATAATTAAATAATTATATCTGCCAAAATGATTCCTGTACAGTGTATCAAAAAGGTAGTAAATATTTAACAGCTGGGCACTAAATTAATTGTTTGTCACATCTGTAGCAGCTGTGATATCTGAGCTGGAAATGGAATGGAAATAAAAGGAAACAATGGAACATCTTGTCACTCGCTCAGTGGGCTTGTTCCTTTGCACCTTATGAAAAACCAGCAGGCATATGGCGTGTGTCGGATAGGGCACAAGAATGCCATGCACACAGTTTCCCAAATCTGCTCTGCTATGCAGATATTCCTGTAACCCCCACATGTCTAGGGGCTTGGTGAGAGGAAAGAGAAGCAAGGGTGTTGTCCATGTACTTTGCTTCTCTTAGGAGCGGGGGTAACAAACTACCTCCTGTGAAGAATGACCCACCTCCCTGGGATCTTAATGTAAATCATGCTAGGGCTATGTTTGCACATTGTATTATTCTTGGCCCACTTTTTAAAGGTCCATCCATTAGAGAGCCATATTGTGCTTTGCTTCAGGCAGTGAAAGGTCTTGCACCAGCTTCAGTTCTGGAGAAAACAGTGCATTCGCCTCCCCCAATTTTGCATATACGCATATATTGTATGCATCCCCTTATACACACTGACAAACACGCATACCATACTGCCAAAGTCAAGCTATTCAGTGCCAGGGAGGAGAAGTTTTGCACTCATCACACCAATTCTCCTAAAACCCGTGCTTTATGTACGGTATCTTCTTAAGAATAAATGTCAACCATTATATGGGAAAAATAAAGGGGTGCATATCCAAACCTGCTCCCTTTTCCTGTGCACTTCAATAAGGAGGAATCAAGTTTGCATGAGTCAAGAATGTTGCAGAATGTTGGAAAACACCTTTACTTGAGTTGTTGCTTCTTCCCCCCCCCCACCTTTGGGACAGTCCTTTCAGCTTTCTTAAATCTGAATATTTGCCCATTCACTAGCAGTTGCCAAATACACCCACACCCACACCCACCCACACAAACACACACACACACACACCTCTTTTGCATAGGGCAAATTGTTCTACAAAAGTGTATGTGGCCCAGCTTTCATGTATGTAAGATTGCAGGAGCAATGTGCCAAGCTAAAAGCCTTCCTGAACTCTAGAAGGCATCCCAGAATCCTCTGCAAAAACAACCTGGAAAATATTTTAGAGATCGTCAGTAGAAAAAACTGAGATGAAAGTATTCCCCGAGGGCAAAAAGTTTTGGAATGTACTGGCCTAGCATATCTGCATCCAGGAACTTTGAAGCAACAGTTTCAAAACGTAAGGTAAAAATGAATTTGTCGGCTGAATTTGAGGCTCCATACAGGGCAGAAATCTGCCTCACTCGGCTTATACTTTTGATGGCCTTGTTTTTCTTCCCTTTTACATAATGGCAATGTGTTGAGGCAATGATTCTCCCCTGCTAGCAAAGGCTCTGCCCCATACTGTGTTTGGAGAGAAAACTGATGACAAAAGAACAGCAATAAGTCAAGGGAATATCCTTTGCCATCAGCCTACAACCCTATTCACTTTGTACTAATGGTTTCTTAATGCCATGTTTTCTACAGGTCAGATTTTTCTGCAGAGAAATCAGACTTAAAAAGACAACAAATAATGACATTCCCTAAGCTCCAGAGACCCTCTTTTTCCTCCAGATTCGAGGACCTATTAATAAACTTAGTGCTAAGTTGGCAAAATGGTGAGTGTTAACAAGATTAGGAGGTGCTTGGCTGCCAGAAACATTATCAGCCCTGGTGCTTAGAGATAAGAGTCCTGGGGGTGTCGTAGGATAAGAAAAGTATTTCAGATTGTTCTGGACATAAAAAAAAAACAAGATGCTTTCCCTAAAGTTGAAAGGACAGGTTTTTATCAATTTTATTTCCCCTGCAATCCTCTACTTTATCCTCTCCACTTCTGTTGGAAAGTTTCTGTTTTTTGCTTCCCCCCCCCTTTTTTGGGGTGACTGGGAAAAAAACCCACTTTAGCAACTTGAAGTGATTTTGAGAAGAAAAAATACGAGGGGGGGGGATATAATCAGCTAAACAGTACTGTGGCAGTGATGGTTATCCATCACCTTTGCAGGGCTGTTTAACAGCATGAATAAGACATGATAAAAGCCTGTGTTCTTGAATAGCATGTTGAGTCATCAAATTGAAAGGCAGCACTTGCGGCTATTGTACAGTGAGAAGAAGTGAGGGCTAAATCATAGTCAAGTGTAGACACAGCCTTTGGGAACATCTTAACACTGCAGAGCTTGCCATCAGAAATAAGAGCTACATCGGCCTATTGTGTCAGTATTATAGGGTAGCTTCTCACATCACTGAGAAGTGCCAAAGGATGACATGCAAATAAGGTGTGTGTAAAGGGGCACAGGGATGTTAGCAGAATCCATTGAAAACTGATGGTGCTTCCTGAGCATTTATTTATTTCCAGGGATATGAGACAACACTGGTTATTTAATGAGCCTCCACTTTTGATTGTTTGTGGACAGGCTAGACACCACATTCCTTACTGCAAGCGATCAGAATATCCCTGTTTTTGATGTCTTGAAGATAGCTCAGTTGGTTAGAGCATGTTGCTGATAAAGCCAAGGTTGCAGGTTTGATCCCCATATGGGACAGCTGTGTATTCATGCCTTGCAAGGGATTGGACTATTCTATGATTCATAATATTCCAAAAATGGTGTATTACTGTAGCAGATTCTGCACAGAGGGTATCGAATATAGAAAGACAAAAATTATCCCACGACATTGGTAGGCAATCTGGGAATCATATGTAGTAATAAGCTGCATCAAACATTTTCCAGTTAGTTTTTTTGGGGTGGGGTGGGGTGGGCTGGGGGAATTCATAGTGATAAAGCAGTGGTAGTCAATGTGATCACATCACATCACCCTTAACTATTGGGTATGCTGGCTGAAGCTGATGGCAGTTCAGAGTCCAAGAACATACAGAAGGCACCATGTTAGCCAACCCCGGGGAAAGTGATGAAAGGAGAAGTGACAATTACAGTAGGGTGAATCATAGAGTTGGAAGAGACCACAAGGGCCATCCAGTCCAACCCCCTGCCAAGCAGGAAACACCATCAAAGCATTCCTGACAGATGGCTGTCAAGCCTCTGCTTAAAGACCTCCAAAGAAGGAGACTCCACCACACTCCTTGGCAGCAAATTCCACTGTCGAACAGCTCTTATTGTCAGGAAGTTCTTCCTAATGTTTAGGTGGAATCTTCTTTCTTGTAGTTTGAATCCATTGCCCCGTGTCCACTTCTCTGGAGCAGCAGAAAACAACCTTTCTCCCTCCTCCATATGACATCATTTTATATATTTGAACATGGCTATCATATCACCCCTCAACCTTCTCTTCTCAAAACTCTCCAGGGTAATCTTTTTGGGGAGTAGGTCACTTACATCTTTTTTCATCCATAAGTAAGGCAGTAGCAGAAGATTTGTTCAATTTAAACTGTTCTCTCCCTCTACAGAGAGAGCCAGCATGCTGTAGTGGTTAAGAGCAGTGGATTCGTAATCTGGTTAATCAGGTTTTCTTCCCTACTCCTCCACATGCAGCTGCTGGGTAACCTTGGGCTGGTCGCACTTCTCTGAAGTCTCTCAGCCTCACTTACCTCACAGAGTGTTTGTTGTGAGGGAGGAAGGGAAAGGAGATTGTTAGCTGCTTTGAGACTCCTTAAGGGGAGTGAAAGGCGGGATATCAAGTCCAAACTCCTCCTCCTCCTCTTCTACAGGTTTTGCTGGAATAGGAAAGTGTTTGTAGCAGTTCTCATGTACAGTGGTTCCTTGGTTCTCAAATGCCTCAGTACTCAAACTACTTGGAACCCAAACACTGCAAGCCCAGAAGTAAGTGCTCTGGTTTGTGAACCTTTTTCGGAAGCCAAACATGCTCCGTTTTGAGTGTTAGGCTTCCCTTTTGAGTATTACGCTGAGGTCTGTCTGTTTTTGCTATTTATTTTGGGTTTTTGTTTTTGCAGCTTTTTTGTTTCGTTTTTGTGACTGTGTGGAACCCAGTTCAGCTACTGACTGACTGATTGTGTGACTGCAGTACGTTGTTTATTGCTTTCATTTTATGGAACAATGGTCTCGTTAGATAGTAAAATTCATGTTAAATTGCTGTTTTAGGGGTTGTTTTTAAAAGTCTGGAACGGATCAATCTGTTTTGCATTACTTTCTATGGGAAAGCGTGCCTTGGTTTTGGAATGCTTTGGTTTTGGAATGGACTTCCGGAATGGATTAAGTTTGAGAACCATGGTACCACTGTATTCCACAATATACCTGAAGAAGGATGCTTGATTATGAGAGCATCCTTTCAGCTGTATTGTGGGGCTTGGGAAGCCACTCCATTTCCACATACAGTGGTACCTCGACTTACGAATTACTCGACATACGAATTTTTCGACTTACGAATGAAAAAGTGCCCGCACACCTACGAATTTTTCGACATCCGAAGGACATCCGTTGGCGGTTTTAGATGGGGTTTACTCGACTTACGAATTTTAGATGCAGTTTACTCGACTTACGAATTTTCCCGAATTTTTTGTTTCCAATGAGTTCCTATGGGGAAATCGCTTTTTCCGACTTACGAATTTTTCAACCTACGAATGTGCATTCAGGATGGATTAAATTCATAAGTCGAGGTACCACTGTAGCATCCTTCCTCCAATGCATCGTGGAGCAAGAATGGCCACAGATGGAATGAGGACCACCACAACCACCTCTTTCCCACATCAGGGAAAAGAAAGTTTATTTATCTTAAAAAGGAAGAAGGGGGGAGAAAAGAAGAAGCAGCAGCCTCTGCTACACATTCAATGGCTGCTGAAAATGCAAGTCTCCTGATCCTGGAAGTGTCTCTTGAAGCTGTTATTATTTCTTCACTCTGTCTCTGAATGTTCAGACCCTACATATATTAAGGAAAATAAAAACATCGTCACCCCATCCCACCCACCTCATTTCCCCCTTCTGTCCCCAATGTCTCAACAACCAAAACTGCTTTGTAAAAATGTTACATGGAAAAAATACGAGAGAGACATTGCACAGACTTTTGTAAATCAAGAACAAAATTAATGGAAAAAGAAATAAAGAATATGCCTTTCCACCTTTGCAGCCCAGGAGGACCCATCTCCTCAGCGTCTACCATCTTTGATCTCCCCAATGCTTCAACTATATTATATGCATTATAAATTACTGCAGATATCTGCCACACGGCCCTTTTAAGAGAAACAGCTATGAGCCAGGAGGTGAGTTCCTGGAGTGCTGACTTAGAGATACAGCCTGGCTGGAGAGGTTGGTTGGTACTCTGCACTGTGTGGGCTCCCAGGCCTTATCATAAATAGTTTGTAGTGAGTTTCTACATGGGGTCATTGTCCAATACATTACTTCTAGTTGGTTTTAAATATAACCTGTCAAAATACCATTCAAATGCATGCTTTCCTGCTAGACTTTAATTTCAGTAAATTAGATTTAAAATATTTTAGGATTCATTGCCCCCCCCCCCCCAAAAAAAAAACCCACAAAACCCTGTTAAATAGATTAGGAAAGTTGTTCTGAACAAAGCCTTGGATGTTCCTAAGAATCAAACTACGTCTTAGAAGATCAGCAGTCCCATAGGATGTTGTATTTAATCACAAGATTCACTTTTTAAAACTCTCAGCTATCAGTGTAACAGCAAGTTTCTAGCCTTTCTGGTTGAAACTGTATGGGCAGAGCTTAGCTAGTGGGCTCTCAGAAGTCAAAGAAGCTGCTGAATATCCAACATATATATATATATTTATTGTTGTTCTCCTCCTCTCCTCTTCCCCATAATGAAGAGAAGCAGAATAAATGCAGAGTTGTAAATGGAGAGTCTGTCACACTGGAAAGTTTGCTGTGCTTTTTTTTAACTAATAAATACAAATATTGCTCATTTGCTCACAAGCCACAAAATCCAGCTTTTGTCCTTCTAGAACCGGGTTAGTTTTCCACCGAATAGATATATGCGTGTTTTTCAAAAGTATACATAGCAATTCCGATTGGAAAGTGTAATCATCCATTCCTGGCCTCGTTTTTACAGGTAACAATAATGATTAGTTTAAAACCAACGCTGACCAAACGTTCTACCACAGACTGTATCCCGAAGCAGCAGTTTGCAAGATCTTAAGAGATTTTCATTATTACTCCTGCTGCACTTGGTTAGTATTTTAACCCTGAGAGATGTAAATTGCAGGCTCCTGATGGTACTTCTAGGGTACCCATGCTGAGAGACAACATCCTAACCAATTTACTGACAGTGTAAGCATCTAGCTCCTTTAATCGAAATGACAGCTGACAATCTGGTAGGAAAGTCAGAGTGAGGCATAAGTGCTGGAGCTTCCTCAGATATTTCAGAATATATATATATATATATATATATATATATATATAGGATTCAATGGGTAACTAGCAAACTAAGGGTACAGCTTCTGCTATCAGAAGGTCAAAGTGCACGCCAAACTGGGGTTGGGAGATTGGCATAGCTTTTCATTTCACATTCCTGTTGTCCCTGTGATGAAATAATAATTTCTTCTAGGCCATTTTCACCCACATATTTCTCCATTTCCTCCATGCCACTTGCAAGCAGGACGTTAGTCTAATGAAACCAAGACTTCCTGCAGGGTGATGATTAATGATCCCGCAGTGGCTCTTTTCTCAACCACCTTGTGACCTTTGCTGCAGCCTGCCAGCATCATCAAACAAAACAGAGCATTTCCATTTTCAATAAAATAGAATGTAATTCTTTGATGAAGTTTCCCCATGGCACAGGATAAGGCTATGAAAACAAATGAGCTACTGTGGGGTGGGAAAGTGGAGTAGGCATGACTGCATAATTGATTCACTGCTAGTCTGTGGAAAACTCAGAGATAGAAGGGTGTTGTCACCATGCTGTGACCAGATATTCCTTTCCTAAGGAAAGCAGATTCAAGAAGGCTGAGGCAGGGGCGCCATCTCCTAGAGGCTGAATCCTTCCCCCCCCAATATTCTTTGGGAGAAGTCTGTTCCCCATGTCAAAAAGCGGAGGAGGAGGTTCAGCATGGAGCCGAGTGTGACATGACTTCAGTGGCCAGCTCCTTCTTCTCCTGCTGCCATGGAGGAGAATGAGAGGGAAAGCAATCTTTTGAAACTGGCAATTCTCTGAATTTTGTAAGGTGGTTTCCCTTCCAAAACAATGTCTAGAAAACTGCAAATATAAGCAAACATAACACATCGCTTTGCCTTTCATAAGGAAAAGTTGCTTGCAAAAATGTGTATATTGGTCAAAGCCGCAATCCAATATGGGTTTTGGGGGGAGAAATTTGCACGAAATTTGCTGACAAGAGGATTTGCTTAAGTAAACAACCCACAACCAACGCAAATTCCTAAAAAAAAAATTTAAAAATGTGGAGAACTGAATTTAAGACTGGAAAATATAAAGATGGAGAGAATCCAGAATCAATAGATTTGTCCATTCGTACATGTAGGGCAGCCAGGAGGAAATGTCCATTGCAAGAGGTCACAGCAAATTTGGCTTCAAGTGGCAGGCTGCATTAGCATTAGTTTTTGAACATTTACCTCATCTTTTTTTATAGAACAAAAAGTACAACTTCAGACAATATACTCCAACTTTTATGCATTAAGAAACTCTCCTGACACCCACCCACTTCTTTCAGTGGGAACACTTAAAGCAAATATTGGAAGTTCATAAGTCTGTCTCAGCATCTCTTGAAAGAACAGGGAGAACAAGTTGCACAGATTTTAAAATTCAAATTAAAACCACATAAAATTCATAAGAGTAACTCCCCAGACATGCTTTTTCAACTTGTTATTCTCAGTCTTGAGGGAAGACTTAATAATCTGCTAATTGAATAAAGAGCCAGATCATTTGCTTTGCTTAAACAGCACATGTACACAGGACTATAATTGTGAAGTTAGTAACAAGAGCTAAACCCTGATATATAGCTATGAAGGAGGGAAGGAAAGACAGGCCGCGCATGCTTTGCCACCCTCAACTTATTACTTCTTATTAATTTATTTAACTTATACTCTCAACCCAAACCCTCAGCCCAGAGGTTCCCAGCATTTCATTTAAAAAATACTCTGTGCAATGCAGGATAGAAACATAACATACTAGTAAAATAACACACACCCAAATATAAACAATGCAATTCAAAACCAGCAATACAGAAGGAAGGAGCAGTTATTTAACCCAGACACACACATAAGCCCAACGGAAATGATACATCTTCAGTTGTCCTCAAAATGCTGTCTGCTCAAGGGGCAACTGCTTCCCCACCTTCAAATATCATTTCGAAATGCATTCTGGCCGTATTTTTTTTTCCTCTACCCACTTCAACAGCAACAAAGCAGTCTGTCAATATGGTAAGGTATGTTTTCCAAATGAAAACAAAATGTGAAATGAGCATCTGAAACCATGTACATGGCTTCCGTGTGGGTTAGACATTACTTCTGTGGGATTGAACAGCAATATGGAAGAGCACAGTGAAGCAAGCACCTCCTACTTCCTCCCATGCTTTTTCTATGACACAATACTCGTGATATTTTGCAGAGAAGAACAACTATCAGTGTGGCAGCTATAAACAAACAGCAACAACAATAGTGTGTGCATGTGTAGTTTAACCTTCACAGTTAAATTAAATCATGGTTTTGGCTTGGGCCTGTCACAATCTCTCAGCCTAGCCTACCTAGGCTGAGCTCTTGGATGGAAAGGCAGGATACAGTGGTACCTCTGGTTACGAACTTAAGTCATTCCAGGGGTCCATTCTTAACCTGAAACTGTTCTTAACTAGAGGCATGCTTTTGCAAATGGGGCCTCTTGCTCCCACTGCGCCTCCAGCAAGCAATTTCCATTCTCATCCTGGGGCAAAGTTCTCAACTCGAGGTAACTCTTCCCAGTTAGGGAAGTTTGTAACCTGAGGTGTTTGTAACTCAAGGTACAACTGTATAAGCATGAAGCAATATTTACAGATAAAAAAAATACATATAAGACTTAACTAGAGAGAAATAAAAGAACAGATAGGAAAGCTGGCAGGCCCCACCCTTGCTTTAGCTGCTAAACCCCACAATCAAAGCAAAACAGAGTTTGCCAAAGCAATATTTAAAGGGCATAGTGTCCTGAACCCCTGGCCTACCTGGCAGCAAGTCAGTATGCCCATTCCAAAATTCAAAGTCCGAGGGTCAGTCCATACAAGTGAAATCCAAAGGTCAGGAAATGAGGTTCAGGGTTAATCCAAGTAGCCAAGTCCAGCGTCCAGCAGTCAGGGCAATTCAACTCAAAGTCAAATCTGAAGCACAGTCCCTTAAAGTTTTAGAAGCGCCCAAGTCAAGGTCTGTCAACATGGGCAGTTGAACAGATACAGCACCTCAGCTCTGCAAAGTGCTTTGCATGCTGATTGCAGCATCTGGGCTTGATGAGGGATGTGACCCTCACCTGCTCCAAGCCAACTCCAGCTGAGGAGTCACACACCTCCTTCCAGAGCTAGTGAGCCCCACCTGGCCAGCTAATGAGTTGGGCTGTGGACCTCTGGCTGCCTCAGACTCCTGGAGTGCCCCACCTACTGCTCCCTACACCTCAGAGACCTCTGTGTTCATGGAGACAGGAGCCCTTCTGGCTCCAGTGATGGATCCTGCTTCTCTGGTTCCTGTGCACTGACCCCCATCCCCTCACCATCCTCTGATACCCCGTGAGTAGTGCCTACACCAACCTCTTCTTCCCCATCCCCAGCTTGCCCCGGTGTGTCCCAATCCTAGCTACACAACTTGCTGGGATCCTCCCCCCCCCTCTTCCTGCCAGTTCACGTCAACCTCGGGGTTTCTTGTGAAAGATCTGATTAATTTGTGGGAAAGCTTAAAGTCTTTTCACTAACAGTCAAATAATGCCCTCAGAGAAGGGGGTGCCCACAGCATCCTTGGAGGGCCTATGTCATACCTTCCAGATGTTGTTGACCCATCGTTACTGACTGTTGCCGTGTATGTGTGTGTGTGTGTGTGTGTGTGTGTGTGTGTAAATCTGAAGGAAGAAGAAGAAGAAGAAGAGTTTGGATTTGATATCTTGCTTTTCATTACCTGAAGGAGTCTCAAAGCGGCTCACAATCTCCTTTCCCTTCCTCCCACACAACAAACACTCTGTGAGGTGAGTGGGGCTGAGAGACTTCAAAGAAGTGTGACTAGCCCAAGGTCACCCAGCAGCTGCATGTGGAGGAGCGGAGACGCAAACCCGGTTCCCCAGATTACGAGTCTACCGCTCTTAACCACTACACCACACTGGCAACACATTGACTGTCCCTGCTCTTGGGTACTGCGACATTTTCCATGGATCTGGAGATTCCTTGCCAGGAGAAACATCTGAAGAATTCCAAAATAAGCTTTTAAGAGTATTGACAAGACTACATAGATTGATCAGGAGATTGTCAAAGACTGATAAGCCTTTCGTGTGCAAAGCAGGTGTCCATCTCACAGCTCAATGTTTCCCACCATTTCTGCGTGTGTTGTTTTCCTGTGATCCTTCCAAGAATCCCAGCAGCTGGTGGCTGGCTCTTCACAAACACATGCCAAACTATGCCCTCACTCTGAGTGGCTCCATCATGACCGTAGTTTCACCACTGAATCTAAGGAATATACCATTTGTTCACTAGTTAGCTTCTGCCTACAGTGGTATACATTGAATTAAGGAATATAATTGTTCTGGACTATCTCCAAATGTTAATAGTAAAACTAAATTTAGATATTGTTGGGTAATGATCCTACAATAAAGATTCCTCATTATGCCATAAAAGAGATACTACATACAGTTAACTTTTTATGAGCTCATTAAAAAAGACGATATTTCTTGAGACTTCATAAAAAATACGGCACAAAATGTAAGCTATTTGATGTTGGTTATCCCCATAATATTATCGGTTAGATACTAATTCAAATATAACTTATACACTAGATGAAGTCATAGGCCATCCTATAATAGAGATGACTGCAACACATCTGGGAGTTCTCCCAAGTGTATCAATGACGTCATGACCACAAATATTGCTTCCATACAATTTTGACCAGGCAATGAATTGAGCGTAAGACCCAACTCCTAGGGGATGAGATCCCTTCACCTCCCACAATAAAATATTTGAGGTGGGCGCACCCCACCCCCCAAAGTTGATGGGCACTGCCATTCAAATGGTGTGCATGCACCATGTCTTGTGATTGACTATGCATGGTGGGGTTTACCTAACCCTCTAGTTTTTATTCAAGTTGCCACTCCTGGAAACCAGGGACACTCTCAGAAATGTTCATAGATATGCGGTCAATGCATTTTCAATCAACCATGAGATTTTGCTGGACCCCAATGCAATTTAACTTTCTTTAACGAGGCAATGGATTTAACTGGCAATAGAGCCAATTTGAGTCTCTCACTGCTGTACCTGCACCATGCTCAGCTCCCTGCTGTTTGCTCTTCCTGCTTTGCTCTTCTGACACAGAGTGTTTGGTAGCCAGGAAAGAAACACAGGCCCACCTGCATGCTGGCCACTACTGGATCCAACTGCACGCTGCACTGTTGTATGTAAAACAACAGCCCCTCTCCCCTTTGCATCTCTTTCTAAAAACCAGTTTATATCATTGCATTCTACAGTGACCAACTCAATGCAGGATGGGGTCATGGGAATTTGGAGGTAATAATATAATATATTTATACTCCACCCATCTGGCTGGGTTTCCCCAGCTACTCAGGGCAGCTCCCAACAGAATTAAAAGCACAATAAAACACCAGACATTAAAAACTTCCCTAAACAGGGCTGCCTCCAGATGTCTTCTAAAAGTCAGATAGTTGTTTATTTCCATGACATCTGATGGGAGGGCATCCCACAGGGTGGGTGCCACCACCGAGAAGGCGCTCTGCCTGGTTCCCTGTAACCTCATTTCTCGCAGGGAGGGAACTGCCAGAAGGCCCCACGGAGTTGGACGTCAGTGTCCAGGCTGAACGATGGGGGTGGAGATGCTCCTTCAGGTATACTGGGTTGAGGTAGTTTAGGGCTTTAAAGGTCACCACTTTGAATTGTGCTTGGAAACGTACTGGGAGTCAACGGAGGTCTTTCAGGACCAGTGTTATATGGTCCCGGTGGCGGTAATAACAGCTTTCTAGCAGAGGGCAGGTACTATAATGGACAAAAAAAAATGTACTATAGACTGTTAATTATGAACCCACATCACATACACATAAGCCAGAGATCTGACAATGAGTTTGGCTTCTTTCCATTCCAAAGTAACCTTTCAAAGCATAACATGGCTACCTGGTGGAGCAT
Organism: Lacerta agilis; assembly: GCF_009819535.1. Taxonomy (NCBI): domain Eukaryota; kingdom Metazoa; phylum Chordata; class Lepidosauria; order Squamata; family Lacertidae; genus Lacerta; species Lacerta agilis. The sequence continues at coordinate 7,496,256 of NC_046320.1, read as the reverse complement.
GAAAAACCTGAATCACTCATTCATTGTTTCATTTACTCTTTAATTCAAAGATTACTAAAAATGACCTTTTGCCTTCATTAAAAAAATGGCCTCTTTAAATAAGCATTAGTGCAAAATTCTACCCATTGAATGTCAATTATGGCTAGATTAGGAATGAATTTATTTAGACCACTAGGGAAATTGATCCTCTTCATCTGATCCTGCCTGGTAAAATTCCAACATTTATCTCTTTTAAAACAGATGAAGAGTTAGCTAAACAAAGTCTCTCCCGCCACCCCACACGAGTCCCCTAAGAATTTCTAATTATACCTGATAAATTGTGTGTACATGTGTAGATACATGTTTTGATAAGGGCTGAGCTGAATTATTCTCCAAAGAATATATTTCTACATATGTTTGCAGTCCCAACTGTATGCTGCTTCAATCCATTTTATAAAAGTCCTTCGTCCTTCATACAAAGCCTTATCTCTTGCCAAAAATATGCTCCTGACTGACTAATATTAGCCATTTTCAGATATGGTGGTGTGACTTTATATTACTGAGTGCATGTTAAGCTCGCCTTGCATTGCTAAGCATATACTAAGCTAATTCTGAGTGAGCCTAGTGGCTGTTATTGCCCTCGCTCTGAATGAGCTTCATTTATTCTGTGTGATATCATCACAAGAGTCAAATCTGATATCACAGTTAATAATGTTTAAAAAGCATGATTGGATACTTTTTCCATGACGTGTTGTGGGGAAGCCGGAACGTCTGCTAAAGAGCACCTTCTCTGTCAAATGCATGCTATGAAAAGAGGTGGGAGTGCAGAACGCCTTCCTCCAACCAGTGAAGTGTAAATTTATTATTGCGGAAGTGTCCACAAGTGCATAGAGTTAGATCAATGCATCATTAAGGATGCAATCAATCTGTATTCAACAGTAGGTAGAGCTGTAAGTTATCCTGATGGTTAGAGGTTCATTTCTCTTTCTCCCTCTAATTTAAGCAATCTTCTCTCTAACTTCCTGTTCCCATTTCTTTATGCCGAAGTCAAGCTGTTGTGTGTGACTACGGTCACAGCAATGCCATGTATGTAATGTGCATGGCTTTCCCCAAAGAATCATGGGAACTGCAGTTTGTTAAAGGTGCTGGGCATTATAGCTCTGTGAGGGGGACTCCAGGATCCTTTTTGGGAAAGCACATTTAAATGTGCTTTAAATCAATGTCCGGTGTGAATGTGACCTATGTGCTGAGTGATTTTTGCAGCAATACCACCACTCTGCTAACAATTATATTCAAGAAGCTCTTCAGTTTTGCTCAGCTCTGGTTTTTATATCATTCCCCAAAGGAGATTTTGTTTTTCCAGGAAAAAAGACATCTATCTGTTTTCTCTCTACTAGCTATTTCATCTCATCCAAGTTTCACAAAGAAGTCCACACAAGTTACTAGTCCATCATGTATTGATATTTTAACCAGCCCTCTTGACCACATATTCCAATGTTGGTCATTTGTGGCATAAAAGACTGCCTCTCCCAAAAGTCTGTAAACTTTTTTTGGAATTGGTCCTAACTTCAGGTACCAGGTACATGGGCTATTAACAAGCCTGCCTGCCTTATCCAATGAAAATAAGAAAGCATAGTGGACATTTGTTTCCTGATTCAGCAAGTAGACATATGCCAATAAATCATTTGTACAAATGAATGCTAAATGTGCAGTTTCTCCTGCTGCCAGTCTGTGGACTCAAAGTAGTGTTAGATTTTTCTTCTTCCATACCCAGCTATGCATTTTGATGCCTAAGGTTATGGATAGGCAAATTTGTAAATTTTAGTCTCCCCGTTTCTCACTTTTCCCAATCTTATATTCAATTCTCCACATTTCTGCACTAGTCTGTTGTTGTTGTTGTTGTTGTTGTTGTTGTTGTTGTTGTTGTTGTTGTTGTTGTTTTGTTTTGTTGTTGTTGTTGTTGTTTTAAAAAGGCTCTCCCTAAAAACCATGAGCCTTTTAATGTGGATTCCCCCCCTAATGTATATAATTTTGTATGCAATTTTGCTTAATATATGTACTTTTGGCAAAGCAACCCCCCTAATATAACACAGCTTGCATGTTATTTTCACTAATATATGCATTTTATATGCATATTTTTATATTCAAGGATGTTCCCAAATGTTCATATCAAAATTAGGTGAGAGGTTCACAAAGTAACTCTCAGTTGTTGGGTCTATTCTGCTGGTTGTGATTTGAAATGAAAATTAAATATTTATTCTATAATCTTCTTAAAGGCTTAATGTGTTTCAGCAATATCTTTTCTGTAGTTGTTCAAAGGAGCTATCTGTTACCATTGTTTTGGAAGTGCCACAATATTACATTTCTTTGCCACCGTGTATTGTCTTACCATTTTAAACACACAAGAGCTGCATAAATCCAATACATCTTTATATTTTTCATAATAACAATTACATTAGTTATATTCCTACTAATTTTATCTATAAGGTTTATATCCCACCCCCTCACCACACATTATATAGATGTGGGTTAGAAAAATGTAAAACGCAAGACAAACGCAAAACAAAACAGAATATACTTTAAAATACAACCATCCTCTATCTGTTACAATTATCAGCCCGAATATATGGAATATGCAACTTATTTCACAAACAAATATATCTCAGGCACATTAGCAGCCTACTCAAAAAGTCTGGTGCAAGAGGAAGGCTAAAAAAAAAAAAAAATCAGTTGAAGTTTGGAGAAGTTTTCCACAGCCAGGATGCTATTGCCTCTTTCAGCCACACATCCTCTAAAGCTAGTCACTTCTACCACTGCAGTACTTTAAGGCTAACTCTACATACCTGTGAGGAAGCTTTATTGAATATGGTAAGACTTTTTTCTGAGGAGGTGTGGTTAGAGTTGCAGCCTTAGTCTTGAAGTATAACTTCAAGACTAAGGTTATGGAGAGAGAGAGAGAGAGAGAGACCAATGTTGATGGTGGGTTGTACACAGATAGTGCACATACTCTGATCTCAAATGCATCCTCCATCAGTTCCCAGAATTAAGGGAAGTGAGTGTTAAGCTTGGGTGACTGGCTACTCAGGCCCATGCATGGATCAGGTGGTTGTGGTGTTTTTTTGGGGAGGATGGAGAATGTAGGACTCATCCAAGCCTCTCATCATTTCTTTGTAAAGGAGCACTGTGCAGGATTGGAGTCTCTGCTGAAAAGCTCCTCTGCAGGAAAGGTGCTTTCAGCAGAGCACCCTGCACTGGACAGGATCAATGCCTCTGCCGACAGAGTCGCTTGAAAAAGAAGATCTTGCAGAACTAACCCTCCTGCTCTCAGTAGGGAGTGCAGGGAGGAAGGAAATGCACTGTCCCCTTCTCCTGCTTCCCAATTAAACATTAGCCTTGCCCCCCCCCATAATTCGGGACCAGGGTGAGTGGTGCGTGGCTTGGTACAGTGTGGGTCACCCTAATCGGGGACTGCTGGATCAGGGCCATGGCTGGATGGGTGGACTGTGCGCAGACCAACCATTAGCTAGCTTCCTATGCTAGTTTAAAAACAGAGATAGAGAAATGTGTCTCCATCCCATGTTTGTGTAGACACACATCTGGAGTATTGTAAAGAAAAGTGGTCCGGTGTGGGAAATTGTGTTTATGGCCCCTCATTGCCATCATTACTTCTTGTAATTGGCACATCAGTATGAAGAGATCGAGGTTAGTCTTCCATTTGTCATTTCCCAGTTACAGAGTAAGGAGCATGATAACAGGGGTGGCATCATGCTTTGTTTGGAGAAGGTCCTAGATTCAATCACTGGCATCTCCAGATAGGACTGGGAGACACTTCCATCTGAAATGTTGGAGAGCCACTGCCAGTAAATGAAGACAATTCTGAGAGCTGGGCCAACAGCTGACTCAGTGTAAGACAGCTTCCTATGTTGCTGTGATGGATTCTCCAATTATCATCCATGCTGCTTGGAATGAATGGTCATCAGGAGACAACGGGGGCAGCCCTAAATTGTTATCCTTAGATCATTCTCTTTCTTCTTATCGTCCTGTGTTTAGCATAACCGGTGTTTAACATAATGCAGCATTGATTGAGCTAGCTTTCCTGAGCATGCTAATGGACAAGTGGGATACAAATACACTAAATAAATAAAGGTATATAAGGAATATGACATGTGTGCGAACAAACATCCTTGAACATTTAAGTGCTCCACATTTTGTTCTTACTGCCGTCTGGGGGGGGGGGGAACCAAACACAAAGTGCTTCTCTGTAACCCTTCAGTGAACCAAACCTGCCGAGTTCAGAGGGAAAATGCTATGATACAGAACAAATGTGCTGATGGCTCTGGAGTTAAATCATTTAGGCTACAGAGTGCTCTCTCTTCCCGAGGCAACAAACTGTTTTGTACCCACTGTTGTCAGAAAACAGGATCCATTTGTACATTCTTGATTAGTGACACATATTAAGGCTCCATTTATTCTTTGTACTTAAATTGCTTTTTTTGCTGAAGGCAGTCATTAAAGCTAGAGTTCATTAAAGTATGCTATTGCGTCGCACTTTTATTTTTATGTAGCTCAACAAAAGCAGACTTCATTGGAAACCACAAAGACGTTGGGAGACAATTTCATTTAACAATGATACTGTTGTATGCGGGTGTGTGTGTGTGTGGGGGGGGGAGCTACAAAGCTGGAAAAATATCAAAATCAAAAATAGGAGCTTGAAAAAGATAGTTTGTTGAAGTACAGGTGTTGATCACATGATTTGACATGGATGTCTACAGGAGGGACATTAGCCCCCCTCCACTGAATGACCCATGATCCACAGATTCCCAGCTTTCTTTTGTTTGAAAGGAGTGTTTCTAGCATTTGTAGAACCTGGGATCTGGGCCAAAATGTGCAGACACTATTCTTTTCATTTGGCTTGTGAGAAACTAATCTTGATTTCTTTATTGGGAGTATTTACCTTTCCTCTCACCTCCAGGTTTATTAGCCCACGATACCTTCCTGCAACAAGAAATTGGTGTTTGATTGACTTTTAGAATATTTGTGAGGGGGGGTGGTTCAAAGAGTGCATAATGTGAAAAATATGTTGTGGCCCATCTTCTTGGGAAGGGGAGAGATAATCAAAACCATATTACACCAATGACTACAGAGCTATATAACTTCATGGGCTGCTCTTCTTCTTCTTCTTCTTCTTCTTCTTCTTCTTCTTCTTCTTCTTCTTCTTCTTCTTCCCATCTGACTGGGTTGCCCTGGCCACTCTGGATGACTCCCAACAGAATATCAAAAACACAATAAAACATCAACCATTAAAAACTTGCCTGAATGGGGCTGCCTTCAGATGTCTTCTAAAAGTCAAATAGTTGTTTCTCTGTTTGACATCTGATGGGAGGGTGTTCCACAGGGTGGGTACCACTACCAAGAAGGCCCTCTGTCTGGTTCCCTGTCGCTTCACTACTCACACTGAGGGAGCTGCTAAAAGGTCCTTGGAGCTGGACCCCAGTAGTGGTGATGACTTCCCACCTTAATAGCACCTTCACTCCTATGTTAAATTGGAACATCTTTGCATAAACTCAGGACCATGAGTGAATGCAGAAGATTATATTCAGCACTGTGCTGAAACTTGTCAGTTTTATTCCCCTGCAGACTTCCTTTTCATCCTCTGTAAGAGGTGCAAGTGTCATTCAAACCAATTTTTTTTTTTTTTTGCCTAACCACTCTTCTAAACCTCCTCTAGCTGTTTTGCCAAGTATCAGTTCCACAGATTCCCATTTTGAATCTATGCATGATTTTGCCTTTGGGTAAGGCTCACACTTCACTCCTGTGCAGTGCAGAGCAGGATATAGTAACTGAGGGCTTTGATTTGAAAATTGAATACTGCACAACTGATACCCAAACTTGAGTTTAGGCTATAAATTCATAATTATATGTCAAAAACATATCAAGACATATTAAGCACAGGCTGTTCAACTGTATCTGTACACAAAGCAGCAACTGCTTATGTTGTCAGTGCCTGGAACATATCCACAATTACGACAAATCAAAACTGACAAAGAGGGTAACATTGCACTATATGATTTTTATTTTATTTTTATTTTTAATGCTGACTTGCACGCCAAAAATCTAACTTGCAATGATATGCTGTGACACAAAATAACTGGGGGAGGATGTGATGTGTGAGGGGGGAACAGCAGAGACTAAACACCATCCTGAAGAACTCTCAGCAGATTCAAAGTGACTTTCTGACAGTATCTGCTGCGCTAAGCACGAATCAGTTTAACAGCTTCATTCACTGTGTTATTCCCCCCTGCCCCCCTTCCATCAAATTCTGGAAGTTGTGAAATATAATGCCTTAGCACTAGGGATGGAAGGATCTGTCAATATCTCTATTTCTCGTGTCCCCTATCTTAGATTGAGTTCTCCACATTTGGCAACAACTTGTGACACACACACTCCCTCTCTATACACACATATTCATGAAAATTCATCAGCATTTGAGTGAGAATTTCTCCTAGCAAACACATTTTTTTTTTACATGCAGTTTTGACTAATGTACACATTTTTGCATGAAATTCCCGTTACTGTGATGAGTTTTGTAGGTTATTTTTGACTGATAACTTCATTTTTATGCACACTTTCCCATGATATATGTATTTTTGTTAACATTGTTTGGCTGGACAACTGCATCACAAAATTCAGGTGATTGCAAATTTAAAAGGATAATTGTGTTTCAGGAAGTGTGGATATGATAGATGTAGCTTTAAATGCTCACTGAATCCAAATTCTCCTCTGTCTCACCTTAGTGCCATGGGGAAACATAATTTTGTACACTGTGAGAGACAAATACTTATTTTTTTTAATTTCAATTATTTATTTTCTTACATTTATATCCATTATAGAATCTAATGCAACACTGTGGTTTCCAGGTGCACTCCCATCTGAGAACAGAGTCAATTCTGAGCTGCTTAGTTTCTGTTAAGCAATGGGCTGATAAGCCTTCAAACCATACAATATTCATTTTCCTCCTGTACTGGATTATTACAAGATGCTTCATTAAATATTTAAAACTACTACTATTACTACTACTACTACTAATAATAATAATAATAATAATAGACATCTTAAAATTTGATGATTGATTTCAGTCAGGTATGCCAGATAGAGGGAAAAAAGTACAATTTGTCAGTACTGAAAACAGTTTGTGTTAATAATGCAATATATATACAAAAGATTGAGAAGTAATTGACTTGTTACTCATACCATGAGAAATCTGGCTGTAATTCTGAAATATATTAGCATTTTAGAGTTTCTGTAGCAATTTCCCTAACCTATTAGATATTGTATAATGAACAAAACTCTAAATTTGCAACACCCATCATTGATTTCACTATAACTACCATGACAGTAATGTTGTGAAAGATCTGCTCAGTTGAAACGATATTGGAATTAACTCAGAACCTATAACAGGGGCTGTACATTTTACTGGCATGTAAATTCAGCACAGCCATATTGGATTCCAAGATGTAGGTTACTGGCCAAGTTGACCGCATGAATTTTTCAACAGAGGTATGAAATGCCATTTGCTGGTTCTGGCAATGAATTTCCAACCACAAAAAAGCAAGAACCTTATGTTGTTTTTACCCTACTACTGGCAGTTGTTTGGATTCTCTTGGAAACAGAATGGCGAAAGCAAAGGATCTCCTTCCAGAACATTTTGGGCCCTACTTTCAGAAGCCCAATTTATCCTGTTATAAATAGGAGTGATGAGGAGAAAAGAGCAGTATCTGTAGATGCCACCATCATATGCTAAGCCTTAATTATTACTGAAGAAATGAAGGTAAGCTAGAAGAAGTTTATGCATCAAGCAAAGCATTTGAAAAGAAGTACTAAGAGTGGGAGTATTACAAGGAGTGCTACTTTAAAGGATAAATGGTAAAAACAAAATCACTAGAGAAAGAATGCAATTATTTAAACATGAAGTATTGCTGCCCATCTTCATTCGGAATTCAATGTATATATCTATTTAAAGTTACCCTGGATGGGGGGGGGAAGTATATGACTTCTAATGGAGTTTTAAAAGGATGAATGTGGGTGGAAATAACACACACTGAAGCTTATCATATGTATGGTTCACTAGACTCAGACAGCATATGCTTTCTCTGCCTCTCCACATTTTAATTGGTGCAAGCACATTAGCAGTGTCGTTATTTTTAAAGCTTCATGTTTTATTTAAACTTTTGGCTGAAACCTAAAAATTGATCAGCGATTTTTGCTGCCCACCTCGGAATAAGGATGGATGAACCAGATTATTTCCAGTCCATGTTGCATCTTCGTCGAGGCGGGGGGGGGGGGCAGGGAAGGTAACGTGTTTGTGTATGTGCAGGAAAGAAACGAGACCAGGATAGGCCTGGATAGCAAGGGCAGAAAACTGTGAGGAAGGGGAACAAAACCGGCTGTGGTAAGTTTGAGGTTGGGGGGGATCTGACAACACCTCACTACATGTTTCTGGGGGTTGTTGGGGGCCTCAACAGCTGGGTGGGGTGTGGCAGAGAGGAAAGTAAGGTGGGTGGCCATGTTGGAGAAAAGGGTGCATTAGGGCCTGGCCGTTTTCATTGGGGGGGGAGTTTTCCAGGGGGTGTTCAATTTTTTTTTATTCTTCTGGGACGAGGGGGGGGTTCCTTTCTTTCCCTGCTCGGAGAAAAATCATCTCTTGAATATGGTGGTGGTGGGGTTTGATTTCTGTGTGTGTGTGTGTGTGTGTGTGTGTTTAGGGGTGTCCTTAAGGAAGCTCAACAACTTTTGGGGCGTCAGGAATGTTACTTTTTGAAATATGGCAAGCCTAACATACTGTTATCGTTTCCGTGCGCTGCTCTGGTTTCGGTGTTACATTGCGCCAGAAGCGGCTAAGTCATGCTGGCCACATGACCCGGAAATACTGTCTGCAAACAAACACCGGCTCCCTCGGCCTGTAAAGCGAGATGAGCACCGCAACCCCAGAATCATCTACGACTGGACTTAACTGTCAGGGGTCCTTTACCTTTACCTTTAGCATACTGTATTGACAATCATTCTTCCAATAAGTAGTCCTTGAAATTAGGGTGCAAATGGATGCTACTTCGGTCCACTAAAAGCCATCACCATACATGACCAATTGACCCTTCATAGGCTTTATTCTGGGGCATTTCCATCAATGGCCTATTAATTCCTGTTGGATATTTCAAATTTCTATTTGTCTAAGTAACCCAACAAAACCATAAGTTGGTTCAAGATCAAATACCCGGTAATACATGTTCTACTGTATATAGCTAAGGATGCTTGTCCAGGGTCAGATCACCTGTGTGCCTCTGTTGCCACATTTCTTTCAACGTTTATTGGAATAAGGAATGCATTCTTACTGGGGTGTGATCCCACCTTGTCATTGCTAATTTGACAAGAAATGACAGTTTTGACACAATATCAGTTTCTTCAGGAATGTGCCCTGAATAGCAGATTTTTGTATATGAAATGTGGAATGGGGTATCTTTTCATAGAGCCAGCATATGAGAAATATTAAGTGGTTCAGCTTCAAACACATCCGTTTCATGAGGAAGGATGTTGCTTGCAATGGCTAATTTGTGACTGCCTTTCAACAAATGATGTATCTATGAACTATATGAAATCCACAGTCCAATGAATTTTTCAGTGCATGATAAAGATCTTCCAGATCTCAGCAATTTGTACCGTGGTGCCTCGCAAGACGAAATTAATTCGTTCTGCGAGTGCTGTCATCTAGCGGAAATTTCGTCTTGCGAAGCACGAACAGGGGAAGCGTGGTTTGACGGGGGGGGAAACGTGAAAATTTTTCGTCTTGCGAGTCACGCCCATAGGGAAATTCGTCTTGCGAGTCACCCTTTCGTTAGCGAATGCCTTTCATCTAGCGAGTTTTTCGTCTAGCGAGGCATTTGTCTTGCGAGGTACCACTGTATTTACTATTCATATATGTACAAAAATTTCATTGTGACACCTGTGTTTTGAAGTGAACAAAAATCCTTCCTTTGCCTCTATGTAGCTTCTTGTGCTAGGAGACACTGTTTCTATTTTCACACAGAAGTTGCTCTGCTGTAGCATTACCTTCACAATATATGCAAAAGCCAGTTACTGCCACACAACAGTATGACTGTGAAATAGAGACTACGGTAATTTGGGGTGGATCAGTCTGTTTCTGCTCCTGTCCATTTCACAAGAACAGTATTTGTTCGTAATCCATTCTGTCCTACTTCTGCGACTTAAAAAAAGTTTTAAAAACCCATAAAATAAAATATTTTAATGCATTTTCCCCAAAATGTGCTTTTACCCAAAAATATATACTGCGATGTACAATGTCTTTTTAATGAGGATATACGCTCAGTCTTTATCACCCCTGTTATACAGAAAATTCCAAGTGGCTCTGAAGCTCAATACTTAAAATCCCTGATAGAGGATAAGAATCCAGAGATCATGCTAAGGGTGGCCAAATTTTGCGCGGCTGCCATAAAACTCAGGGAACAAGCTGTGCATTACAAAGACTAAGGCCTCAGGTACAAACCCTAGCTAATATTTTAGAGACTAAGACCTAAACCACATTTATAATGGCTGTCATATTCGTATTGTTTATTGTTATATTCAATTGTAAATTCAAACTTAATTCTATTGAGTTTTATGTTCATTTAGTACGGTATGTGAATCCTGTTTTGGACCATAATAAACTTAATTTCATTTCATATTGTAATGCATTTCAGTGTATTCCGCCCCCGCCCCCCCGGCTTTGTCACAAAATTCGAGTCCTGACCCATATTAGTCATGGAAGTAAGAATCAGGCTGGCTGGCTTATAAATGCAGAGAGAACAAAATCTGAAATGTAATCAAGTCCCAATTCATATCCTAGTTCAGAAAGTGTGGATTAGGTGGGTTTGCTTCAAAATGCAGCCTAAACAGAAGCCTAGCAAATTCCTTTGGCGAGGCTATGCAAATGAGGTGGTGGGGTGATGCAGATGGGACTACTGCAGTTCTCAAAGCCTCCCATTGGAGTCCACGGAGAAGAAAAGTGAACAGGCTGCATTCAGGTACAGAATTGTGTGTGAGAGAGAACCTCCCTCTGTGGTCATGAGATTTGGGGAGCACCTCTAACACCCTTCTTGGCAACATTCAGTCATTTCCCCCAGATGATTAAATGGCATTTTAACGGGGTCAGCCCTGAGTGCTCACTGAAAGGACATATCCTATTAGGGGTTTAAAACCCTATGTGATCCACCCCTAAAACACATCTGTTGGCCTCTATTTATCGGAGCAATGGTAGAAGACATGTCCCTGGTAGCTAGGAGAAGACTTACAGCAGTGAAACTGTCTCCATGAAGATAGAAATGGAGATCCACAAAACCATGTGGCCCTGGGGACACTCTCCCAAAGACCATAAAAAGGTAAAGGGACCCCTGACCATTAGGTCCAGTCGTGTCCGACTCTGGGGTTACAGCACTCATCTCGCGTTACTGGCCGAGGTAGCCAGCGTACAGCTTCCGGTTCATGTGGCCAGCATGACAAAGCCACTTCTGGCGAACCAGAGCAGCGCATGGAAACGCCGTTTACCTTCCCGCCGGAGCGGTACCTATTTATCTACTTGCACTTTTGACGTGCTTTCGAACTGCTAGGTGGGCAGGAGCTGGGACCGAGCAATGGGAGCTCACCCCGTCTCAGGGATTCGAACTGCTGACCTTCTGATCAGCAAGTCCTAGGCACAGTGGTTTAAGCCACAGCGCCACCTGGGTCCCTAGCCCAAAGACCATAGTATCAAGTGTTTAGCCATGCTTGCTAAATTGAGACTCCATGTTAATAAGCCGTGCATCTCTGCTCTGAATACCAGACATGGGGAACAGGGGTTAGTTTTCACAGTATGCCTTGCTTGTGAGCTTTGAGGAGCAAAGCTGGAAACAGAGGGCTGACCCTGATGAGCAAGGCAATTCCAATTGATTATGTTCCTGTTTTCACATTTACTGAGATGAGGCTCCTGGAGAATAGAATCCGAGTAGGGCTGGATTCATTTGAGATCATTAGTTTGGAGGAGATCGAAAGATAGCTGCCACCCTGTAAAGGACCTCTAGAATTTATTGAACCACTTATTTTGAACTTGTTACTGGTGTAGATGGTTCAGGTTGAATGCAACTAGTAGATTTCATATCTTAATCCGGTTCCAGTCCAATAAGGTTGCATTTGTATGTATCCAGGCATTTGTATGTATCCAGGCATAAGTTTCCTTGAACATAATGGGAGTTACTTTTGAGTAGAGATAAATAGAAGCTGACTTTTACAGCAAAATCCTATGCCTGTCAGGAGACAGGTTTCCCATCCTTGTGTATAGGGTTGTAAATTAAGCAAGTTAGGGAGTATGTGTTCAGTTAGATACTTGTCTGTTGTTGTTTACATTTGCCAGTGTGATGGATACTTAGGTCCCCATACTCTGTTGGCCCAGAATTAATATATACTGCTGGGAAGAGAACTAACTTAACTTACTACTAAGGGGTTTTTGTTTTTGTTTTTGTCTTAATGAATTAAAACAGTTGAAGCTCTAGCCATTTGCAACATAAATGCTGCTTCTCTTTAGTGAACAAAACAGCCATAATAGTGAAAGCTAACTACAGAAATGAACGCTGCCATGAGGAGAGAGAGCCAGTTTATTATGGCTGTAAAAAAATGTACACATACATATTTTCAGTGCTTTTTTCTGGGGGGGTGCAGGGGTACACATACCCCTAAATATTTTGTGACTCTTTGTACTTTTGCCCGTTTACTGTATTTATTTTTCATGACTTAAGCTATAAAATGGTGATTGTCTTGAGTCAAAATGAGAGTACCCCTGAACATTATATATATATATATATATATATATATATATATATATATATATATATATATAAAGAAAAGAAAAACACTGCATATTTTGCATAGTGGAAACTTGACTGACCCCTGTTAGAAAGAACTGGAAAAGGAAAAGAAAGTAACAAATTCAAATTCACAGATCTGTAAATTCCAATGTTCTCACGGATGCAAATCTACCCGTGGCATGCGAATCATATATTGGTATAATGTTCTCTCCTGATAGGCGTGTATTTCACTTTCCCATAATAGCAGTGGGGGGGGGGGTAGTACAAATAAAGGGATAGTTAAGAACACCCAGGGGGCATCTACATGCTGGCTCATATCTCAGGAACACTTCCTTTGCACTCCTAATAATCTGTTAACAAGTGGAATCAATGTCTGGCAGGTACAATGTTAAAACTAAGAGAGTCACAGCCACCAGAACTGCAGAGTGGAACCGACCCCTGGGGTTTGGGGCAGCTAACACCCTGCCAGCAAGTCTAATTGGGCAGCAGGAGATCCTTGGGATGGAAGATTAATGAGCTTCATTGGCAGAATACACCAGATTCCCCCAGAGGGTGAAGAGCTATAAACTGACATCAGGGAAAAGTGTAAAGGGGAGCAAAGGACATGAAAACTGCAATCCCTAATTTACTTTCTCCGTGGAGAACATATTGACTCCTTAAAGCTTCCTTTTTTAAAAATAAAAATAAAAATGCAGCTGCAGGATTATGCATGTCATAGAAAGTTTAAACTTTCTTTTCTTAAAGGAAGACTTTTCTCTCCAAGCAAAGTGCACCATTATTATTATTTTTTTAAAAAGCCTGCAGATCTTTTCCTTAAGTTTAGAGCAGTGAAACCCTCAGATTTTGAGTATTGCAAGGATGGAGTAGCTAATGAAGTCTGCCAAATCCCCCAGACGTGGCTTGAAGAAGAATGCTGTGTGCTTGGAAAGCCTCACCCCAAAAAGAGGCAAGTAGGTCCCCCCCAAAATATTTGTAACCCACTCTGTCGCCAAAGATTTCAAGATGTAGTGCTAATATTAAAACCAAAAATCCTGCTACAAGTCATAACAGTCTGAAAACACAAGGAATGTTAATTGCAACATTACATTGTGAGCTACACCATTACTAAAGTACCACAACTGAGCTTTAGAAACCAAGTGCCAGAGGGCATTCCACGAGTAAGGTGGACGCAGGTGGCGCTGTGGTCTAAACCACTGAGCCTCTTGGGCTTCCCAGTCAGAAGGCTGGCGGTTCAAAACCCCACAACGGGGTGAGCTCCCATTGCTCTGTCCCAGCTCCTCCCTACCTAGCAGTTTGAAAGCACACCAGTACAAGTAGATAAATAGGTATTGTTGCAGCGGGAAGGTAAACAGCGTTTCCGTGGACTCTGGTTTCGGTCACTGTGTTCTGTTGCGCCAGAAGCGGTATAGTCATGCTGGCCACATGGTCCAGAAAGCTGTCTGTGGACAAATGCCAGCTCCCTTGGCCTGAAGCAAGATGAGCGCTGCAACCCCATAGTCGCCTTAGACTGGACTTAACCATCCAGGGGTCCTTTACCTTCACCTTTTTACAAGTAAGGTGCTGCCATGGCTGCTCTTTTGAGTTTAGATTTTCAGAACTTCTAATTCACATGTGTCTTTAATTAATTGATTTAATTAAGATAATTTATTATAGGCCACCTTTCTATTATGGGTTCTCAAAGTACCTAAAATATAAAAATATAATGCAATGGCACCCACTAAACCTAATTATTAAAACCAAATCAGAAAGATGGCAACAAAACAAAACAAAATCCATTCAGACCAGCAAGAAATGGTCTGAGGCAGGTTTAACAAGCGTTGTTTAGCCCTACTGTAGTTATATTTGCAAGGACAGCACTTCATGAATGGCAGCCATTCTCTATGACACTCAAATACACCCCTGGATTAAGCATGTTGTTGTTGTTGTTGTTGTTGTTGTTGTTGTTGTTGTTGTTGTTGTTGTTGTTCCTGGTGGTTACAGCATCTAGAGCAGTCTTTTTCAAGCTTGGGTATGGTTGGAATACAATAGCTTGGGTATTGTTGTTGGAATACAATTCCCAGCATCCCTAGCTAGCAGAGGCAGTAGCCAGGAATGCTGGGAGTTGTAGGACTAGAGGATTTTGGGATCCCTCCCAACTCTTTGATTCTTTGAAACATATGTGGACCCACGGTGGAAAAAGGCCCTCCACATGCTGCAGCCTCTAGCCCATGCCACTAAAAGGCATTATTTCCAACCTTCCCTCCTGTTCTGCCCTCAGCAGCTTAATTATGGGGATTTTATGTTGCTGTTTTACTGAATTATTCGCTTACAACCTTTCCAATTGTGAGCCGTTTTGGGGAAGACCTTTGGTTTTGAAAAGTGGCATGCAAGTTGCAATACAAATAAAATAATATTCAAAATAATGCCAAGATGCAAAATAATGCTGGTCATTCCCTCCCCACTCCCCCCCCCAAAAAAAAACCCCAACACACCCACCTTTGCAAGGGATGGCAGCAGCAACAGAAGGAAAAAAGGGGGTGGGTTTGTTATTAGAATGTGGTGTTGATAACATGAAGGTTGCAAGTTCAATATTGGATAGCTGCATATTCCTTCATTACAGCAGGGGGATTGGGCAAAATGATCCTCAGGGTCCCTTCCAACTCTAAAATTTTATGATTCTAAGTTTTAATTCAATATATGGAAGCAATAGAAAACATGAGGTAGCAGTTACAACAACTAGTCTTATGTACACCACTTTATAAGGCGATACTTTACAATATGAGCAGCTTATACATGTTTTAAAATAAGATGCTCCCATTCCTGCCCTCTTTTTACCTTGGAAATTATAGCATGGAATGAGAGCATTTGAAAGAATATTTACTCAAAAATATTTACTCAAGACTCGAAGCTACCAACATGAGTTTGACCAAACTGTGGGAGGCAGTGGAAGACAGGAGTGCCTGGCGTGCTCTGGTCCATGGGGTCACGAAGAGTCGGACACCACTAAATGACTAAACAACAACAATTTACTCAAGAATAGAAGGCTTGCTTTTCTGTAAATCTTGGAAAACAGTAGCATAATTCTGTGAAATACTACTACTACTAGTATTTCTACTACTACTACTACTAATAATAATAATAATAATAATAATTCCCTATAATGCTTGGAACCACAGTAAAACTTGAATCACCACTCCCTATGCATGGTTATCATGCTTATGTATTCCTCCTGGCCGAATATTTAAATTGGTTGGCTTGGAAAAGCTGACTTTAAACATCAGTTAGAATCTTTGTGTTATTCATGGAGGGGGGGAAATGAAACGACTGAATTTTTATGTGCCTGTTGAAGTGTGGGCAACTTAGCTGTACGTATTATCCCATTTCCCCAGTATTCTCTTGGGGATTATTTTTCTCAGAACACTTTGAGTAATGATACCATTCCTCAGATGGAATTATTGCTGTGTTTGATTTGCACTGAGGTTAAAGAAAATTTAGATTTTTTATAGAGGAAATTTCACTTAGTAAGAGCTTGTACAACTAACTCTGTAACTTATAATGATGCAGTGAACTTGGGGACCATCACTGAGTGGGAGGCTGAAAGGTTTGTCGTGATGTGTAGTCAGCATGGTGCCAATATTCACCATGAAGTTGTTACAGTAAGTGCTACACTTTTTAAAAACTACAAAAGAAGAGGTACCGATACTTCCTACCCTTGTGTACCCCTGAAAGAAAGCACTGAGTGTAGTGGTTACAGTGTCAGACTAGGACCCAGAAGACTGGAGTTCAAATCCCAACTGAGCCATGGAGATAAATGGGTGACCATGAGTCAGTTATAGTCTCTCTACCCAACCTACTTCACAGGGGTGCTGTGAGGACATAAAGGACAGGGCGAAATCCCATGTCTGCTGCCTTGAGTTCCTTGAAGGAAAGGTGGAATGAAAATGTAGTACTGAAACAAACAAACAAACAAACAAACAATTGGAATCGTCCCAACAAAGAATTCATTCAGGACCATTAACACATTGTGAAAGCTCATGAAGTTAATACTAAACAGAATCCAAGCAAGATGGCAATGTCTTCTCTTTGCACACAATGCATCATATTTCATAAAAATGCCTGATGCTGAGAATGAATGACCAGGCATGCCGTTCATTCACAGTAAACCATAGTTGTTTTGTTTTTTAAAAAAACTATGGCTTAATGTGGTGTGTGATCCAGATCCCTACACACATTTATTAATAAGTGCATTTGAATCTGCACATTAGCCCAAGAGATGTGAATGAGCTTAGTTCATATTGGAATCGAGAAAAAATAGAAGCTTTCAAGCATTTCTCCAGCTTAAAGTAACTATCTGTTCATTCAGAATGTCCATCTAGTTTCTGCAGCTTCAGCTTCCACAGAGATGGTTCCCTGAGGTGCAGAGTGCTCCTTTCAGTGACAAACATTTGGTCCTGTCTGTAAAAATCAGCAAATAGCCTGCAGTGCTAACAGAGTTGAGGAAATTTGGGTACATACAAGTTAGACCTTAGAAAGCTTATTTGGTGGATAGTGTCATTTTTGTGGCCCTACCTAGAGATGCCAAAGATTGAACCTGGGACCTTCTGCATGTCTAGAAGATGCAA
The DNA here is from genome assembly GCF_009819535.1 of Lacerta agilis. NCBI lineage: Eukaryota > Metazoa > Chordata > Lepidosauria > Squamata > Lacertidae > Lacerta > Lacerta agilis. Next base: position 7,478,792 of record NC_046320.1, on the reverse strand, counting down.
CAGTGGCATCTAAATAACATGCTTTAAAAATCCTTGTCACTTCTCCTCTGGAAAGGATGCAATCTGAGAGGCTCACTATTGCACATAAGATGGGAATGCAAATTTGTGGAGGCTTATCAGGGAAATTTCAGAGATCATTCAGCAAATTGTACCTCCCAGCCCAACACTGGCACATTTATCACTCTCTGGATGATGTAGGAAGAAGAAATACCCCACAAAGTCCTCTTGTGGCTCCTTCTTGGCAATAGTCATAATAGGAATAGTGAGACAATATCAATAAAAATAAAAATAGTACTATAATGAAGGGGGGGGATCCCAAAATCTGGCAAACTATTCTTTCAGAGAAATATACTCACCATAGCAGGTGGAGTAGAGGCTTAGCTAAGCAAGATAACTCCTTGGACATTTGGTTTCCATTCCTCTACTGTTCATTGGTTGTGGGGATCACCACAAACCACTGTTTGCTCAAAACCCCTTCTGGAGATATATGTTATTTTAAGCCAGACTTGGATTGATTGATAATGAGGTTCTGGGATGAAATCTACATACATATAAAAATATTTTGAAAAATATTTTGAATTTGCCATAGCTTGCCATTGCCATATAGTGTCACATTTGTATAATGCACTTTACAACACACTTAAAACATTATATTTGCAGCTGTATAGCTGAGTCCTAGAAGTGTTATAGGGTGATGCTTATGCTCTGTGATTTGAATAGAGATGACAAATAATAAGTATTAAAAAAAACTTAGTGCCATCAAAGTCAAAGTAAGGATGCATACATACATACATACATACATACATACATACATCTTCCAAAGTTGTATATCCATTGGTATATGAAGTTCAATGCAGGTTAAGTCAACGTAAAAGCACAAAGCATAAAAGAAAACCAACAATAGTAGATGGCTAGAGAGACAACAGTTGAGTTGAAGCCTCTGCAAAGTAACAGAAGCACTCTTAATCAAATGTTAGACTACTTACTTAGTTGATGCATGACACTTTCTTGCGAACACCCTTGAAAGCCTGTGAAGGCAGGAACCCTGACTTGATTTAGGGGAGCTGTACTATTGTGAGTTTGTGCATGCCAGACTCCTCTAAATTCCTGGATTTAGCAAAGGTTAAAAAATAAGCCAGGCTAGTTTCCTCAGGAGGCAATCACCTGGGAGATGAACCATTAAGACTGAAAGGGAAAGGTGATGGGCCATTAAGACAGCTAAGGAGAGGGGCCCCTCTTCCAGCTCTTAGATGGTTAGTTAGGAGACAAAGGCAGAATCTGAAGCAGAGCCTTAGAGCAGAGTTGGCTGTGATGTGACCTACAGGGGGAAAGGTTGCAGGCTGGTAAAGAGGGTCAGAGCAACAGTGATGTCTGTGTGAATCCAAGACTGTGGCTATGGAAGAAACAATACCCTTCGCGGTACTGATGCTGTGAGCTCCTCCATTGTAGGCTCAGGCTGTATATATGTGTAAATAAACCATATATCATAAAGACACCACAGTCTCAACTGTGCCTTGTTTCTGGGTAAGTACCTGGAGCCCTTGAAATATTGCACAGTTTGGAGGTTGGGGTCACATGCAACAATACCAAAACATCCAACTGAAAGCTATAAAATCGTCTACATCGGAAGTGCTTGAATGGCTAGTTTGACAACATACTGTCAAGAAATACCCCTTTCTGCTAAAGATTAGGGTGATGATAACACAGAAGCATTCAACGTTGCCGGCAATGCCATATTGTTCTCAAATATGGTCTACATTTAACCTGTTTGTGAATACATTATTGTGGTTCCAAGACAATGCTAAAGCTAAGGACCTTGCAATGTTTCCTTCTACAGAAGATGGAAAGCAAACACATTTACAGGAAATTGTTAGCAAGGTCACACCAAAACAAGCTATTCTGTTCTCATTCAGAGAGGCTCACATCCTAAGTCCAGAGCAGTGCAAGTGAATAAGTAAAATGTCATTAGCATAAGCCTACATTTATACCAATAATGGTTACAGCAAAAGCCATCCCTTTGTGCTGCGGTATGCATGCTCTAAATGCCAGCAGCAACAGGAGAGAATAATGTGAGCAAAACACCATGGGAGGTCTCCAGCATTTCTCCACCTTTACAATTAGTTCTGCTAGGGGAGAAATGCTAGAGGACAATTTGACTTTGTGGACTGTTTACCTGAAGCACTGTTAACAGGAGGCTGAATTTGCAGGGAAGCTAAACAAACATTACTTGTATTTGAAATGGGAGGGATACAAATCAAAGGAATTTAATGCCGGAGCACGTCTGAGCTGTGGAAAAGAGGGTAGGAGAATACGATACGGCCCATGTTTCAGTAGCTGGGATATGTGAATGCTGCTGTCTCAGTAATGCCAGATTCCCAGCCAATTTCTTTTAAGATAACGTAATGTGAAAATGGAAGTTTTATGTGGCTGAGATTAGTTTCCTGAAGTGACTTTTCTTAGTGGTGGGGCCACTAAAGCCAGAACCTCATGGCCTGAATTAGTTCTATCAAAACATCATGCAAGACCTCCATAGTATGAGTCCAAGGTGCAGCTGGCTGCTGAGGGAAGCCGATGGGACCTCGGGAGCATCTGGTTCAGACTCAATCATGCCTAAACAATATGGGTGACAATGTCAAAACAGGACAGGAGTACAGCTGGGAAAAGAAAAAGCAGGGCATCATGAAGGCCATTCAAAGAGGCCAAAGTACTGTAGGTAAAACATATACAGTTCTTAGAGAGACACAGTGTCTACGTGTTTAGATGCTAATACCTGAATCCTCCAAGCCAAGATGGGTGACCTTTAGTGATTTTTTTTTTTAAGGGAGTACTGATCTAACAGTCATAATAGAAACCAGGAGAATAGAGAGAACCAGTGTGACACTGATATCAAACTCTTTAGGAAAGACAGGGAAGGGTGTGTTCTAGTGTGTCTAAGAGTAAACACAATTCAACAAGTTAGAACTCCAACATAATTGCTGTGGCTGGCAATATCAGCCTTCAAGAATAATTGACTGCTGTGATAAGACTAAAATTCCCAGGGTGATGTTGAGTTGTAGAATGAGATGAAGCAGGCAACCCAAGGAGGAATGTTATAGTAACACATGACTTCAGTAACCCTCAAGGAGATCAACTACGAGTGTGGTTCATACTTCTGGTTGTTAACCTACAGTCTTTGGAAAAAAAGCTGTGGCTCGTTGTTAGAGCAGTTGCTTTGCATGGAGAAGATTCACAAGTTCAAACCATGGCATGTCCAGGTTGGGCTGGGAGAGAAGCCCATCTGAAATCCTGGAGAGCTGATGCCCATCAGTGTGGACAATGCCGAGCTAGATGGAACAATTGTTTGACTCAGTGCAAGGCAGCTTCTTATGTTTGTCTCTAATCTCCATGATCCACAGAAGGAAAAGTTGCTAGTAGCATGTCTAGGAGGAAAGGGCTTTGGACATGTCAAGGTAGCTTCCCCCTGCTTCCTCCTAGGTCAGTTTTCCCCTTGTGGAAGGGGGAAAGGATATAGAAGGTGGCAGTGAGAATGAGGTGTAAATACAAGACTGCCTGCTCAGGAAGCAGGAATTATTGGCCAGGAAAGCACTCCTGATGACAAGAATTCCAGGAGAGGTGCTCACATGATCAAGCATCTCTGCATCAAATTCTCCATCTGACTTGGACTATGAGCTTTCTGGATTACAGCTCTGCTTTGGCAAGTTTCTGAAGAGCTACACTCCAATTTCAAAACAAAATCGAAAATTCTTTCTAGTAGCACCTTAGAGACCAACTGAGTTTGTTCCTGGTATGAGCTTTCGTGTGCATGCACACTTCTTCAGATACGAAAGCTCATACCAGGAACAAACTCAGTTGGTCTCTAAGGTGCTACTAGAAAGAATTTTCGATTTTGTTTTGACTATGGCAGACCAACACGGCTACCCACCTGTAACTACACTCCAATTTGTCATCATGTTGTCCTCATTGGTAGAGAGGGCCTTCTCGGCAGTGGCACCCGCCTTGTGGAATACCCTCTCATCAGTTGTCGAGAAGATAAGTAACTATGCAAGCTTTAGAAGACATGTGAAGGCAGCCCTGTATAGGGAAGTTTTTAGTAGGGTTGCCATATGTCCGAATTTCCCTGGACATATACGGAATAGTGCATTTGGCAGCAGTGTCTGGGTAGAAATTGGGGAAAATGTCTGGGAGAATATGGACGTATGGCAGCCCTTGTCAGCAGTGCCGTTTTTGCCATTTCCCCATAAAAATAGCTCAAAAACAGCATATTTGTTTTTTTGCAATTTTTGCCCAAAGAGCTCCAGAGCTTTGGGCAAAACTATAAAAAGCTCAATACTTTCACTGTTTGCAATATGGCAACCCTATTTTGAATGTTTGATGATTGGTTATGTTTTTGTATATGCTGGGCAACCAAGTTAGATGGGCAGGGTACAAATAATAAAATTTGTATTAATTATTATTATTATTATTATTATTATTATTATTATTATTATTATCATTATTAGCATCACCACAGCTGACCTTTCTTTTTCAGGGGGGATTAACTGAACATATTTGGGGGGTGTGCCTAAATATGTAATGTGTGAAGTCACATAAGCCAGTGAGCTACATTAGCTTGTGCTATATATCACATTAGCTTGCACAGACCACCTGGGGGAAAGCAGAATAAAACAGGAGCCCTGTTTTTTTTGTTTTTTTTGCTTAGGACCTACTATGAAAACAAACAAAATCCCTTTAGAAACACTCATTCCTGGGTCTTGGGGTGGGGGGATCACTCCCTTTCCCTCTCCCTTGGCTGAGTAACCAGAGTTTAAAGCAGCTTTTTTATTTACTAATCAATACAAAGTAATGAACTTTTTGCTCCCACTAGACAGCAGTGTAATTAAGGAAGCACACAAATACAATGCTAATGTGCCAGAAAACTCTTTTGAGCTAAGGGAGGCTCCATATATTTTAATCCAGATCAGCGGCCGCCCTCTGCACACACAAAAAGAAGAAGAAAATGAAGAAATGCAAATTCCTTTTCAGAACTGTATTTGCACTTGGAAAGAATAGTAGGAGCACTTTCTGCTAATGTGCTATGGGGGGAAAAAATATTGCATTGTAGCAACTACTCTCTTGGGTTTTGACTTGTACTGCTTCCAGAAGCTTAACCGAAGGCAGATCAATTATAGGCTGCAACACTGGAGTTAAGGATTCTTTTGCTAACAACAACAAATTGTCCAAGCTAGAGTCACACATAACATGTCTTGTGTTCTGAGTGCTGACCCCACCTCAGCATATCAATGTCAGGCATTCAGGTGGTGCGCCAGTTTCATTCTTATGCTCAAAAAAAGTATTGGGTTAATTTGTCCCATCTGCACTTCCTGGTTGCTGTGGGATTTGTGGCAAATTGTCATAAAATGTTGCAAGGCAAAGACGTTTCAGGTGCTATGTTAGCTTCATTATGAGAGGAAAGGGCAAGTTACGGTAACTTGCTAGGATACGGATAACAGCAGAGTCGTCAGTGGCTATAGGTAGTGGTCAGATCCTACCAAAGCTACTGGGATGACTGTAGGGGAAGAACTGGAGAACATGCCAGTGCACTAATGAGGAGCCTCATTTCACTTGGACTTGTTCCCAGTTGTGACAGTCCCTACAGGCACCTGCTGATTGAGAACCCCCTTGCAACAAGCCAAGGATTGCATGGCTACTGCTACCACTAGCCACTCACTTGGGAAGTATGTATAAGAGCCGAATCACTTTTACCTCCATTTAATTGTTGAGTGCCTGCCCAAATGGTAGTCATGGAGTGGGAGAGATGTATATCTAGTCCAATGATTCCCCAACTTGGGTCTCCAGCTGTTTTTGGACTACAATTCCCATCATCCCTGACCACTGGTCCTGCTAGCTAGGGATGGTGGGACCCCAAGGTCCCATGCTGAGGGCCTTCTGGCGGTTCCCTGGCTGCGAGAAGCCAAGTTACAGGGAACCAGACAGAGGGCCTTCTTGGTAGTGGCACCTGCCCTGTGGAATGCCCTCCCACCAGATGTCAAAGAGAAAAACAACTGCCAGACTTTTAGAAGACATCTGAAGGAAGACCTGTTTAGGGAAGCTTTTAATGTTTGATGGACTGTTGTATTTTAATATTTTATTGGAAGCTGCACAGAGTGGCTGGGGATACCCAGCCAGATGGGCGGGACATAAATAATAAATTGTTGTTGTTGTTGTCCTAAAACAGCTGGACACTGAAGTTTGGGAAACACTGATCTAGTCATCTGCCTATACTGGTCTCAAGTTTGTTATCTGGTGATCCTCTTTAAGGAACTAAGGATTCATATATGAATAGGGTAAACAGAAATTGGTGGCACAGTTGAATGTGGATGCACAACATGCCAATTTCTAGATTTGAGAGAAAGCTCAGCAAAGGGCAGGTGGTGGGCTCCTTCCTCTGCTGGTACCCCTCCTGGAGAGTTTTCTCTGGTGGGTGCATGCTGACGACAACATCAGGGTGTGCCATACAGTGTCTTCTTTTTAGTCCTTAATGCAATTCAATAAACTTTCCTCTCTCTTGTCCCAGAGAGAGAGAAAGCTCCTATGCAAACATTTAGCAACATCTCCGAGATTCGAGAACTGACTGAGATGCTGCATTATCAGGTTCCGCCTCCCTGCTGAGAGAAATATTGCAGCTCAGGCTTCTGGGATGAATCATCAATTATCCAAATTGAAACATCCACACTTTTCCTTGCTGCATTTAGCTAGGGACAAACCTCTCTTGCCTAATACAAACCTCTCTGCATAGCATTTTAAATGCAAAGCATCGAAACATAGCATTTTCTGCATAATAAATTTATATCTTTAACAACAAATACTTCAGACCACTAGTTCATCTAGCTCATTACTCTTTCTAACAAGGTACTTACAATCAGTTTCCTCTGTAGGCAGGTTACTCTGTTATGTCTCAGCAGTGGAAGGAGAGGTCCCCCCACCCTATATTTTGGAGTTCTAAATTACTTGATAATCTGGATGAGCCAATACACTAGGATTAAAAACAAACAAACCAGCATGGCTCTTTCTCTGTTTTCACATTGTTTTGGAAAGAGAAAATTGTATAGATTCAGCTTTAAATGAAAACCAAATTAAATTCCCCCCCCCAATCCCTAGTCGCAGGGAAGTGACGGTCATGTTACAAGATTTACTCAAATTCAATAATATTATTTCATTGTTAATTAAAGCTGGCAGTGTTCTTTTGGGTTTTAAATTAATGTTAGCCTATAGTTTTTATTTAAGGGGGAATGTGTCGCTGGTACCTGGAGATTTGGAAACACTGTCGTAAGCAAAATGGAAGACATACACACACCCACACCGAAAAACACACACACAGCAGACCTATATGCAGCACAGACTAACAATGTCTTTTGAAAGACAATTCCAATGCTGATTACTTCTGGAAAATAATGCTACTGGCATGCCGGCGTATAATCACCGACAAGCCTATTGTTTCTACATGCCGAACCTGGCAAAAATTGCAGATGCTGCAATTCCCCAGCAGAACAGACTGTACAGGGGGCAGCTCTAGATCATTGCATTTTCTTGTTACAAAACAGCAAAAGCAGTTTTTTTTAAAAAAAGTAGCCAAAAAATATAATTGAGAGTCAGATTTTTTTTAAAAAAATACCATATAGTTGATTTGCTTTATTCTCAAGGAGCAGCAGGGGGTGTGGGAAGATTCTCTGTTGCATTGCTAATTACAGATTGGATTTTGCATGACAAAGCAAGATTCAGCTTCACTTTCTGAAATGAAAAGGCACTGTGTAGCAGAAAATCTAATTTTGGTTATGCAAGAGGGATTGTGAGTTTATTAAAAGTTGCTTTCATTTGATGCATCATTTACTAATTATTTTCTCTCTCTCTTTAAATCAAGGGTAAGAAACCTGTGGCTCACCAGACATGGCAGGATTACGACCCCTATCATTCCTGACAGGGGCATACGAAATGGGGTGTGGGGGGTGCGGTCCGCCTCTGGTGTCACCCTGATGGGGGGGTGACAAAATGGCAGGCGGCACTCATCACCACGGGGCCTGCAGCACGCACAAGCCATGCATTTCAGTGCCCGCAGGCTCTGTGCTGTCTGCCTACTGCCTCCCCCCCCAGCTGTAGGGCAGCTGAGGCCCTGCTGCACCTCCTGTCCCTATAGGTGCTGCGTGCCCCATCTCAACCCTATGGGCACTGTGTCCCTATAGGGACAGCCCATGATGGTATGGAACGGGGCGTTTGGTGTCCAATCCTTTTTTCATCATCAACCTTTTATTGGCATCAAACAAACATACATACATACAAACAGAAGCGGATTAATACTTTCACAGTGGCACAAACTTTGTTTGAAGAGAAAAGAGACAAGACTCCGCTGTCCACAATCACGTCTCTGGGACTCCTGATGACTCAGACGACTGCAGAATATTACGACGAGAAAAGAGCAAATGTAGGTATTGAGCTACCAATTTGGTAAGCTCCTGGTCAGTCCCCATTCGTAGGAAATGTAAGACTTCCCGCTCTGGTCTCCTTCTAGGGATACAGAGCTGGTCCAGGAATTGCTGGCGGAGATCGTCGTAAAGTTTGCAGTGAAAAACCATATGAACAAGGCTTTCCGCCTGGTGGTCATCGCATGGACAGATCCTCTCACCCTCCACCCTGCCTGAGAACCTTCCCCATAAGAGGTTCGATGGATTTGCATTGAACCTGGCCAACGAAAAAGCCCTTCTTTCTAGGGGGTTCAGTAGACAATCAAGATAATTACAATTTGTTTCATGTGCCCACGGAAGATGAAAATAAAGAGGGGAACATGTTTTGCCTGCTGCCTCTATAAGTTCTTGGCGCTCAACAACCTAGTTTTTATTGTGGCCTTGGCAGATAGTAAGGACATTGTGCGCAGGAATTCCACTGATAGCCCCAGTTGTTGAACCTTCCTGTTAAAGTGTTGTAACCCAGAGGGGAGGAAGGTGTCCAATAACATTACCTTGCTTTATGATGCTGCTGCTAAATTGTGGGAATACACTTCGTGGGTTCCTTTGAACCCGCGGTTAATTGTTTAATTTAATGATTATTTAAGCACTATTTTATGTATACTTCCTCACAAAAGTGAAAGTAAAAGCAGGGCTCAGGAGGCATTTTGCCACTGAGATCCCTCCGCCTAAAATTGTAGTTCCAGAGGTTTTCAAAGTTATCAATGGTCGTTTATTCTGCTTCCCGCCTTTTTGGGGGGCAGCAACAGCGTTCCTATTGGTAAATATATTGGTTATGATGTCACACTTGGTTATCAATAAAAGGCTGAGGCTCCCCGCTTTAGGCAGATAGACAGTATTGAACAGCCGTTCAGTTAGTTGGGGTTTTTTGGGGCTGAGGGTTGGATGGGTTGGATGGGTTGGAAGCGCGTGCAGGTGGTAGTTAGGGTCTAGCTCGCGGAAGATTTGGCAGTAAAAGTTAGATAGCCTTTAGACCTAGCATAGGTTTAGATTGCGGAAGATTTGGCGGTATAGATCTAGCTAGCCTTAGCATTGCGGAAGATTTGGCGGTGCAGGGTTTGTTAGCTTAGGAGAAGCTTAGAATAGTGGTAGGTCAAAGTCAGTGCAAGAGCCTATGCGGGTCAGCCAAAGCCATAAAAGAAACATCGGTGTCTGTCTTTATTGGGGAAAAGGTTTTGATTTAATTTTAAAAACGTTAGGGGTTTCACCTAGTGCTTTAACTTGGTTCTTAGTTTAGTCATCTTTGCTTTAGTAACAGTACAGGAAGTCGCAAGTGGTTTCAAGTTTAGTTTCGAGGCATCCATTCATTTCCGACATACTCACGCACCTTCAGATTTTGAGGCTTGGCTGGCGCCCGTGCCAATACGCACGTGGAACGCTGGCTGCAGATCCCCAGCAACTGGTATCCCGTGTGTAGGTGGCCTAGACACGGGAAGCTCCAGCACCGAATCCCCGCACTAAATTACATATATAACTACACATTTTCGTGTGTGTGTGTGTGTGTGTATTGTTGTATGCCACCCCAATCTCTGAGCAGTGGGAAATTCCAGGGGTTCTACGGAGTGGCCACCAAGACCATATATCACCGGTCCTAAAAGACCTTCATTGGCTTCCAGTATGTTTCTAAGCACAATTGAAAGTGTTCTAAACGGCCTCGGTCCAGTATACCTAAAGGAGTGTCTCCACCCCCATCGTTCATCCCGGACACTGAGGTCCAGCTCCAAGGGCCTTCTGGCGGTTCCCTTACTTTGAAAAGTGAGGTTACAGTGAACCAGGCAGAGGGCCTTCTGCCCTGTGGAACGCCCTCCCATTAGATGTCAAGGAAATAAACAACTACCTGACTTTTAGGAAACATCTGAAGGCAGCCCTGTTTAGGGAACTTTTTAATGTTTGATATATTAATCATGTTTTTGGTGTTCTATTGGGAGCCGCTGGGGAAACCCAGCCAGATTGGTGGGTTATAAATATATTATTATTATTATTATTATTATTATTATTATTATTATTATTATTAGGTTCTTACCCAGGATTTGTGTTTCCTTTGGTTTCCTTAATGACCTGTTGCCTCACCAGGAAGTTAGTCTGACTATTCTGGGAATTAAGGGGGTCAATGCATTAGAAGGCTTCCAAGCACAATTCAAAGTGTTGGCGTTGACCTTTAAAGCCCTAAATGGCCTTTGCTCTGTATACCTGAAGGAGCGTCTCCACTCCCATTGTTCAGCTCAGACACCGAGGTCCAGCTCAGAGGGCCTTTCAGCAGTTCCCTCACTGTGAGAAATGAAGTTACAGGGAACCAGGCAGAGGGCCTTCTCAGTAGTGGCACCCACCCTGTGGAATGCACCCCATCGGATGTCTAAGAGATAAACAGTTACATGACTTTCCAAAGACATCTGAAGGCATGCCTGTATCAGGAAGTTTTTAATGCTTGATGTTTAGTTGTATTTTTACTGTATATTACATTGGAAGCAACCCAATCAAATGGGTGGGGTATTAACAACAACAACAACAACAACAACAACAACAACAACAACAACAACACAACCCAAAAACTCTTAACTATATTACACATATATTAGTGATTTATGTGGAAATAGGATGGTATGGACTTAAGAATGAAACCAGCGAAATTGAAATGGACTAGAGATGGTCTGATCCCTTCATCCCTACATAAGAGGATTGTCCTCTTAGCTCAACTTTGGTGTCAGTGGAATGATCTGTGAACTCCACCTCTTGAAATATCTGGCTGATTGGAATTCTTTTAACTTTCTACAAAATTATTTACATATCTTTTCTCTCCCCCCCCCCTTTTATTATTTATACCCCACCCATCTGGCTGGGTTTCCCCAGCCACACTGGGCGGCTTCCAACAGAATATTAAAATACAAAACAAAATATAAAATCAAAAAAATCAAAAAATCCTTCCAGTAGCACCTTAGAGACCAACTAAGTTTGTTCTTGGTATGAGCTTTCGTGTGCATGCACACTTCTTCAGATACTTGGTTGATGGGCTTCCATTTCATGCAGCTCAATGTGGTGCCTTCCATAGTTCCAGTTACAGGTAGGTAGCCGTGTTGGTCTGCCATAGTCAAAACAAAATATAAAATCAAAAAATCCTTCCAGTAGCACCTTAGAGACCAACTAAGTTTGTTCTTGGTATGAGCTTTCGTGTGCATGCACACTTCTTCAGATACTTGGTTGATGGGCTTCCATTTCATGCAGCTCAATGTGGTGCCTTCCATAGTTCCAGTTACAGGTAGGTAGCCGTGTTGGTCTGCCATAGTCAAAACAAAATATAAAATCAGAAAATCCTTCCAGTAGCACCTTAGAGACCAACTAAGTTTGTTCTTGGTATGCACACAAAAGCTCATACCAAGAACAAACTTAGTTGGTCTCTAAGGTGCTACTGGAAGGATTTTTTGATTTTATATTTTCTTTTGACTATGGCAGACCAACATGGCTACCTACCTGTAATTAAAATACAATAATATCATGCCACCACAGCAGAAAATATCCTTACATTGGTTCAGGACTACAAATGTGGTTTGTATGTTATGATTTGTAATGGCTTTATCATGACTGAGGACAGCTGGAGTAGGAAGGTCTTTTTGTATACACATTTTGATTGGCAAGCCCAAGAGGCTAAGTGGTTTAGACCACAGCACCACCCGCATCCCTGAAGGAAACAAACCCCCCACCTTTCATAGTAGTTGTGCTGATCCATACTTGTGCAATGCTGGAACACAACCATTGTGCATAACCAAAGCAACTCACACAAACAAACTGCTAAGTAATTAAGAGGGAGCATGGGAAACAATGAAGATAAAGTGCAACTAACGTTGATTGTCCCTATGTCTGATTTTAGGGCACAAACATTTTTCATTGTTTGGTTTAAGGATGGGGGGAGGAGATAAAACACTAAACCATGTTCTTCAGTTTCTTATATCACTGAGGTCCCATATTAAATATATTAGCAAGAGGGGGAATATGGGAGAATTTAATATTATTTTTCTGTGAAAATAGAAGCGGAAAAGAGAAGGGAAACGAGATGGGGGGAAATAGAAGTGGAAAATCATCAAGATCAGCTCAACACAGGACTTTTTTAGTACACTAATTTTCTTGAATATCAGATAGGTTGGCACATAGATTTAATTAAATTCTTCCCAGGCTCCACAAAGATAAGTCATTTCTGAATGCCAGCTTGCTTTACCTATAAGGCCTGCCCTAGCTCTTCCTGTTTAATCTGCAGTCATTTTCATTAGTATGTCCTTTTAATCCACCAAAACTGGTTCATTTAGAAAATAAGGCCAGATAACATCACATACAGCTGATCTGTGATTTATTTGTAAACCCGCTGGATAATCTCAACCTTTGGAGCCTAACACAAATTAAATTAACCTGACCCAATTTAATAATTTCAGAATATCATATATATGATGACACCTTTTGGAAAACTCTGGTTCTCAAAATAACCAGATAAATGACCCACCAAAAAGTGAGAAAAGAAATCTCAGAAAAGGCAGATAGTAACTAAAAAAAAGGGTAGGTATGAGATATATTGAACTATGTCAACAGTAGATTGACAGAAATAAATATCCATGGAGTATGTTGTTGTTGTTGTTATTTGTATACCTCCCTTCATCCAAAGAGCACAGTATAGATCACAACATAAAAATGCAAAATGAAAACACAAAATACATAATAAAACAAAAACAAGTCAGTAACTCCCTTCCCACAGACACATTTAAAAGGCTATCAATTGTTTAATCAGCCCAAGGCATGGTTGAAGGGGAAAGTTTTTGTCTGGCTCCTAAAGCTATGTAATGAAGGTGGCAGACAAGCCTCCCTGGGGAGAGCATTCCACGGACAGGGAGCCATCACATAAAAGGCCCATTCTCGTAGAGAGAGGTGTACCTTATGGTATTGGGGTCCCAAGCCAATTCAAACCAGCACTTTGAATTGGGCCCAGAAACTAACTGGCAGCCAGCACAGTTGAGCCAGGATCAGTGTTATATACTCAAACCGTCTTGCCACTGTGAGCAACATGGCTGCTGAATTCTTCACCAGGTGAAGTTTCAGAGCCCTTTTCAGAATCATCCCCACATATAGCACACTGGAATCATGTAACCACAAAGTTAAGCTATCTCTGTATTGATGGGGTGTAGCTGGGCCACCAGCCGAAGCTGATGGAAGGCACTCCGTGCCGCCAAGACCACTTGAACCTGAATCGACAGCAAAGGATCCAGGAGTAACTCCTCCCAAGCAATGTATCTGCTCCTTCATAGCAGATGCTCCAAGGGTTCCTATTTTCCAGGGGCAGTTCTGGATTTACAGAAGCCACCCCTCTTTCTGGGGTCCCAGACTGTCCTGCTCTGCCTTAGGATGTCCCTATTTTCATCAGAGAAAAGTTGGAGTGTATGGAGTTATCCGATCCCTGAGCTATCTGAAGGCAGCCCTGTATAGGGAAGTTTTTTAATGTTTAATGTTTTTATATACAGTGGACCCTCCAGATGTGAATTAAATTCATTCCGGGGGTCCGTCCGCAACCCGAAAAGTCCATAGGCAGAGGCACCTCTTCTGCGCACATGCACAGCGCGATTGAGCACTTCTGCACATGCACGCATGGCGAAACCTGGAAGTATACACTTCCGGGGTTGCTGTGTTCATAACCCAAAAGTTACATATCCAGAGCGGTACATAACTAGAGGATCCACTGTATATTGGAAGCTGGCAGGGCCGGACTTAGGTTTGATGAGTCCCTAAGCTACTGAAGGTAATGGGGCCCTTTATATGCCCAGCTGTCCTTTGTCAACAACAAATTGTCACTGTTTTTTGTGTTGAATATATGCTATATGGTAATTTATTGACCCAACAGGTATCTAAAGCCATTTGCACATGCAGAATGTTGGCACCCTATATATAGAAATGAGCAAACCAGTGATATTTTAGGGAGCAGGCTAGCAGGCGGGGGCCATTACTTACATCATAGGAGCCTACACAACACAAAACACTGTTGCTGTATGTAGGTTTTATTTTATTTGCTTTTATATCTTATATTTTGGAAATGTGCATCCAGTTTTGTTTTCCCTTTAAAAAAAATGGGGGGGGGCAAGAGAGTGGGGCCCTAAGCTATAGCTTGTTTGGCTTATACGTAAATATGGCACTGAAGCTTGGGCTAACCAGTCAGATTAGTGGGGTATAAATAGTACAATTGTTGTTTTTGTTGAATGGGGCATCCCTATTGCCACACCTGCAGATATAATGGAGAAGTAGAAATAATATTAGCCCATTATGTTTCATTGGTGAATTTTATACATATTACATAATATGTGACAACCATTTCGTGCAGAATATTTTCTTTTAACTATTTCTTGGTGAGCTAATTTTTTGTTTTCATATTTACCATTGAACTTCTTCAACAGTTTGACTACAAGATACTAATATGTTTGCTGCTGCTAGAGCTTCTCCTAGAGTGAATCATCTCAGTTCCAGTCAGTGTGACAGCAGCATCCCACCTGTGTAAATTTTTATAGGGCTTTAAATCTGTCTAGCGATAAGGCACAAAGGTAACAACTGCTAGTTAAATCCAACGGCTTCCACTAAATTTGGTTAGCCTCAATGTACCTCGACCCAACTCTGTCAGCAGGATAATTGTTTTTATTTACATAGGGCAAACCCCAAAGAATTCTGGAAAGCTTAGTTTGTTAATGGTGCTGGAAATTCTATCTTTGTGAGGGATAAACTACAGTTGCCAGGATCCTTTGGGGGAAGTCATGTGCTTTAAATGTATGGTGAGTCATTTGATCAAGCTGATCTCAACGAGGGTGCAGAAATATATATACAAACATGCACACACACACACACACACACACACACACACAGTGTATAAAGAAATATACAGTCCCTTTAGTAGAATTGCCATGAAATTTCATCTAAAAGCAAAATGTTGAGGCAAATGCTTGGCCCAATAAAAATGACTAAGAGATTTCAAGGGAAGCCAGAAGTTTCAGTAGGACTAACAAAAAATTATCTGCTGGACAAAAGGCATTGCAAAATGAAATGTAGGATTGTGCTACAAGTTCTATTGTACTAATGCTATGCTGTATTCTTCCCTCAAATTTCTTGTTTTCACATCATGAGGGGAAAATGTTGTGGGGGTTTTCTGCCAATCTCTCAATAAACTTGAGAAATTCTTTCATATTTTTGTTTTGCACTTACGTTACTTACAATATGTCTGAGGGACATGAGTGTTTTCCCTTCCATTGTAAAATCACCTCTTCCTAGCTCACACTTCCTCAAAACCTCATGATGTCCTCGGCTCAACTGTCCTGTAACTGTGGACACCCAGGAAGGCTGCAGACCACTGGAGAGAAGAATTGAAAAAGGAAAGGAAGTAAATTCGCAAAACACTCACTTTTTTAAAAAAAGGTAAACAAAAGAAATACCGAACACCTCATTTATAGAAATCTCATTGAAGAAACCCCACTTGACAATTTTTTGAACGCAGTTTGCCTCTCATTGACTTCTGTTCATTTCATAGACGCATAGAGTTGAAAGCAACCCTGAGCATCATCTAAATATGCAACTGTCCCATACGGGGATCGAACCTGCAACATTGGCATTAGCAGCGTCACGCTCTAATGCCATAGTGTCTAAGCAGTGTACAACAAGAAGACAAGGGAGACACAATAGGAATACAGCATAAAATCAGTTAAATTTAGCCATAAAACCAGAACTTAGGTGGAATGCGATTTTTGTGGGAAAGATACAGGAGAAATTTGCAGCATAGTACTTCTTGAGACTCATATGGAAAAGTTTATTTTTTATTTTTTTAAAAAAAACAACAACAACCATACAAAGTTTTCTTTTCAGATGAGGAATACCACACAACAACAAAAAGCTTGCTTTTCAACCTCTAGCTCATCTTTCTTCATTAATTGGTTCTACCCCTTCTCCCCTTCAGTCTTTTCACCCATCTCTCTTAACAGTCACCAAACAATACAATATATTGATGCAGCAAAGAGGAAGCAGAGTCAAGTGCTTTAATGAGGTCATTCCACATGGACACAAAAAGATTCTGTGCTGAACATTCTGGAATACAATAGAGTGATTACTGCTTCCTTTGCTGTGTTCGGGTTTTATTTTTTTCTACCACAGGTAAACTTTGCCTCAAGAGCTTTTCACTTTTTCTATTCTGAAGCTCAGCATCAGGTGAGGGAAGAAAGGTTGCAGATTACTCCTTTTTTATTATTTCATCTTGACTCTAACAACTTCTTAAGGCTCCAAGTTTCTCTCCATCTCTCCTCCTCTTCGTTCTCCTCCCAGTAATCTGAGGAAGTGCTTAAATGAAATAAAGTTGTTTCTTAAAAAAAGAAAAGAAAGAAGATTCCTAATATATAAAAAATTACAAAACAAAATCCCAACTTTAAACAACATTCATTCTGCCCTGTATTTGTCGTACGCAGAACTGTTTCCACTCTGCTGCAGTTCATCTTTTGTGAGAAACTATGTTATTCTATTTACTGTGGCAAAATAACATAACTTACATAACTTATTCAGCTTACCTAATGAGTTATGTAATGAAGTTATGGCTCCACCCCCTTTTGTCCCTCACTTTTGTCCATCCTCAGTGTACAAAAATTTTTATGTGACTCTAAACTGCATGGAGTTTTATGTAATTCCCATCTCAGTCCTTGAACTGTTTGATTCAAGTCCCTCCCCCCCCCCATCTCATTAAAATATGCATTTTGTTTTATGAATGATTACGACTGTATTAAATGCACACAACATGAGAACAATGAAATGCATACCTTCTGTACATAAAGGTAAAGGTAAAGGGACCCCTGACCATTAGGTCCAGTCATGTCTGACTCTGGGGTTGCGGCGCTCATCTCGCTCTATAGGCCAAGGGAGCCAGCATTTGTCCGCAGACAGCTTCCGGGTCATGTGGCCAGCATGACAAAGCCGCTTCTGGCAAACCAGAGCAGCGCACGGAAACGCCATTTGCCTTCCCGCCGGAGCGGTCCCTATTTATCTACTTGCACTTTGACGTGCTTTCGAACTGTTAGGTGGGCAGGAGCAGGGACCAAGCAGCGGGAGCTCACCCCGTCGCAGGGATTCGAACCGCCAACCTTCTGATCGGCAAGCCCTAGACTCTGTGGTTTAACCCACAGCGCCACCTGGGTCCCTGACCTTCTGTTCATAGTGCAATGTAATGAAAATATAAATTAAAATAGATAAACAAATTGTCCAGTAGCACCTTAAAAACCAACTAAGTTTCTTCTGGTA
The DNA here is from genome assembly GCF_009819535.1 of Lacerta agilis. Taxonomy (NCBI): domain Eukaryota; kingdom Metazoa; phylum Chordata; class Lepidosauria; order Squamata; family Lacertidae; genus Lacerta; species Lacerta agilis. Next base: position 7,461,012 of record NC_046320.1, on the reverse strand, counting down.
TAAGCTTTTGTGTGCATGCACACTTCTTCAGATACTAATAGTGCAATGTAGGTTATTATAGGTTTTGTTTTTCTATCTACAAAACTGTTCAGTGCCTTCCCTGCCTCTTCCTGTTCACAACAGGCAGTGATTTTACTCCCCTCCCTCCACTTCCAGCCTAAGTCCCACTCACAGCATTTAGGATTCCAGGGATAGATACAGACCTTCATATTCAGTCAGACAGTAGAGCAGACCAGTGGAGTTTTATTTCCAACAAAATTATATGTTATTTCCACTGATTATGCATTTTGTATGTCCACTTTACCTTAGTATATGCATTTCTGTATGCATCAATTGGCTGGAGAACTGCATCTCAAAATTCAGAGAAAGATAATTTTTGCCTATTGTTCACCTAAGTACAAATCAGGCAGATTTGACTTTAAATGCAAATTGAATCCAATTTCTTGGCCATCCCTGTTTCCACCTCAGGCCAAATCAACTTTAGAAAGTCATATATATATATATATATATATATATATATATATATATATATATATATATATATATGCATTGAACAATCTTTGGAAAGGTTGAAAAGTGTTATACTGTATATCACTACAGTCCCAGGAACGTAGTGAAGACCCCTTTTCTTTCAACTGCCCAATTGAAATGCTTGGACATTCTCCCCTCTCCCTTGCTACTCATAGTGGGTTTTTTGGTGTTTTTTTTTAAAAAGGAGTGAGGGCTGACTCGTGGTCTTTGAGAGTAGTGGGATTTTTGGTCACTTTTAAAATCCAGATAACAGAACATAAGGAAATGTCATGATGACATGTTGACCTTTTCAAAGTAGATCTTCATGACATTTGAAGTGGTCAGAATGGAAGCAGCCTAAAGCAGAGGCAACAATACGTACAGGGAAACATACAAGTTTGTGGTTGCTGTTAAAAAGAAAAGTAATCTTTCAAGCAGACAAATGACTTTTCTATGCTGGAAATAACATAGACTACATAATTGTACTGTGTGTATGTGGAGAGAGAGAGAGAGAGAACCTTTAATATTTATATCAGCGTACACTATTTTTCCTGAATCCTCAGACCGTTTCCTAAACCAGAATTGCTACGTGTTGAAAGTAATGTCTAAAATCATATTACAATGAGTATCCACTAATCTGCCTGCAGTGTCTCACCTTAATCCTGTGCCAGTTGGGTGGCTGCTGATACACAGATAAATATTCTAAGAAGCTTCTCAGTGGAGCAACACAATGGGGAAAAGCTTTGTAAGGAAGCACTAACTGAGATCCACTGTGCCTATAGTTCTGAGAGATTCTAACAGCTCAATTTCCATGCCCAGGCCTGATATTATCATCCACCGCTGGAGCTGTTACTAGTGGTGCCTACTAGGGTCCAATACTGATGGTGATGCTTGCTAGGCCTCTATTTGAGGTGGTTATGGTTGTGGCCAAAATGAAATGACCTAGAAGTTAAGTCATTCTGTGACATTGTATGTAAAAACTATAGCTGTGCTCATGTTGTTGTGGCAGCTGCCATGTTTGTTCGTTTTAGAAATCTACCATACTAAGGAACAATGGAAGGCATGTAGCACTGTATTTTGGGGAGACTAAAATGGTGGCCTCATCATGACAGGGATGGGAAGCCCATGGGCTTCCAGCCATCGTTGGACTATCAGCCATATTGTTTGGGGCTCATGGAACTGGTAGTCCAACAACATCAACATGGCCACATATTCCTCACACCTGATTTAAGGGGCACTTAGAAGGCTGCCAAGGGCTCAAGCAGTCCTGATATAGTTAGTCTAGATCCTAACAATAAAGATACTTGCCATTTTATTGATATTCCTTTATTTAGAAAAGTGTACATGCAGCCAACATCAAAAAAACTAAGATCATGGCCACTGGTCCCATCACCTCCTGGCAAATAGAAGGGGAAGAAATGGAGGCAGTGAGAGATTATACTTTCTTGGGCTCCATGATCACTGCAGATGGTGACAGCAGCCACAAAATTAAAAGAGGCCTGCTTCTTGGGAGGAAAGCAATGACAAACCTAGACAGCATCTTAAAAAGCAGAGACATCACCTTGCCGACAAAGGTCCATACAGTTAAAGCTATGGTTTTCCCAGTAGTAATGTATGGAAGTGTGAGATGGACCATAAAGAAGGCTGATCGCCGAAGAATTGATGCTTTTGAATTATGGTGCTGGAGGACACTCTTGAGAGTCCCATGGACTGCAAAAAGATCAAACATATCCATCCTTAAAGAAATCAGCCCCAAGTGCTCACTGGAAGGGCAGATCCTGAAGTTGAGGCTCCAGTACTTTGGCCACCTCATGAGAAGAGAAGACTCCCTGGAAAAGACCCGGATGTTGGGAAAGATGGAGGGCACAAGGAGAAGGGGACGACAGAGGACGAGATGGTTGGACAGTGTTCTCGAAGCGACTGGCATGAGTTTGGCCAAACTGCAGGAGGCAGTGGAGGATAGGGGTGCCTGGCGTGCTCTGGTCCATGGGGTCATGAAGAGTCGGACACGACTGAACGACTGAACAACAACAACACATGCAGCCAAATCAGAAAAATCTCTGTGGTATACATAATAAAATGAAGATAAAATTATAAACCTTTTAAAACAAAGGTAAGGTAAAGGTAAAGGGCCCCCAACTCTGGGGTTGCGGCGCTCATCTGGCGTTACTGGCCGAGGGAGCCGGCGTACAGCTTCCGGGTCATGTGGCCAGCATGACAAAGCCGCTTCTGGCGAACCGGAGCAGCGCACGGAAATGCTGTTTACCTTCCCGCCGGAGCGGTACCTATTTATCATAAACCTTTTAAAACCTATTTATCTACTTGCACTTTGATGTGCTTTCGAACTGCTAGGTGGGCAAGAGCAGGGACTGAGCAATGGGAGCTCACCCCGTCGCGGGGATTTGAACTGCCGACCTTCTGATCAGCAAGCCCTAGGCTCTGTGGTTTAACCCACAGCGCCGCCTGCGTCCCCTAAAACAAAGGTACATAACTACATTTAGTGTCTAGGCAGACTTGCTGAAATAATAATTAAAAAGTTCCTCTCTGTGTTTGTGCCTGTTTAATCTTTTATCATGAGAATAGCCTAGAATGCTTGACTATTGCAAATGAATACCTCCTGACACCACAAGCAAATAGTAAAGAATATTAATGTAATGAATGGGTGAACTGACCCTCTATCAGCCATGTGATATAGGCTAGGATTTCATGAGTTATTGGAAAAGCTGTAATTTTAACAGGGGAGATCCAACTCATTGCTCATGCTCTTAACCACTACGTAATGCCCACCCTCAATGTCACACAGATTTTTTTATTTTATTTTTTAGAAAGCCGTTTTATCCATTGGATAAGCATACTTTTTTGATTTTTATCTCTTGGTGCTTATATAAATTAAGCTGTTAGATATAAATATTTCCCCCAAAAAAAGGACACCTGAGAGCATTTTAATATCTGCTATAATCTATTTGATCCTTCCTCCCCCTTTACTATGACCTGTGCATAAAATTAATAACTGAACAGCTACAGTACTTTCATGCACCCTGAGATGTTTGGAATTGAAATTATCTGAAACTTAACACCTTCTTCCTGTATAATTTCTTTCAAGGTACAAGGTCATCCTGACACGAACAACCTACCTTACAAGAGAGGAATTTAAAGAAGCTATTTGCATATTTTCTGACTTCCCCCTGAGTTAAAGGATCTCTGCTTCCAGTCATTTGGAAGTAAGCTGTACATTTTCAAAGGGAAAAGCTCTCCCTTTGTACTATTTTTAAGGATGGATGTAGAAAAATTTCATTAGTGTCAAGTTTTTCTGGTGAAGTGCAGATTAGGAATGAAATGCAAAAAAGCCCAGGAACAAAAACAACATCTATATATATAAACACCGCTCAGCACCACCCGTCTATAAGACGAGCCCCAATTTTAAACCTTTTTTTTTGGGGGGGGGAACCCCTAGTCTTATACAAGGGAAAATACGGTATATTTTCTTGCACATGAGACCCTTCCCTAGATATTGACTGTACTATTGTGCTGCCCTCTTTATTGTCTGAGCTTCTGTGATGTCATTGAACTGCTGAAGGATATTTAACATATTAAAATTGCTACAGGAAATTGAAGCCAAACATGTGGAGGGCACTAAGTTAGCTAGCCCCAATTTATAGCCTCCATATTTACAACTAGAGATACTGTAAAAATAATATTTTTCTGAAGAAGTATCTGAAGAAGTGTGCATGCACACGAAAGCTCATACCAAGAACAAACTCAGTTGGTCTCTAAGGTGCTACTGGAAAGAATTTCCTATTTTGTTTCCTATTTTGTAAAAATAATAAATACTGAAAGGTTCTGTTGGTTAAGAGAGGCCATTCCTGCTCTGTTCGGTTACTAAATCGTGTAAAAGCATACATTTATTTTTTTATCTTCCAAAATGAGCACAAGAGAAGGTACAATTTCTCCGCCACGTCGCACTACAAAATGAATTTCATTTTCTAGTGAGTGGAAGTTGTTTAAATTATTTTGTGAACTCCCCGAAATTCATTCAGAATGTATATCTTTTCACATTTTCATATGTTTAGCAAATGCTAGGGATTTAAATCAATTCACAGTGCAGGGAACAATATTGTGTCTTCTCTCAGGGTAAAATACTGCAGGCATTGCTGCGCTAGGAATAAAATATAAAACCAACATGCATATAATATCTCCCCTACACACACACACACACACACACACACAGCAGTTATACCTGAAATAGAGTCAATAAATATCACATAGCTCAGTGGTTCATCTTGGCTTCAGGGTTTGCACACTGAAACACAATATTTTGCATCCATTCTGGCATGTCCTCCTCCCAGTCTGCTCTCTCTTCTCCCTCTGACCACTCATTGTTGTCCAACCACCAGTCCCAGGGCTTTGAGCCTTCTTCCCTTGGGGGTTCCCCAGCTGCTGCCTCCCACCACTTCCCTTCATCCAGCCAGTCCATGGAAATTAGTGGTGGTACATTCACACATGACAACCAGAGTTTATTGTCTGTTAAGTCCTATCTGGCATTCCACCCCTAGTTGTCACATCCTCCTTCAGTCCCACTCTCCATGTCACTGATGTGTTCAGGGGAAGATCTCAAGGTGAACAGGCTCCCCACATGATTAAGAACCCAACATGATCAGAGCTCTGACTCCTTAGGGAGTCAGACTCCCTTCTTCAGATGCAACAGTGGAGGCAAGGCCAGTGAAGGTGGTCCTGTTCTGCTGTTTGATGTGATGCTAGTGTGTGGTGTACTTGCATGTGTGAATCGATCTACTGACTGTTCCAGCACACTGGGAAATGCATCTTACTGAGTTTTACAAGGCTTACTCCTCAGTGGCTGTGCATGGAATAGCAGCTTTCAGCACAGTCATATACATCTTGAGTTAGCCACATTGAACACGAAGCTTATCTTCTAAGTAAACATACATAGGATTGTGCTTTTATGTGTTCAACTGTTTTGCTCTTATCAGTGCTTGGTAATCCACCTTGAACATTCTGTAGAAAGACATGAGATAAAAAGAGAAGTATCTAATCAAAATGCCCATTGATATCAATGGAATGTATATCGAGTCAACTCAAACTTAGGATCAAGGGCTTTAAATAGTATATTAGAACCCAGCTTGTCCAAATAAATTGCCATTTTTTGCTCCAGTTTTTTAAATGTAATTATAAAACTATAGCCTGTTCTTTGGGATGTCCACTCGCAAAGTTAGTCCAAGTGATTTCCTCAAAGCTTGCTTTATTCTGGCAGGTCTGTCCCTATTCTCAAAGCAGATTTGTTCTTCCCTTAGATTTGTTCTTTCCCTTAGAAAGGAGAATGTTAGCCGCTTTGAGACTCCTTCGGGTAGTGAAAAGCGGGATATCAAATCCAAACTCTTCTTCTTCTTCTTCTTCTTCTTCTTCTTCTTCTTCTTCTTCTTCTTCTTCTTCTTCTTAGGAAGCAAAGCATTTTAGTGTTGCAGATTTCATCTGCTGAGCTAAGGATCAGCTGAGGTCTATATAACAGTAAAGAGATTTAGCAGATGTGTTTCTCATGGAGAACCATACTTTGCCTAACACAGTGTGACAAACCAAGCAATTACCTCAAAAACAAAACAAAACAAAAAAGTCTCCCAAACTAATAGCAAAGAGAAACTTTCAATAATGCAATATTTCTATTTTCTTAATAGCTGTCTGTATGGGGTTATTTTTTTTTGGGGGGGGGAGGCATTTTCCAAGCTGTTAAATTCATAATTGTCAGGAGTGAGGTGAATAATATGTGTGGTTATGTATGTGGTGCCCAGAGCAGTTTCTCAGGTTTCTAAATGTGACAGTCCTGCAATATAACATGAGAACATATACAGACAATAGAGGATTTGTTTAAAGCTCAGAGTTTGAAAGTTCTGGGAGAACAACAACAAGACAGCTCTTTGGTACTGAAAAGATAGATCATGTCTTCCCTAAAAGAGGGCACATATTGTGGTGAGACCTGGAGACTGACCTCCTGGTTGTAGGTGGGTCTATTGGATAGCCACAACACCCAATTGGTAGGACCCTCATTGCTGGATGTAATCTGGCCAATGGGGAGCAGTCTAAACAGATCGAGGGGCCTATATAAACCTAGGCACGTGTCCCAGAGCTTCTTCTTTCAGCTCGTGCACCTGCCCACCTCTCCCTACTTTTAGGGCATTTTTGCGATTGCCCTTGCTATGCTGTCATGTGTCATCTTTCGTTGGGACAGAGGCACGGCAGGAATTTTCCCCACTTGGCTGATTGGCTGTTGCCATTTGGGTTTTGCCTGTCTCATAGCAATTTGTCACAACTTGTAAGGTTGTGGATAGGCAGTGGTTCATGCGATAGGGATTGGAGAACGGTCTTGCCATCCCTGTGTTAAGGGTATTCCATTAAAGGAATCCAGGGACTCAACTTGGTTTGGTCAACCCCCGAGAGGGGGTTGTGCCAGTGCCTGAGTCTGTTCCCAGGCTTTTCACCTACCTCAGGTGTTTACTGTAGGCTGACCTATGCTGGTGCCCTGGGTCAGCGCTACCTTCAAGGGTGCAGGGAGCTAGTCGAACCAGAGCCTATGCAACCACTCACTTTTCTGTAATCAATAAAGCTGTGGCCTAAATTCTGCCAAAAACCAAAACTAAAATTTGAGTCAAATGTGTGTTTATTTAGAGGGGAGGTCTCTGGGACTGAACACGCAACAAGGGAGTGCCAACTGAGTCTATCTCAAGTGGCGTTGCTACAAAGATGTGCCATCACCAAAAAAAGCCATGTCCTGGTCACCATCCATCTCACCTCTGGTGGTAGGAGAAGAATTAGACTTGCTCACTTCAATGCACTGACTGGTCCGTGTTGGAAGGGACAAGAATTCTGTCAGATCCCAAGACAAGCGGGCAACCAGCGAAGGTCTTTAAGCAATTTTTATTCTCTCACTCTGCCAACTGAAACTCAGACAGTGGGTGCTTGTGTCAGGAGGGCATCAGCTCATTTCAGCAAGATATTTCAAAAAGGACAAGTGATTGGCCTCCAAATCAAGGAAAGTATTGAGTTAAGCCCAACTATGAAGAAAACATTTTGAAAGTGCAAAGGATCATTGTGTCATTTTTATATGCTATTAACACTTTAGGAATCTACAGTTCGTTGCAGCTAATTTAGTGAACATCCCTGAGACTGATTTAAAAACAATTTCGTGACCTGTTGTTTTATTAAACCTTGGTTATAATTAGATAAATTTGAAATTGTCGTGTCGAGTAATTAAAGAAAAGGATATTTGTGGTGCTATTCCCAGATTCACCACAGCTGTCATACCAGCTAAGTTACTAAGGCATGCCTAACAGAACATTTTAAAAGGGGGCTTCATCATTTTTTTTTATTTTAGTTCAGATACAATAATAAAAGGTTATTTACTATGTTGACTCTACATTGTGCAGTAAATGACTGTCATCCTTACCTGCAAGACTGTACTGGATGCATTAAACTCTTGGGGGGGGGGGAGGGAGAGAAAGAAAGGGAGAGAGAGAAAGACATATATTTTTTATCATGACTTCATGTTTCTCAGAATAACTGCTCACCTGGGGCTCTGGGTGGGTGATGTTTGCTGCATGATGAGGCTGTGGTCGGTCCACGGAGGCAGCTATCTTCTGGTGCAGCAGGGGAAGGAATGGTCACCTGGCGCCACCCACATCTGGCCGCAATGACCTCTCATGTGTGGGTGGGCAATACCCACAAGGCAAATCAGGGGCAGGGCCTTGGGGGCTGCACCCAAACCAATCCTGGAGTGGCCAAGTGCAGGCTGTGTTCGTTGCTCTAAGCCTGCTGTTGAAACTAATTTCTGGGGTGAAACTTTAGCACAAAATTAAATTTCAAGATGATTTAAATAAGAAGCCAAATAAGACCAATAAGTTGCTATAGGCAACTTATTTTTCTTTGACTGTCGTTGGAGTGTTGAGTGTCCTAATGGATTGTCTGCCCTTGTTCCGACCTGTTCTTCATACTGACTTTCAATATGAATTGTGTAAAATTATGTAGTCACAATGAACCTCTAACAAAAGGATTGATAGTCTGAAGCAAAAAGGCGTTAATAATTCTTATGTCCTATGTATTTTCATTAAGTCATGGGGCTCTCCAAATAGCTTTGGTTTTCCATTCACTACCTGCCTTTAACAGAAGTTACTGTTTACAGATTTGCTTCCTTTCTCCTGTCTGTTTCAATGCTATTTTCATCACCCACTCAATAAGGGTCATAATAAGGAGCAGCCTTTGAAGCTTTCTTCTTGTTTGATTTAATTTTGATAAAAAGCTGACACCAGAACTTTCCATATATACAAAGTCTGGATCTCTTCCTTGGGTGAAGCACCTGAGAAGGTTTCAAGGAAACCCAAAGCGTGATAAGGGCTCTCATCACTTTTCTAGACTACCATCAAGTTTTGCCTAAGCTGAAATGGAGAGTGAAATGGAGACCCTTCTGTCTTGGTCCTGACAGAGTGTGAGGAACAGAGAAATTTCAGAATTATACACACACAGACACAGTCATACCTCATGTTGCAAATGCTGCGGGTTACACATTTTTGGGTTGCGCTCTGTGCCGAACCTGGAAGTACCGGAACGGGTTACTTCCAGGTTTCGGCACTCGCGCATGTGCAGAAGTGCTAAATCACACTTTGCGCATGCACAGAAGTGCCAAATCGCAATCCGCGCATGCGCAGACGTGGTGCTGAGGGTTGCATACACTGCAGGTTGCAAACGCGCCTCCTGCACGGATTGCGTTCGCAACCCAAGCATCCACTGTATACACACACACACACACACACACACACACACACACTTTGTAGTTTTCACACTATCACTCATCTAATGCTACAATTTATCCTATTTTGTATTATTAGAATCATTTGTTCTTCCTTTCAGTTTCTATTCATTTAACATCATTATTCAGATACTGAGGATCTAGGCTCAAGATTAGTGTGGTCAGCTGGTTACCATGGCTTTTACAGAATAAGCTGATCATAGCTGTCAAGTTATTTGGAAGTGATCACCAGGGTTTCAAACAGATTCGACATTTAATGTGACAGTAATTTCCATTTCTTCCTCTGCTGAGTGAGTCATGCCAGATGATAGACAATTTGCTTTATTTCCCTTGGTCCTGTTGAATTGGGAGGTGGGGGGACGGGACAATTTGCCTCCTAAAAAAAATACCTGCACAGTAGGAGCTTAAAATGAGCTTCCAGAAATGCTTCCGACTCATGTTCATGAAACTCAGAGCAGCCATGATAACCCAGTAAAAAGACAACACTCAAGTGCCATTCATTCCAACATGATATTTGACATGTGCTTAAACTGTCCCCATAAAGTCGCCCAAGAGTTCTTAAATTTGCTGGGATTGTGCTCTCTCTGGATTGCTAGAAAACTGTGTCTATGGATGTCCGTATTGTGCACATAAACTGTCATAGTGTGGGAGCACCACCCATATGGGGAGAGACTGGCGCAGAATGCAGCAGATCCTTATATACCTATTTCTCATTTGGCGCATACCAGCCTGCCAGGCCATTCAGAAAATACCCCCCCATAAGCCCATCCAGGACTCTTTCTTAGTCAAATGCAAGTTACTCAAGTCAATATATAGGAGGTGTGCATGGATAGCCAATACTGTGTCATTGACAGAGAGCTGAGTGCAAGAAGGGCCATGTCTTTGCTGAAAGGAGACAAGCCTATGCCAGTCCTAACACATCACTCATGGGAGGTGGCACTTTGGTGAGTTGAATGTGGCTGAACATGTGGGTTTTAAAGCAGGGATGCTTTAACCCCCCCCCCATGCAGCTGGACTCAAACTCCCAACATGACCAGTGGTCAGAGATCACAAGGCCAGATTTAGGTTTGATGAGGCCCTACGCTACTGAAGGTAATGGGGCCCTTTATGTGTCCAGCTGTCCTTTGTTAACAACAAATTAAGGTTTTCTTTTATTTGTTTTTTGTCTTATATTTTGGAAATGTACATCCAGGTTTCCCCCCCCCCTTTAATTTCTTTGGGGGGGCACCAAATAATTGGGGCCCTAAACCATAGATTGTTTAGCTTATATGTAAATCCGGCACTGGAGCTGTATATCTAGTTCCAACAGCCTTCTAGCTGTTCGCTCACTGCAAGAAATGAGGTTACAGGGAACCAGGCAGAGGGCCTTCTCAGTAGTGGCACCCACCTTGTGGAATGCCCTCCCATTAGATGTCAAGGAGATAAGTAACAATACAACCTTTAGAAGACATCTGAATGCAGCCCTGTATATGCTACAAGCCATTCAGAGTGGTTGGGGCAACCCAGTCAGAGGGTGGGGTACAATTATTATTATTATTATTATTATTATTATTATTATTATTATTATTATTATTATTATTATTATTATTTTCCAGCAGGCTCCTCTTATTGTTTCAAGTTTTAACATGCAACATCTTTTACTTAGGCTACCATCAGATTCACATTTTGCTTCCTTGTAAGTCTTGGTTGGACGCGGGTGGCGCTGTGGTCTAAACCACTGAGCCTAGGGCTTGCCGATAGGAAGGTCGGCGGTTCGAATCCCCCTTTACCTTTACCTTTTTAAAGTCTTGGCTGTTGTTGTTGTTGTTGTGGAAAAGGATGTCCCTATTTTCATTGGAGAAATGTTGGAGGGTATGTGATCTGTGATGCCCATTTGCTTTCCAGTGTGGTGTAGTGGTTAAGAGCAGTATACTCATAATCTGGGGAACTGGGTTCGCGTCCCTGCTCCTCCACATGCAGCTGCTGGGTGACCTTGGGCTAGTCACACTTCTTTGAAGTCTCTCAGCCTCACCTCACAGAGTGTTTGTTGTGGGGGAGGAAGGGAAAGGAGAATGTTAGCAGCTTTGAGACTCCTTTGGATAGTGAAAAGTGGGATATCAAATCCAAACTCTTCTCCTTCTTCTTCTTCTTCTTCTTCTTCTTCTTCTTCTTCTTCTTCTTCTTCTTCTTCTTCTTCTTCTTCTTCCATCTTATCTGCACACAGGGTAAGTGCTCTTGTTGCCGCATGCACACCCCAACCCAACAGGGGTTTCTTCTGCAGGGTTTAAAGGGAGCAGAGATTGAGGGATGTCTGCCAGCTTGCCTAGGAGAGCAAGCTGCTCCCTTGTGCTGCAGCAGGCGTTTAGATTGGCCTGTAAGTGAAATCTACTGGTAACAACCACAGTAACCATGTGCATTAATGAAAATGACAACTGGAGCACCCCAAACGTGCTTTGCTTCCCTCTCAGAGCTCCTGTCATTTCTGGATCGTGTTTTCTTCTCCCCCTCTCATGCTTTCCTGAAAGCATTTGCAGCCTGGCACTGGGCATCCCTCTTAGTCGCAGAGTTTTTAAATTGGTTTCCACAAGGGATGTACATTATCAGGTCAATGCCTATCACTTATAGTGTAATTTGTTTTCACTCTTGATTTCCGCTTTCCCCAAAGTTCCATTTTTGCCGTTTGCTTTTGTTCATTTCCCTAGGCGTTCCCATGCTGCTGATCCAGCACCATGTGGGCAACTAAATAACCATTAAAGGGGATCAGTCTCTTTAAAAAGTGACATTTCTGACATTCTCCATCGATATCAGGAGAAGAAAATGAGAGTTAATGAATTAGCACATGGCTTGCAAATCTCTTCCAGGATAGTACTGCTAGAAGCCAAATGTGTTCTTTCCCTTTAGTGCGGTTTTGGGAGAAGAAAAGAATAAAGTGAAATTATTTGATGAAATGGAATGAGGTTTTACTCTCTCACACAGTATTCTTTTAGGGCCAGGTCTGGTGTACTCAGGATTTGAAGAATGATTTGAATAAATAAGGTACACAAGTATGTTATATGCCCCACACAACTTCACCTCTTATCTTCTTTCAAATATCCCAATTACGACATCCCAAATTACATCTAAACAAAGCCAATGTGGATCATAGAATCATAGGAATGCGGGATGGGAAGGGACCCTGAGGGTCATCTAGTCCAACCCCCTGCAATGCAGGGCTCTCAACTAAACATATGTGATAGATAGCCATCCAACCTTTGCTTATACCGGTACACCTCCGAGGAAGGAGAGCCTCTGAGGGAGACCCCGTCATAGCAACCTGCCAATACCTAGTCAGACTCATTTCCCTCGATGTTATCATGGGGGGAGGGGGGAGGGAGTCTTCTAGGGTTTGAGACACTGGAGGCTTTCTCTGTCTATCAACAGAAGCCAGAGACAGAACCTGTAACTTTTGTTATGCAAAGTATATGCTTTGCTATTGAGCTGTGGTGCCTTCCCTTCCATGCCCCTTGACTGAGATGTCTGACACTGCATGCACAGGATATTTATCAATAAAAGGAGCTATGCACATTTCACATTGCAATCAAGAAAAGTAATGCAATAAACTCCATGTCTGACTGCGCCCCATGATAGATTTTACCATTCTCCCTCAATGTCTTAAAGGAACAGATGCATTGTGCTCATTATGATCATCATCGCTGCAACAAGGCATGGGTAAAACTTATTCCTCCAGAAGAAGTAACATTTCTTATCAGTTGTTCTGATATATACATAAATGATGTTTTGAAAGCCTCCCATCTCCCACCATGGATCCCAAAGATCTTCAGAGGTCCACTGGCCTTCAGGAGAACACTCATGAGCTCTTCACTCAGATGAGTTTAAAGCCCTGCTGATATTGAAGCAGTGCTGCTTCCTCATTAATCCTTCTATCATCAGGTGTGCAAATAGCCCTTCCTTCCTTCATTTAACCCTTTCCCTCCTTGGCTCACCACTGGAGGATCTAATAGTCCCAGCAGTGCTGCTTTTCCCTTCCTCCCATGACGTGTCCTATGTCACTGTGGCAAGGCTTATCCCTCACTTAGCTCTTTACTCTTTCCTTTTTCTGTTACTTCTCCCCTGTTCTTCCTCCTTCCTAGCTTGAAACCCTCTCTAAATGTGCTGCCTGACACATCTTTACCCTCTAGCTCAGGCATAGGCAAACTCGGCCCTCCAGATGTTTTGGGACTACAACTCCCATCATCCCTAGCTAACAGGACCAGTGGTCAGGGATGATGGGAGTTGTAGTCCCAAAACATCTGGAGGGCCGAGTTTGCCTATGCCTGTTCTAGCTGGTTGAGCTTCTCTCCTTCTCCTGCAGAACACCCTGATTTTTTGGCTCACCTCCGCATCCGCCCTTTGGGCTGAGAGTGTGAGCGGGCAACTGCTTCGCTAGCTGCTCCTGACAGATATGATGTCATTCAGACCATTGCAGCACCAACTTCTGTGATCTGCAAAGCCTCTGGCAGAGTTTTTCTAGACCCTGCTACCTTGGATCCTTTTAGCTGGAGAGATTGAGGCAGACATACAAAGCATGTGTTCTGCAAACAAGGAACGGGCATGCTGTATGTCCTCCAGAGCCACTGGGTTCAAGTGACTCTAGGTATTTTGCATATCTTAATAATGATTTACAAAACAACCATTTTTTTGTTGAGCAACTGAAGACAATGCTTTATCTCCAAGTCATTTTAATTAACAGCACTATTTTAGGATTTTACATAATCATTTCAACCAAGGCATGAACACGGATCTCAGGCTGCATATTGTCATTCATAATTGTTTTATTTTGCCACTGAGTATTGCATACTGATGCTTTGCAGAACTATATATTACGTAACTCATAATCCTACATTATGTTTTCCAAATCAAACTTTGTAGAATCGTGGTCATTGATTACATTCTGGATACCAAGCACTGAATTTATTTAAGTTCATGATTTTCTTTACTAAAAGATACTTTTGCTTTTGCTTATATTACCAATATATTGAATTGTTGAGCCAAAAATTATAATGGACTTTGACAGAGTGTTTTAGCTAAGCTTACTTTAGCCCTGTCATGCTGTTTCATGGCTTTGGAGCCAAGTGCTCTAGTGACTACCAACAATTGTAATTTCTACTTTTTCAGATTCTGGAAAGTTATAGAAAGGCATAATTTTTTACTATTATTAATCCTGTCCTTTCATTACTTCAAGCTATGAGGGAAATACTTTCAGTAAAGGTCGTCTAATAAATTCTGCCAAATGGAATATCTCATTATTATTATTATTTTGCTATATTCTGTATGAATACAGAAATGATGTTTTGTTAATTACTTATAACAGTGGTTTTCAACTAGTGTGCTGTGGCATCTGGGGTGCCTTGAATGATGGTCAGGGGCACCAAGGACAACACTGGCCTCTGTCCCTTTGTCCCTCCCTCCTCTGATGCCCTCTTGCATCTCTGCCCCCCCCCCAAAGGCTTGCACAGCTGTCTATTGTAGCAGCCTTGGTTATAAGCTCCACTGGTGAATGGTGCCTCTGGAAGGCACCTCTCTTTGGGGTGGGGCATCTCAGAGACCAGGGACAGCAGCAGCAGCAGCCGCCCAGAGGACTCCCAAGGAAAGGGGAGAGGAGAGGAGGCTGAGGGAACACTCCACAAGGGTGGGTGTTCGAAAAAAAGGGTGAGAAGCTGCCAGCTCTGCAGGAAAGGGGTGACACAACTGGGCTCCTGAGCCCAAAGGCGGAGCTAGCAGCTCCAACACCCAGAGTGGTGCACATGGGGGTGGGGCGAGCGTCCCAGGGGGGTGGAGCGAGCTGCCCATGGGGTGGACTGAACTACCCATGATGGGCTGTTTCCTGGGTGCAGGGGGGGGGAGCTGCACCGCTTTGCCAGCAGCCTTCCTTTCCTCTTCCTTTTGACAGCTCAGGGGAGGCTCCCCCCCAGGAAGCAGCCTGGGAGTGAGGGGCAATGGTGCACAGCCTGCCCGCGAGCTGTCAAAATGAAGGGGGAAGGGGGGAAGGCCGCCGGCAAGGAGCAGCTCTGCCCCTTCTCCTGATGGCTCAGGGTAGGCTTGGGAGTCACGGGTGCGCGGCACCCCAAATGTCACCCCCCTCAGTGATGACACCCAGGGCGGATCGCCCCCATCACCCCCTTCCTCCACCACTGCCTGAACCTCTCAGGGGTGCTGCAGAAAGAATGTAGTTGGTTAAGGGAGCCATGGACTCAAAAAGGTTAAAAACATCTTACTTACACAATGCCTTTAATACTGAAACTCAATCTTTATAAGACAGGGGTTCTGTTGCTTGGTAAACCGACCAAAGAGATAGTTGTTCTATTTCACCCTAGTACATTCATTTTTGAATCATTACCTGATCAGAGAATTGCAGTGTAGGAAAAGGGTTTGGGGGGTGTAGTTGGTAGTTTACAATACAGACAGGGATTTGGGGACAAAATATCAGAGAAAAGATTTTACAATTCTTGTTCTAAAGATATCCACAGACTGGATCTGAGCTTTGAGGGTCCTTGAGCAAAGTAAAACCAAGACCAAACAAGACCTGGTGGCAGCAATCACAATTTTCTTTCTTTTGAATTATCTAAACCACCCTTCTATTGCCTATGCACAACTCATCTTTAAAACCACATCACATAAAACTATAAATATACAGCAATTACAGATGCCATTAAAAAGTCAACAATAGAAAGCCAACAAAGGCAGAGAGAACAGAACAGTTAAAAATCACAGCAGATAGTTGGGGGGGGGGACTGTATTCACCAACCAGCAAAAGGCCAGCAGAGAGGTATCCAGAATCGCTTCACAGGACACAGTATTGGGAGCAGTCACAGAGAATGCTGTATTGCTCTTGGTCATGCTTTAACCCTAGGTAGCATATAGAGAAGATCTCTTTCTATCCCATTAACCTTTAGAGGATGAGGTCCTTTTAAAATAAAAAGGGGCAGATGAGTAAGGGAAGCTGAAAGCTCCCCCCCCCCCCGTGTGCAACTTGCATCTCATTGTCTGCCAAACCAGGCAGTTTTATCCTAGACTAAGTCATTTCCAATATTAGACCTTGGCTTCAAAAGATGTTTTGGTGGTGGGCCACTTTGGGCCTCTTGAACCTGCTAAGTGGTGAATCAGATTGAAATGAATCTTCTCCTTCAGGGGTTCAAAATGAACATGTATAGAGGGAGGGGGCCACATACACTTGTCTCCCATGAGGCTCTGAAGGAGGCTTGAGGGTAAAGGAAGGAAGCTTCAGAACATTTGGGTCACCCCCCTTCCCAGTTTAAGTCTTCACGTGATCCACAGAGAGCCCAAACAGGGTTCTAATTATGCCAGTTATTTCACCAGGACAATATCTCCTCTTAGACATCATCCAAGCTCGCTATCTGCCAACACCTGATGCATTCGGAGTTATTTGCCCTCCTTTTTCTTTTGAAAAGTTAAGTGGAATGCTTACTCTAGTAGTATCACAGGTATACATTAAAATTGGTGGATTATAGAATAGCCCCCGAGAGGATGGTGGTTGTTGCCTGTGGTCACTATGGTGCCATGGTTGTCAATTAGAGTCAGCAAAATAATATTCACAAAAGTTCGGTACAGGAGGGAGGCAGATGCATAATAGCAGCAGGCTTTTGTGGTCCAGAAGGCAATTTTCATCTCCATCACTGTCCTGTCCTATTTTTAAAATGCTATAAAAGGAACAGGGCCAATATGGGCTTCTCAGAAATTAAAAAGTGGGAGATTGATATAATAATAATAACCATTAAGCACTGCAGGGTACAGGATGATACATTGGACTCCGGGATTAATGACTCCACAAAGCATGCCCTGTCACATCAAGGCCACTTCATTATGAAATGGCTTCAGAATGCTAGACAACCAGTGAAGTATTTATTTTAACCCCTAGCCCATGTTCACAGCTGCCTCTCTGAACGTTTTCATGCTCAAGCACAACTCAAAAGGCAGCAGCCTGAAGCAATCGATTGAATGCAAGCAATTTCTGCCTAGGGTTCTTGTTTATCTGTTTATCTAGCACAATATATGTACATGGAGGTGCACCAAGAACTGGTTGGACAGGACCCCAAATTCCACACTTGAAGACATTTTGATCCGGAACTCTGGATGTCAGCTAGAGGTGGACGGAGATTTCTAGCCCCGTTTGGACAGCAAATAGAAGACTCTAATATTCAAGGGGTGGGTGTTTTTCACAATCCGTTCTAAGCCTCTTTGCTCATGGCCGGAGTAAATCCTGGAATCCATTTCTGATTCTATATAATGCACATTGCAGTTTTTGTGGAGCCTCTGTCAACACTCTTCAGACCTATTGCTTCCTCTACACAAAAACAGATCCCACTTTGGGGCAGGGTGTGTGATAGGAACACAGCAACACAGGAAGCCTTCTTATACAGAGTCAGACTGTTACTTCATTTAGCTCAGCATTGTCTACACTGATTGGTAGTAGCATTTTAGGGTTTTAGGTAGGAATACCTGTCATCCATACCTGGAGATTCCAGGCACTGAAACTGGGACTTCCTGCACACAGATCCTTTACCACTAAAGCAGTGAGATTCAAAGAGGCAATTGATGGGCAAAATCCAACATCACGCTAATATATCCCCCCCCCCATCAGCTCAAGAATTCCTGCTTGCCAGGTGGAGTGACCTTCCCTCTCCCACTTCTGCATACAGTTCTGAGGTTTCTTCCAAACCAGCAGAGTGGAATTTGGGGGAGGAGAGAGGGACTATCCTATTGTGCTAACAGGAGTCATTGCAATGGGTTTTGTGAGTGTACCGGGTTAGAATCCAACCTGATGTGTTTAATGCATGTTTTAGGTGTGTGAAGGGGAGGGTAGTTTAGTCATTCCATTAATTCTCATTTCTAAAACCTCATTCATTTTTTGTTACCACTTCATTTGTCTGTGTTATTCTCATTTAATTTTGTTTCCCATTGATTTCATCGGCACACCCGACTGCTCTCCTGCTCAGGGCCGGATTTAGGTTTGATGAGCCCTAAGCTACTGAAGGTAATGGGGCCCTTTGTATAGCAGGCAGGGCCCATTATTTACATCATAGGAGCCTACACAACACAAAACACTGTTGCTGTATGTACGTTTTATTTTATTTGTTTTTTATCTTGTATTTTGGAAAGGTAAAGGTAAAGGTAAAGGGACCCCTGACCGTTGGGTCCAGCCGTGAACGACTCTGGGGTTGCGGCGCTCATCTCGCTTTACTGGCCGAGGGAGCCGGCGTACAGCTTCCGGGTCATGTGGTCAGCATGACTAAGCCACTTCTGGCGAACCAGAGCAGCACACAGAAACACCATTTACCTCCCCGCCAGAGCGGTACCTATTTATCTACTTGCACTTTGATATGCTTTCGAACTGCTAGGTTGGTAGGAGCAGGGACCGAGCTACAGGAGTTCACCCCATCGCGGGGATTTGAAACACCGACTTTCTGATTGGCAATCCCTAGGCTCTGTGGTTCAACCCACAGCGCCACCAGTTTCCCACCTTTAATTTTTTTGGGGCCCCCAAGGGAGTGGGGCCCTAAGCTATAGCTTGTTTAGCTTATACATAAATCTGGCACTGGTGCTGCTTATTGTATCTTCTATGTTTTCAGTACTATTAGCAAAGCATTTTCTGGCATCCAGCAAGTGATTTTTGGTGTTGTTGTTCAGTCGTTCAGTCGTTCAGTCGTGTGCAACTCTTCGTGACCCCATGGACCAGAGCACGCCAGGCACGCCTATCCTTCACTGCCTCTCGCAGTGTCCAACCATCTCATCCTCTGTAGTCCCCTTCTCCTTGTGCCCTCCATCTTTCCCAACATCAGGGTCTTTTCTTAAACCCGTCAAATTTCAGATACATAGGTGAAAAGCATGCTTCCCCACTCTCTTGCTCTCTCTCCTTAAAAAAACCACACATTTTATTAGGTTTTATAGATAAAACAAAAGCAGCGAATACAAAAAAGCTAAAGCAAAAATAGAGAGACCATCAACCAAATATATGCATGCAATTATATCCCATGGGTACATAATCAGAAGTAATCTATATTGCATTTTACTCATGCATTCCAAATTTCCAAGGATACTGCAGGCGGTTGTTGAAGCAGGTTCACTCTGGTAGCTCATATAATGAAGTTCCACCACATAGCGTGAAAAACGTCCAGAGCTTCAATTCCATGTAGAGATCACAAATTATTAATGTTTTTGTTTTTTCCTAAAATGGCAATGTTCCAAACATTTGCCAAATTGCAGTGTTCAAACTATGCAATGTTTCACATCTTTGGGCAATGGTCTGCCTCACAGCAACCAGTAATGCTATTTCAAGTTCCTTGGATTTATGTTTCCATATTCAAATATGGGCAATAAAAAAGTAGTGGAGTACATTGTAAAGCTTCCTAGATAATATTACAAATTTCTTTGAACACCTCTTCCCTGAACAGTTTTACTTGAGGACACTCCCACCAGAAGCAGTAATAAGCTCCTCTAGTACCACATGTTGGTGCTATGCAGTAGTTGTCCTAGAGTTCTGCACAACCTATGGCTAATTGTATTCCCTTATGTAGGCCCAGTGCTTTTTTCTGGGGGGAAGCAGGGGTACGCATACACCTGAACATTTTGTGAACCTTTGTCTTGTTGTTGTTGTTTAGTCATTTAGTCTTGTCCGACTCTTCGTGACCCCATGGACCAGAGCACACCAGGCACACCTGTCTTCCACTGCCTCCCGCAGTTTTGTCAAACTCATGTTAGTAGCTTTGAGAACACTGTCCAACCATCTCGTCCTCTGTCGTCCCCTTCTCCTTGTGCCCTCCATCTTTCCCAACATCGGGGTCTTTTCTAGGGAGTCTTCTCTTCTCATGAGGTGGCCAAAGTACTGGAGCCTCAGCTTCAGGATCTGTCCTTCCAGTAAGCACTCAGGGCTGATTTCTTTAAGGATGGATAAATTTGATCTTCTTGCTGTCCATTTGACTCCCAAGAGTCTCCTCCAGCACCATAATTCAAAAGCATCAATTCTTCGGCGATCAGTCTTCTTTATGGTCCAGCTGTCACTTCCATACATCACTACTGGGAAAACCATAGTTTTAACTATACGGACCTTTGTCAGAGACATTCTGCTCTGCTTTTTAAGATGCTGTCTAGGTTTGTCATAGTGATTTTCTTGAATCAAAATGAGAGTACCCCTAAACTTTTTTCTTTTCTTTTCTTTTCTTTTCTTTTCTCTTTTTTAAGAAAAAAGCACTGTGTAGCCCAAAACAGACTATATTGGTCGCAAAGCCTATTACACCTCTTCTATTTCCCATTTAGCTTTACCTCTCTGAAATAACATATCAGGTAATCTAGGATGTTTGGCTAATGGAATTAAAGGAGAGAATACTGTGATAGTCTTTGCTGTCTTTTATCTCAAACCTGACATGTGTAAACAGATTTTTTTGGGGGGGGGGAGGGGAATGATATAGCTTCAAACGATTGAGACCACAATAGTTTTAAGCCAACATTTAATCCTCTATTTCCTCTGCTGAAAACTACTCTTTTCCACCAGGCCTATGCAGGCAATCAGGAGTGGAACATTATGTTTTGCCACCTGAGGCAAAATGGGAAGTTACTTTCCCGCCACTGAAGTCTCCCTCACCTGGGTCATGTGGTGGCACCTGCAAAGTGGCAGTGATGATGGTGGGTTCTGGTGAGATCTTGCAGAGCGCACAAAATCTCACAAGTTCTCACTGGAAGCCACTGCTGCTGCTACTGCTTCTCCACCATTTGCAGAGCCAGCTGAGTGGGCTCATGTGGGTTGACCAATGGGGTGAGGCCAGGGCCGGATTTAGGTTTGATGAGTCCCTAAGCTACTGAAGGTCATGGGGCCCTTTATATGTCCAGCTGTCCTTTGTCAACCACAAGTTGTCGCTGTTTTTTGTGTTGAATATATGCTATATGGTAGTTTATAGACCTAATAGGTTTCTAAAGCCATTTGCACATAACAAAATATGTATTTTATGAAAGTAATTGTTGAACTAAAATACAATTAAGAAGAAGTATATTAATAGTGATATACAATTAAGAAGAAGTATATTAATGGTGAAATAATTACTAGTGATGTTTTAGGGAGCAGGCTAGCAGGCGGGGCCCATTACTTACATCATAGGAGCCTACACAACACAAAACATTGTTGCTGTATGTAGGGTTTTTTAATCTTATATTTTGGAAATGTACATCCAGGTTTTTTTCCTTTAATTTTTTTTGGGGGCCCCCCAAAAAATGGGGCCCTAAGCTATATCTTGTTTAGCTTATATGTAAATCCGGCACTGGGTGAGACACTTCTTCGAGTTCTGCTGCCCAAGATAGTTGCCTCAGCCCACCTCATGGGCAAGCGAGTCCTGCAGGAAACTAAGAATAACTCCTTCCACAATGGTTATAACTGATGTCTATTTTTAACTTTTTAATGGCTTTATGTTTCTACTGCTGTAAACTGCTTCAGTGTGTGTGTGTGTGTGTGTGTGTAATGATATAGCAGTATACAAATATATTTTTTATAAATAAATAATATATATATATTTGGGAGTCTCTACCCCAGGTCCATTTTTCTATACCAAATTTCCATAGCTATTATTGATTTTTTCCCTTTAAATAAAACACCAACATACTAATTTATTTAATACATTGTAACATTTTTTAATCTGACCCTGATGAAAGGAGATGAGGAGAATTTGAAATAAGGACAGGAATCTTTGAATGACCTTCATTGGTATGATTGCTATTCTATCAAGAACTGATGAGTGTTTGCTGGACCAAAGTTCCAAATCCTGTTTAACCTGCTCAAGCAAAGGATCAACATTATCTATATTTATATTCATATTTTTAAGAATTTGAAAGCCTAAGTATCAAAATAACCTTAGGACATATTGGAATGTGGAGTTTTATACTGATTTCTCTTTGTGTATGAGGTCCAATATTGAAGAAACATAATTTTTGATACTCCAAAATTAATATGCAATCCTGCTACTGCTTCAGATCTCATGGAATCCTCCTTTAGGGCCATCATTGCCTGCTGTGAATGTCTCCAGATAACTATATTGTCTGTATATAGATTAAGCAAATGCTCCACTCCTTCTCTCTGGTAGCCTTCCAACATTGTATGGCATCTTCAAATCTCAGCAAGAGCCTCCGGGGAGAGGGCAAAGAGCAGAGATTATAAAGGGCAGCACTGCTTCATGCCTCCTTCAGTCAAAAATCCCTCTAACAGCATGATCCTATAAACATCTACTGAGCAGTAAGTCCCTCTGAGTTCAGTAGAACTTACTTCCCAGTAAGTGTGCGTAGGGTTGCAACCAAAGCTATTAACTGCAAATAACTTAGCACTATGGAATGGGATATGCAGAGAGAAGCACAGTAAATGATTGCAAGAGCTGACTAATTGTGAACTATTTTTGCAGACGAACAGGAAAACTTGCCTGGAAAAGAGGGGACCGAGAGGAGATATGTTAGCCATCTTCAAATAGCTCAAGGGCTGTCACATGGAACAGGGGACAAGCTTGTTTTCTCCTGCTCTGGAGGGTAGGACTTGAACCAATGGATTCAAGTTACAAGAAAGGAAATTCTGACTAAACATCAATAAAAAAATTCTGACAGTAAGAGTTGTTTCACAGTGGAGCAGACTTCCTCAGGAGGTGGTGGACTCTCCTTCCTGGGAGGTTTCAAAGCAGCAGTTGCATGGCTATCTGTCATGGATGCTTTAGCTGAGAGTCCTACATTGCAGGAGGTTGGACAGATGACCTTTGTCTACAATTCTATGATTCTATGCTTTTTTCCCAGAAGAAGGAACTTGCACAGGCAGAAACCCAAGCCTTCCCATTTCTGTTTTATAAACTTTTTAAAGCCCCAGAGTTTTCCACATTGTGACGAGAGGATGCTGGGTGAAAAGAAAACCTATCATAATGTCGGACACTTTAGCTAAAGTATCTCTGACTATCTTCCAAACGAGCAACAGATTACCATATGACATTCAGAACATTACCATGTGGCATTCAGAACTATTTCAGCTCTGGAATGTGTGCGTTTTTTAATAGCCATGAATGAAACAAATAGGCCCCATTCATTTCAATTATTCATTCCTTGCAAAATAAACACTAGAGGGTCATTTCAGGTCCAAGTATTATGCATAGGATCGCTGCTTGACTCTCAATTTTGTAATTATTTGGGAGAGACTACTTTGCATACGGTTTTCACTGGTATAAAGGATTGACACATTTTATTTATTTAAACTGCCATAAGGAAATTGACCACTGACCATAAGGAGAAAACTGAGCAGTCTGTCCTGAACTCACAATTATATGGCATTTATGAATGAATGAATAAATAAATAAATATTTGCAATACACATGACAGTAGGCTGAAATGAGGAGGTTGACTTGTGGGTGTAATGATAGGAAGTTTTCTCCATGGGCCGTTTTGAGCAGCACATTTAAATAATTGGAAAAGAATGGAGAGATCTGTGAAACCCCAGTGAGAAATGTCATTAGTCTGAGCAAAAACTCATTTGGCGCCACTCAAAACCCTTCTGATGTTTGGTCTGAAGTACCTCCAAATTTACTTTGAGATTTCATTTCTGGAGAAATCTAGTGACAATCTCTGGATGTGCAGGACCCCCTGAGAGTCCATGTGAAAGACTTGGCTTAAAGTTGCTCAGAGAGTTTGAATGCTAAGGACCTTCAGAATTTATAATTTTGCTTCATGCAAAATTTCACTGACACCTTAAAAATCAAGCCCTTCCCAAGGCCCTGTTCTTCTTAGCTCTGCCCAGTTTGGCCAGGATTACAATCAAAAGCAGACAATTCAGCAAACCCTTGTGCGGACTATCAGCCTACAACCAGTTCGACCCATATATGAGCAACACATTTTTCAGACTAAGATGCCAAGCCAACTTGGGAGAAAGGTGGATAATAATAATAATAATAATAATAATAATAATAATAATAATAATACAATTAAAAGACAATTCCAATACAGATGCAGACTGTTTTTCTGGTGGTCAACAAAAGAGGTTTAAATACTCTTTCAAGGCAAATCTATATAAAAAAATGTAATATAAACACTGACAACTGGGAAACACTGGCCTGAGAGTGCTCCAATTGGAGAACAGCGTTTACAAAAGGTGTCATGGGCTTTGAAGACGCAGGAAAAGAACCTGATGTTGGGAAAGATGGAGGGCACAAGGAGAAGGGGGCGACAGAGGATGAGATGGTTGGACAGTGTTCTCGAAGCTACCAACATGAGTTTGACCAAACTGCGGGAGGCAGTGGAAGACAGGAGTGCCTGGTGTGCTGTGGTCCATGGGGTCATGAAGAGTTGGACACAACTAAACGACTAAACAACAACCTGAACTCCACCCCCACCACAATTCTCATACCTGGTCCCAGAGCATCACCATTCTCCACCTTCCCAGGGTTGTCTGGCTTTCTAAAGGAAGCCAGGATAATTCAGAGTTGTTGTTTTAATCACCGTTTTAAAATGATGTTTCTCTCAATACTTGAACTAAATTCAGACTTGACTCCTGTGGTGATATTATGCTCTATGTCAATCAGACACCGGAGTTAATGGACTTGTGGAGGTAATGGGTGCTGAAAAGTAGCAGGCAAAAGAATTCATCCCCCCCCCCCTTCTTTGCTTGCTTTTGGAATGATGTATCTATTTTGATTTCTTCTATTCAGCACTGCTTAAAATATAATACGAACATTTTTTCGTGATAAAAATCTGCCTTCAGATAATCTAGACAGATGTTCAAATTGCCTAGCAGAAAAAAAACACACACCAGGTTGTATAAGCTGCAAAATACTAATTACAGCCCAGAGGAATATTTCCCAAAAAGTTGACCTCATAAATTTTGCTTCAGGGTTTGAAACTTACAATCCTTTGTAGTTTCTGATTAACCATATTGCATGCATGAATAATAATTGAATGGTTACAGTTACTAAGAGTTCTACACTTTTAGCTTAAGTTCTTGTATTATTCCTTACTTGCCACTTTCCCCCCACCCCATAATGGTTAGAAAAGTTAACATGCAACATTTTGTTTCAATGTTCTGATCTACCGGTACTTTGCAAACATCTGCATCTGATGATAAGACTTAATATGTTGTATGTGGCCCCATTTTAAATACACTTGGGTGGGTGCCTGATGGCATTAGCTGTTTCAGGGCTCCAAATAATAATAATAATAATAATAATAATAATAATAATAATAATAATAATAATAAATTATATTTGTATCCCGCCCTCCCCGGCCAAAGCCGGGCTCAGAGCGGCTAACATCATGTAAATAAAACAATATGCATAATAAAATATACAATATGCAAATAAAATAACATTAAACATTCATTAAAATAATATTGAATAATATTAAACATCAGCATTTCAAGATTAAACAAAAATCCACTCTTAATAGTTACAATAAATAATTTCTAAACTCCAATCAATAAAGCAACAGCAAGCCACAGTGCACAACTTAATACAGTACACAATCAGAAGCAGAGACTGGAGGGTGGGGCAAGGCAGGTGGAAAGAGGCCTGATACTGCGTATCAGTTGAGGAAGGAAGGGAAATTCCTACCCAAACCATAAGATCCCATGAGGAATTGGTGTAGGGAGGGAAGGTGCTGCAGCTGTTATCACATTTTTCATGGCTCCTGCCTGGATCATCATTCCTAATGGCAATTGCTCACCCCGTCCATCAACAACCACTTGTGGAGCAACCACAGTTATGCTTGGATGACATGGATTCTCTAGATGTACTACAATCTGGATTCAGACTTGGCTTTGGAACTGAATCAACCTTGGTCGCTGTTTATCAGGAGAAAGATGAGGAAATGTGACCCTGTTACTTACGCTTGATCTCTCAGTTGCTTTTGATTCTACTGACCATGGTATGTTCCTGGAGAGACTCAGTGGTAAGGGCTGTGTTATCTTTAGGGCTGTGTTTGGAGAGTAGTACTGGGTGAATGATCCTCAGCCCCCTGTCACTTGTGCTATGGGGGTTCCCTGTCCCCAGTGGTATGTAACACATATATGAAGCTGTTGAAAGCGGTCACTAAGAGTTTTGGAGCAAGATGTCACCAATATGACACACAGCTCTACTTCTCCATAGCATCTGAATCAGGAGAGGCTGTGAAAGCTTTGGATCGGTGTCTGAATACAGTTATGGATGAATGAGAGCCAATAAACTGTGCATGAATTAAGGGACGACAGAGGCTCTGTGTTCAGTAGATAGGTTCTTGTGTCAGTGAATAGCTTGGATGTGCCCCTGGATACATCTTTGTCACTAAAGGTCCTCTGGTTCACCAGCTTCAGCTGCTCCTGGACAGGGATAGCCCGACCATTATAGTCTATGCTTTGGTAACCTTGAGGTAGAATACTCCAGTGTACTCTTTGTGGGGCAGCCCTTGGGCCTGTTTTAAAATCTCCAGCTGGTGCAGAATGTGATGGCCAGGTAATGATGACTCGTTACAAATTCAGTGATGGGGATACCCAGCTGAGAACATGTGACACCATTATTAAAACATATGCATTGGCTGCTGAACCACCACCAGGCCAAGTTCAAGGTTGTTGCATTAACTTACAAATCCCTGAACAACCTAGGTCCAAGGTACTTTAGAGACTACCTAAATCTTTCTATCCCAGCTCAATCACTGAGATCATCTGCAGGAACATCATTGGTTGTTCCATCAGCTGGTGAGGCTCATTTTGACAGCAGCAAGAAACCAAGTGTCACCGGGCCCGTTTTGTGGAATACTCTGGCAAAAGGGTTTCAGTAGATGAAGCCTTGTTCAACTTCTAAAGTCCTTCTGAAAACCTTTCTATTCTGTCAGGCTTATGCGGGCAATTAGTAATACATCCTATTATAATAATTACCTGGTCTCTGATTTTTATATGGTTTTTATCATATGGTTTGATGTATAACTGTTGGAAACCATTTTGGTGGGGAGAGAGAGAGAGAGAGAGAGAGAGAGAGAGAGAGAGAGAGAATAAATAGTACATGCATTTGCACAGTGCTGATTCTAACACTCATTCCCCCCACTACTAGCTCTCAGTGCTTAAAGTTACGAACAAGAATGCTCTCAATAGCTGTAATTTTCTGTCTCAGCGTGAAAATTACGTATTTGCTGCTACGGATAAATGTGTAGCAAGCAAGTCTTAGGTTTGCAAATAGTTTTCCATATTGATTCCCAGACATTCTAAAATATTAACAATGGTGCGCTGTTAAGCCAAGAGCTGAACAATGTTTCAAAATGCATTATGCATTGGGAATTATGCACAATAGCTAGGAAGCAAGTTGAAACAGTCAAGAAATAAGTGCAATAGCCTCATTTGTTCTTTTCACTGCTGAACAATAGCTGAGAACTACATGAAATAGCCTACACTTTTGAGTAAAGAATAGCCAGGTCAGTGCTTTGAATGGGAAGCTAATCTGAAATCAATATTTATGAAATGCAAGTCACATACCTGTATCTGCTAATCCTATTTTGGACTAAAATCATCCTGAGCACATACTGCTAATGTATGGGAAGGATGAAATATTTGGAAATGAATTTGGAAGATTCCACACAATCCTAATTAGAAGACAGCAACACTGGGAAGTCAAATTTTCCCCAAAACTGATAAAAGTGGATACCATGTAGCATCAATCACAAGGTGGCAATCTGACAAATCTGACCATAAAATTACTCCAAAAAGAAGAAGGAAATTGATTTGTGAATCCATGCTAGTTTTGAAATCATTTAACATGATTTGTGCTTGGATTAAGTTCAAGTGCCTTTGTTGCCAGATGTGCACACAACACATATCGACAAAATGTTCTGTATTTTCAAAACAACAACAACAGCAACAACCTTGTTTTTATTCCTTACATGACACGTTAATTTAAAAATAAGAACGTGTTAGTCCTAGCTGTCAACTTTTCCCTTTTCTTGCGAGGAATCCTATTCGGAATAAGGGAGTTTCCCTTTTAAAAAGGGAAAAGTTGACAGCTATGGTGTTAGTAAGAATCAGCGTAATTATTTTGTGACTGCAGTGAACATTTTAAACAGAATTCTTAGCTTACTCAAAGGCGACAGATAGTTACTAATGAGGTCTTTAATATCTAGCCTACTCAGCAGCTTTCAAACCGAGAAAGAAAACTAAGAAGTAGATGAACTTTGCATGTCAAACAGTTTGCATTGGGGGTGTGGGGTGTGAATGCTATTTCTAAAACAGAAAGTGTCTGGAAGGCATTTGAAAATCGTGCCATTTTCTATACTTAAAATAAGCAATGATGTAGATAAGAGAGAGAAAATTGGTTCACCCCACACCCAAGTACAAAACTCGGTCCTCATGAAGATGAAATTTGCCCATAAATGATAGCTAGGCAGTTTGAAAGGAAGATTATTTCTATTGTAATGCATGGTATTAGTAGCAGATACCACATAGACTCAGCAGATCCATATTGCCATTCAACTGCACTTAGCAAATGTCATCAAGATAGTTTGATCATTGATTTGGGACTTCATAGAGAAAGAAAAATAACATTTTAGATGGGCTTGCTGCACGGGAGCATCGATAGCTGCACTGCTGGGGTGGTAAAAAGACCAAGCAATCAAAACAAAGCATTACCAATAAGTAAAATCATAGTACCATCAGATGTGAATATGAGACAACCTTCCCCTCAAAAAAAAAATTATTTAAAATTATACACTTGGGGCTGGAGTTTGCAAATAGCTGCAAGCTGTATGGATAGGCTGCAGGTGGAGAACTCAATTTGTACCAAAATGCTTTTGTGTGATCCCAACAGGGCCATATGCCTGCCATTAACTTCATGCATGCCTGAAGGTCATTGTGTGAGGGTTGTCAACAGTTTGAGCCAAGCCACACATAAAAAGAAGGGGAATGTGGATGTAGCAGTAGACAAATGCAAGGAAGTCAATGAATCTAACGACTATCAACAAACAATGTGTGGTTTCTTCTGGAAAAAAGTGGACAGAGCAAGTGTTTCTCCCTTACACATGGTACTAGAACCTGGGGTCATCCTGAGAATGTTGGAAGATTCAGCACAGACAAAATAAATATTTTCACACAGCAAAAAAAAAATTACCTATGGAATTCACTACCACAAGATATAATGATGGATGACTGTAGTTGGGTGGCTTTAAAAGGGGGATTAGACAAATTATTGGAGGGCAAGTGTTATCAGTGACTACTGGTACCCAGTACCAGAGGCAGAATAAAACCCCATTGCCAAAGATCCCTAGTAATCCGCAAACAGACCCCTGTGTTGCAATAGGATGTTAGACTAGATGGCCCTGCATTATAATCCAGCTGTGCTCTTCTTATGATCTTAACAGGCAGGCATCCAGATAGACAGCCCTAGTCTTGGAAGTGCATAATTTCCCCCAAAGCAAAAGTGTGCCTTAGACTGCAGCAATCCCTTGAAGGTAAAAACACCAACAGTAGTGGACTTCTGGCTTTCAGATTTCAGTGGAACCTGATGAAATGTCAGAATGTGGTGTCCTGCCCCACTTGCCTTCCTGCCCCACTTGCCTTCGTTGTTGCAGCGCCCCCTGCAGTGTCCTTTTGGCTCAGCGCCCAGTGTCCTGAATATATCCTGCTATGCTTGTATCAATAATCCATATATAAGGTCTTACATTGAAATTGGCTCATTCTTATTCATTTCACCTCTGTCCTCTTCATTATTATTATTATTTTTACTTTCTGCATTGGTTGGATCTTCCCCTCAAACAAACAACAACAACAACAATTAAGTACAATAGCCCATCTGCCAAATTAAACTTGAGTGCAAGTAGATAAATAGGTACCACTCCAGTGGGTAGGTAAACGGTGTTTCTGTGTGCTGCTCTGGTTTCCAGAAGCGGCTGAGTCATGCTGGCCACATGACCCGGAAGCTGTACGCCGGCTCCCTCGGCCAGTAACGCGTGATGAACGCCGCAACCCCAGAGTCGGACACAACTGGACCTAATGGTCAGGGGTCCCTTTACCTTTTAATAGCTAAAGAAACACAGTAACAGCTATTTTATTTTATTTTTAAAGAAAAAAATACCTGTTTGCCACTGACTACAAGTACCACTTAGCAAAACTTTGGCTTTATAAGAAAGGCTACAAGCATTCAATAATGTAGACTTCCTTTAGCATACAAAATGCTGTGAATCCTTAGGCAGTGAACCAGTTGCATCGTAATTTAAATGAGGAACAGTAGCGGATTAAGTGAAGAACCGTCTTCCTAATGCTGTTGTATTTGTCTTCTGCGAACAAGGTTAGTGAAAAATGGCTCTGAATAAACAGGATAAGCTAAGTTCATTATTTTTCTTTTGAGAGTCTTTATTGTATTGTTCTAGCAATTAGAGTGTATGCCACATTTTGCATTGTGCTCTCTGCCAGGGTGTCTTTGTCAAAAGAAAATTCATGGTGTTTCTTCTTCTTCTTCTTCTTCTTCTTCTTCTTCTTCTTCTTCTTCTTCTTCTTCTTCTTCTTCTTAAAATGGCTACAAAATACAAAATGTTTGGCAGTTGTCAGTTGCCTAAATATTACATACTTTCTGAAATTAAGAAACAAAGAAAATGACATTTTTATTCATACTAGTTTGCATGCCTAGGAAAACACGGACATTTTACACAGGAACTACTTTATGCAGTTTGGAAATATGGTATGTACAACCTTTTACACAGACACACTGTACAGGTGAAGGACATCTCAACTCAATTAACAGTGGTTTGTGAGTCCTAAAGTTGTGCATGGGAAAGAGTCATGATCTGGCCGGCTATAGTTTGCCATCAGAAACTAGACATGTCTAAGGCCCCCAGTTAAACTTCATTTTAACATTTACCTGTACAAGCCTCTTCAGGACTCAGTTTTAAGACCTAAAATCCAACCTAAAAGGTGACCTCAACACTTGAAAATTTGTCCCTCCTAGTTCCCCTAAAGTCTCTTTTAAATGGGGGTGGGGTTCACAGTTTGTATCTGTGACAGGATGCTAGCTGACAAGAAGCCATAAAAGTGTGATGACAGCTATAGGATTTAGTGCATTCTTGCTGGTGGTGCCCTACTTATGGGAATTTAGCCTGCTGCATAAGTCAGTTCAGATGACTCCTTCTCTGAAATACAATTGGAATCTTCAAATCCAACCTGGCTTAGATTTATCAGCAGTTAAATGCTGTCACTGGTAAAAAGGTAAAGGTAAACAGTAAAGGACCCCTGGACAGCTAAGTCCTGTCAAAGATGACTGTGGAGTTGTGGCACTCATCTCACTTTCAGGCCGAGGGAGCCGGCGTTTGTTCGCAGACAGCTTTCTGGGTCATGTGGCCAGCATGACTAAACCGCTTCTGGCACAACGGAACACCGTGACGGAAAACAGAGCGCACGAAAACGCCGTTTACCTTCCCACCGCAGCGGTACCTATTTATCTACTTGCACTGGTGTGCTTTCGAACTGCTAGGTTGGCAGGAGCTGGGACAGAGCAACGGGAGCTGACCTCGTCACGGGGATTTGAACTGCTGACCTTCCGATCAGCAAGCCCAAGAGGCTCCTTGGTTTAGACCACAGTGCCACCCGCACCCCTGGTAGCATCATGGGAGGAATGTTTCTAGGACCAAGATGAATCTGTGAAGCTCCCTTACTCTTTTTCCTATTGCATGCTGCCTGTAACAGGTGGGTAGCCGTGTTGGTCTGCCATAGTCGAAACAAAATAGAAAATTCTTTCCAGTAGCACCTTAGAGACCAACTGAGAAGTCACCAGATCCCCCCTCACTATATTTAAGGATCTGGTGACTTCTGTTTCAGTGTATCTGAAGAATTGTGCATGCACACGAAAGCTCATACCAAGAACAAACTCAGTTGGTCTCTAAGGTGCTACTGGAAAGAATTTTCTATTATGCTGCCTGTAGTTTATGTATTCTTCCTATATTCATAGTATTGAAATGTGGGTGTTTTTTTGTTTGCTATTACTGTTATTTGTTATTGTATTGCTATGTTATTATGAAACTGTTACTGCTATTAATTAGCTATCTTAGTGTTATCATTATCGTTATTGATTAAATTTGTATACAACCCTTCATCCATAGATCTCAGTGTGGTTTACAAAATAATTTTTGAGTATGATTATTATTATTATTTTGTATGTGTGTGTGGAAAAGCGTCATACAAATAAAATGAGAGTGAGATGCGGGTAGTGCTGTAGTCTAAACCACTGAGCCTCTTAGAAGAGTTTGGATTTGATATCCCGCTTTTCACTACCCGAAGGAGTCTCAAAGCGGCTAACATTCTCCTTTCCCTTCCTCCCCCACAACAAACACTCTGTGAGGTGAGTGGGGCTGAGAGTCTTCAGAGAAGTGTGACTAGCCCAAGGTCACTCAGTAGCTGCATGTGGAGGAGCAGAGACACGAACCCGGTTCCCCAGATAACGAGTCTACCGCTCTTAACCACTACACCACACTTGCTGATCAGAAGGTTGGCAGTTTGAATCCCTGTGATAGGGTGAGCTTCCGTTGCTCTTCTCCCAGGATAATCTCTGCTGTTAGAATGGTGCGTTTCCTAGCTGAATGACAGAATGACCGCTCCCCGCATCAAACGGGGTGTGCAATTTGCATGGTCGCGAGTAGCCTCCTGTGATCACGGTGCAGCTCCTGGCAGTTGGGTCTGGCACCACCTTCCCAGGTTGGATACCTGTGGTCTCCACCCATGCAAGCAGCCACCCAATCCCGGCTGGGGAGGTATTGCCGGGGGGGGGGGGATCGGCCAGGTAGAAGGAGGGATTAGTCAGTACACACAATAGGAGTTGAGTCATACCTGAGAAGCGGCCGTTGGATTCAGAGCTTCCCCACCCACCACTCCCTCATTTGACGTTTACTCTGCAGGTTAACCATTTTATTTCCACAGCCACACAGGCACGCAGGCGCTGCTATGTCAAGGTCGCTGTTGAAGGGCCAGAAAGGACTTTCCCTGCATTGGCAGGTTTCGCCTTTCCAGTAGGAATTCGTCACAATTTTGGTGGTTGCAGGCCTTGGGCGGAATCCTTTAGTCATCTACAAAATGGTGGGGGGCGGTGACCCCTGCCCCCATTGCGGCGGCAATAACAGGGTTCCCGTTAAAGGGGTCTCAGGGGGAGGCATTGACCATACTCCCTGAGGTCGTCACTGCCCTCCCCCTCCAGCGGCGGCAAACAGGGGGGTGGGCTATCTGCTTGAACCTATGTTCTCCAGAGTTAGCCCACTCCTCACTCATGCTGGATAACCCTGATGTTACCCAGAACCCCGGCTGGGGGGCTGGGAAGGATAAACACCCAATGCCTGAGCCAAGGTCTCCCTGCTTCTGAATATTAATAAAGTTGTGGCCAATTTAATCCCATAGAACATTGTCAAGTGTCGTTATTTCCCTCAGGGGCTGCCCGGGGTTCGGGGGGCTCCGCCTGGCCACACAATTAGGAAAAACTGGTGGAAATCTGCCACCTCTGAATGTGCCATCGAAACCGTACAATCAGCTGGGAGGCAGCCTGTTTTCCCAGCTACGGATAAAAATGTATGGTGGATAATAGATAGGCTCTCCACAACCCAGGTCTCTCTGAGCAAGTTCTGAACATTTAATCATTAGTAAAATAAAGTAGAAAATAATAATAGCACTTTATCTCATAGGATAGTTCTCTGCCTGTTAAGCTGTCATAGCCATATTGACTATGATGGCAATGCAAGCATGAATGAGCCATTGCAGATCATCTGAAGTCAACTGAAATATGTTTTCCTGTGGAGACAGTCCACATAAATGACAAAGAGACCCTGTGCATTAAGTACAGGAATTATAAGCTACTCCATCCCAACCTGGAATCCAGGTCTGGGCTAGGAATGTTTGAGGAACTTGATTTCTGTGACTTTTGTGAACGGACCTGATCCACATTTCTTGGATGATGAGCTTTTGACATCTGAAGAAAGTCTGAGCAGGAGCCAGGCTGCTTCATCTCTTGAGATAGGTGGAGGTAATTAGGCTTTACGGAAGAGGGAACATACATAAAGATGGATAAGAAACTGCTCAAAGTTCTACTCCAAAATGAACTTAATCCACTTTTCATTCCCCTGACAGTTACGACAAAGACTTTCATGTGGTTTCTGAATTAGTTCAGTGAACTTTTCCAAATGAAATAGTTCATTCCAAGCATTGCCCTCTGCCAAACGAATTATAATATCCATTGTGGATATTTCAGTCTCCTACAGAGTTTGGACTTGTTCTGCTTTCTACCAAACAGGATTTGAACCTGTTTGTCCCAAACAACCCATGTAAGAAACCAAGGCACATATATCCCACATCAGTATTTTTCAACCTTTCCTTAAGTAGATCTCCCCCTTTAACCTCAACACAGCACATGGAATTCCATTTTAAGTTGCTTCCTTCCTATATCTTCACCTTAAAACTCACTCTATCTAGATCTATCTGAATCCATCCTCTTTTAAGGGTGCCTCATTCTTTCTGTTGACCCACATAGGATACAGTAGAGAAAGGCTAAGCAAAAGACGAGGGCTAGACACATATTTGACTGCCAAGAAGTTGACAACAAAGGCAACTGTTTCAGCAGAATCTCCAGGGAATTGAATAATAGCAAGACTCTCTGCCACCAAGAGGGAATATAAAACAAACTTGAGAAAGAAAGTAGCTCAAAATAGAAATAAAATAAGGCCCATCTCTTGTGAGGAGAGAACAAATGAATATCCTTCTCGTTTTCCCTCTAGAGACCAGGCTAGAATTAAGTCCCTTTCCTTTCAATACTTACCTATGGAGGAAACTTTCCTTCTCCTCCACTCTGTTCTTATAAACTAGAGTGCTTTGTTGAGGAATGGGAGAGTTGCTATAGTGAACACAGGGGTGGGGAACCTTTATCAAGGCAGGTGGGTGCTGGTTGAAGGCAAACTGAGGTTGGTGGGGCTGTGCTCGATTTGATGTAATGGACTATCCACTGGGTAATTCCTTTTGCCTCAGGTGTGGGGAACCTTTGGTCCTCCATCTGTTGCTGAACTACAACTCCAATCAGCCCCAGCAAGCTGATTGGTCCTCCATCTGTTGCTGAACTACAACTCCAATCAGCCCCAGCAAGCACAGTCAATGGCCAGCGATGATGGGAGCTATACTTCAGCAATGCCTGTAGGGCCATAAGTTCCCCATACCCATTCTGTTTGATCAGAGTGCTCAAGGTGTGAATTTCCAAGAATAGCTGTGTTTCAGTTCCCCTGTAGCTTTGGAAATTGAGATCAGAGTGCTCCCCTGGTGGTTCAGAGAGTGAAGTGACTGGACTCTGCTGGCAAGATTTCCTGGTTCAGTCCCTCTGGTTCCTGAACCATGTGCCTTCCTGGTATCTTCCAGCCATATACTTGCCAACCCCATTTCTTCTGAAAACCATGAAAAATACAGCACACATATGTATTTATTTGTGACCAGTATTACTTTAGTTAATATTTAATGTTTTTTTTTTTAAATGAGCAGCAATTAAAGCACCAACATATATGCTGATAAACATATTTCTTTCTTCAAGAAAATTAGCTTTTGTAGTTGATCAAGCAACAGGATGCCAAATTAATTGTTTTTCATAAGGGCTATTAATCATGAGGGTGACAATTTCCCAGAATGCAGTTCTGTGGTAACTGAATATTGCCATTTGGTATGCACACAATTTGAGTCACACACCACAGTTATTTGCTACAGACAGAAGTGTGTGAGCCTTTTTTTCTTTTTCTCTTTTTGAGATAATCCATATGCTAATTGCTTAGCAGTAATGGCATTTCATTTGTAGACAGCTCAGCCGTTAATTGTATCTGTGGATACAATTTAATGATTAAGGCTTTTTTTTTTTACTGCAAAGGTTAACTGGAACTCATTGCAAGAAGGGGGAAAATATGCTCAACCAATGAATAAAATATACAAATGGAATTGAATCAAACTCTATGAAAAGTTTAATAAAATAACCAGACCTTTTTCGGCTGAAAGGCAGTTCTTAGCGTAGACCCAGATATATGGAAACTTACCGGGTCATAGGATTTTGAGAGTTGAAGAAGATTAAAGATGGATCTGATTTCCACCCTATTCGGAATCTGGGAAAGGACTCTAAGTTTCAGTAAGTTTGCAGGACACAGCCATGTCAGTTGTTAAATTCTAGTGGGTTATGGGGCCATTTCAGAAAAAGCATAACATGGCTGTAGCCTGGTCCTGAACATCCCTCGAGGCTGCTACACCCTCCTTTCATCACAAGAGGAAGGGATATCATTGTTTCCTAATCGTGCCATAGAAGGCAAGTCCTAAAATGGGGGATAGGCACCTGCAGAGCAACTTGTGAACATGGCAACAGCAGCAACAGAGCGAAAGGACCGAACTACCTGTCTGACCTACCTGTTACTTCCTGCTAAGCCTCAGAATTCCTGAAATCAACAGGAATAGCCAACTAAACGAAGTGCTTCTGTCTGTTTTGCCACAGCAAACACCCACCTACCCGCCCAGGTTGAGTTACTGTTTTGTCATCGTTGGGGAAAGTTTGTGATTATTGCCTGTCTAAACTACAATCAGACATGCTTTTGTTAAACCGAATATATATAGAATTTCATAATGCACTAATTATTGGCAGAAAATAAGGGCATTGTCTTATGGCTGACAGTCGAACGCTTTCAAAGCCTGCTAAATATAGTCCTCAGCTGAATTTCTCTGGCATTCTGTGACCACACATACCCATTCAGTTTAGCCGCATAATAGAATAATAAGTTATTTTAATTAAATGAAGGGAGAGAAACAAGATGCAAGTGGTGATACATTTTATTGCCGTGCTGATAAGATTGGTCTTTCCTGTTTCTTCAGAAACATACCTTGGTCTTTCACCTCCTTTGTGTGGTGCAATTGAGTCAATAACTATTGTTTACATGTAGCTCCGGGTTATGCAGAGGCAAGACAAGGCGAGCACCCAATAGTCCTTAATTGGACAATTTACAGCTTTTCAAGCATCAAGGCATTCTGGTTGCTTTACAAAGAATGGAATAAATCCAGATGACAACAGCAGCAAAGGCTGTCCCGAGTCTTAGCTCACTGGCAGAGCTCATGCTTTGCATACAAAAGGTCCCAGGTTCAATTCCTGGTCAGGTAAGGCTACGGGGAAAAAAAACTCCTGTATGGTTCCCTGGAGAGCTGCTGACAGCCAGTTAGATCAGTGTTTTTCAACCACTGTTCCGCGGCACACTAGTGTGCCGCAAGATGTTGCCTGGTGTGCCGTGGGAAAAATTGAAAAATTCAAGAGAATTACTTTATATATAGTCAATATAGGCACAGAGTTAAATTTTTTAACATTTTCTAATGGTGGTGTGCCTCGTGATTTTTTTCATGAAACAAGTGTGCCTTTGCCCAAAAAAGGTTGAAAAACACTGAGTTAGATAATACTGAACTAAATGGCTGAAAGTCTGACCAGAATCAGGTAGCTTCCCTATGGCCCTATACCAGTGGTTCAGCCACTGGTTTCAGAACTGTGCTGGACTACAGCAGTCAGCCAGCAGATGTGTTGGTCTCAACAATGTTGGGAACATCCAATGTTCTTCTGTGGTGGTGATGAGGCCCCATGTAGCCTTGATTGCTCCCAGCCCTGGTTTCTGCTGCTATATGGGTAGTGCCATCATTCTAAGGTTGAGTTGCACCAAGATCCCCCAGTTCAGACTTCATGGCAGCTGGATATCCGAGCACCCATTCTCCAGAAAGCTCAGCTGCATGTCACATCTGTGGGTGAGTATTAAGAGGCTCTTCATATGTTGCACAGTAGATTTCTGATTTCAGGTTCTTACTGTAGGAACTGAGTCACAATATGCATGTAGGCTGGGGGGGGTGTTATTGGGTTGCCAGGAGGAGTAAATTCAAGGCATATTTGAAGGGTTCCTATGAATAGGAACTGTGCAAGAAAACACATTGATGGAGCTGAGGTAAAAGGAAACCTTCCCCAAAAATTAGGAAGGAGGGGGAATTTCTCAGAAAACATTAGAAGAGAGTTGCTATTTTACTTAACCTCATCAGGTGCTTGAGCATTTCCAGCCCCTTCACCTGGCTTTTAACAACATTTGCTATTTCTATATACCTACCCCTCACGGGTAGTGCTGTGGGTTAAACCACACAGCCTTGGGCTTGCCGATCAGAAGGTCGGCAGTTCGAATCCCCACGACGAGGTGAGCTCCTGTTGCTCAGTCCCTGCTCCTGCCAACCTAGCAGTTCGAAAGCATGTTAAAGTGCAAGTAGATAAATAGGTACCGCTCCAGCGGTAAGGTAAACAGCATTTCCGTGTGCTGCTCTGGTTTGCCAGAAGCGGCTTAGTCATGCTGGCTTCATGACCCAGAAGCTGTACACCGGCTCCCTCAACCAATAAAGCGAGATCCGCGCCGCAACCCCAGAGTCGTCCGTGACTGGACCTAATGATCAGGGGTCCCTTTACCTTTACCTTTACCCCTCTCATAACAGCACAAAGCTCTCTCTGCAGCTTCCCACAGGTGGCAATTTAAGAGGAATGCCTTGTGTCACGACCAAGGCATTCTGGGAAGTGTGGCTAGCAGAAAGTGGCACAATGTTCTTTCCTCAGCTTCCCACCAGCCCAAACCTTGTGATGAAAATAGCAACCCCTTACAAAGGAGAAATTTCTCTTCTCTCACTCCCAAGAAAGCAATAGAAAATCACCTCCCAAATTTTCAGGAAAAGAATTATTTTCTTTCCTAGTAACCGTGGAGATCAGTCTTATTCTCCACAAAAATTCTGCACGAATTATGAGGGAAACCAAATTAATTCCAATAAGAAGTGTGTTATTTTTTCAGGGTAGTTTCCAAACACAGATTACAAATTTATCTGAAAGCCAAACTGGAAACAAATTTGAAAGTTCCTAATCAGATGAAACCATTCTATGAATTCCACAGGATTTTAGAAAGGAATTTCAATACGATTAGCAAAATTTCCCAGGAGGAGGAGGAGGAGGAGGAGAAGAAGAAGAAGAAGAAGAAGAAGAAGAGGAGGAGGAGGAGGAGGAGGAGGAGGAGTTTGGATTTGATATCCCACTTTATCACTACCCAAAGGAGTCTCAAAGCAGCTAACATTCTCCTTTCCCTTCATCCGCCACAACAACAAACACTCTATGAGGTGATTGGGGCTCAGAGACTTCAGAGAAGTGTGACTAGCCCAAGGTCACCCAGCAGCTGCATGTGGAGGAGCGGGGACGCGAACCCGGTTCACCAGATTATGAGTCTACTGCTTTAAAACACTACACCACACTGGCTCTCACTTCTGGGGAGACTTATGGGGGCCAAAAGAAGAAGTCCTGGGGGCCGCCACCAGCCCCTGAAGGTTCTTCCTCCCCAGGTTAAGCAGAAGTGATGCATGCTCAAGGTTTAGCAAAACGTCAAAGCATGGTTCTCTGTTCCTCAAGACACCTCCTCTTACGGTTTGGTGGTTAGGAGAGCATCACATTGGGCAAATGTTTGTGTTCAGGAGCCTGATGGGAGCTAAATTTTCTGCTTGGTTTCTTTCTTACTAGAACCTTGAGGGCTGCAGCAAAAGGGGGGCTTGGAGACCAGAGCCTGATGCATGTAGGGGAGCAGCGTCAACGGTCATCTCCACCCCACAAGCCACACCCTGCAGCCCCAATTTCCTAACACTTAGATTAACATAAAGGTAAAGGACCCCTGGACTGTTAAGTCCAGTAAAAGGCGACTCTGGGGTTGCGGCGCTCATCTCGCTTTCAGGCTGATGGAGATGGCGTTCGTCCACAGAGAGCTTTCCAGGTCATGTGGCCAGCATGACTAAACTGCTTCACTTCCGGTTAGGTGCCGATCAATGGCGGACGGGGGTCTGACGGCTCCGTCCTCCGATGGGCTATAGGGACTACCCTGCCTGCGCCAGGGGTCCCTTAAAGCCACGGGAAGAGCGTCCCGTGGACTGCTGGCTTCGTGGGTCCCAGACGTGCCGTCTCCGCTCCTGATCGACCCTCGTAAGGGGGAAAATCAGGCGAGCGAAGCACCGGCACGGGACTGAAGAAGCGACTGCCTTCGGAGGATCAAAGCAGCGATCCCGCCAGACTCGAGCACCCGGCACTTCCGACATAGAAACTTCCAAAGAAACTCTGTAAGTAAAAGTTTTGGACTGTTTGACAAGTTTGGAGACACTACTTGCAGAGGAAATTTTAAAAGGAAGCCTGTTCCCTTTGTACTGTTTGCGCGAGCTTGGTAGCGCTAAAAGATTAAAGCCGCGACTAACGGGAAAGTTTTGCGAACTCTGCCAAACTTTTTAAAAGTTGATTAAAAGTTGCTTAAAGGATGTTTAAAGACTTAAAAACAGTTGATATGGCAAAAGAAGACGCCCCTCACCCTCTGGATTAGGATTCCGGGTCAGTAGCGGGCTGCAATATATTGTTGCCATTTTTTCTTTGTTGGTGTTTCAGTGACTGTTTACCAGTGAAGACATTTTGACTTTTTTGTAACCAGATACAAGCTACTTTACAGACTTTGGTGGTAACACTGCAAGTTAGAAACTGTTACTGACTTGGGCTACATGAAAATAAATACTTCTTGGCTTTAAGGAACTTACAACTTGGAAAATTTAAACTCTTTGCCTAAAAGTTGGATTTTTGGGACTGGTGTGGGCTCCTGGCTCAGCAGCCTCTTTGTTCTCAGAATTGAGCTGCTGGCCACCTGGTGTTTACTTTTGGGACTGTTGGCCTTCTGCTGTGAATGTCTGAGATTGTTACCACAGCAACTGGAGTGACCTTGAGACTACAATTGCAGAGCCCACAGGAGATGGACACTAGATCAAAAACAACTGGTGCTAGCTCTGCACAAAAAAGAGGCTCTGTTTCCCTAACTCTCCAGGAACAAATGGAGAAATTGGTTGCTAGCGTGGCAGAAATAGCAGCAGGACTGAACAGTGTTACTGAAGGGTTGAAGCAAACACAAGAATCAGTGGCACTAGGAAATACAACAGTGAACTCTGCAATAGAAAAATTACAAGCCGATATAAAAGCTGATATTAAAAACTCTACGCAGACCCTGGAAAAATCAATTGGGCAAATTGAGGAGAACGTAAAGAAGAACAGAGAAGAAATTAATAGAATTGGGCAGGAGGTGACCACTTTGAAAAAGGACTCTGAGGAAATTAAAGTGGTTAAAGAAAAAATAAAAAAGTGGAGGAAAAATTGGACAATTTAGATTTGGAACAAATAGAGAATATTGGAACACGACAGAGAACTGTTGAAGAGTCTCTTGCTTTTCTGCAACTACATCAGAGAGAGGGTAACATCCGTCTAAGGGGTCTTCCAGAATTGGAAGGGGAAGACCTAAAAGCTTATATTGTGAAGCAATTTTCAGTATATTGGGAGCTAGAAGAGGTTAACGTCTCAGCGCGCATAGTGAAGGCCTTCAGATTTGGACCAAGAGGTTCCAGAGGAAAGAAAAGCAACAAAACAGTCAGTGACTGTTTGATTGTGCTACATGATCGACACGATAGAGACTTCTTTCTGGATTTGCATTACAGAAACAACCTGGTGGTAGAGCAGAATAAAGTAATTTTTTATAAGGATATCCCCAGATTTTTCCTGGACAAAAGAGTTCCTTACAACGACTTGGTGACTGAGCTTAGAAGAAGAAAAATTCCCTTCAGTTGGGAATTTCCAGAAGGCCTGGCATTTACGTTCGAAGGGAAAAAGATAAGAATAAGGTCCTTGGCGGAAAAGCAAAAGTTTTTGGACAAGCATCTGGAACAATTTAAAGGTACTCCACTCGATCCAGCGCAACTTTATAGGTTTCCAGCTGAATTTCCACCACCGCCGGGACTACCAGGTCTACCAGGACCAAGCCAGGATCCAGAGAAAGACAAGAAAGGAGAAGCAACTGGAGGAGCAACTGGAGGAGAAGAATAAAGAGGAAAATGGCACTCAAGTTAATGACATGGAATGTCCGGGGATTGAATCAGAGACCAAAGAGACGCAGAGTGTTTTACAGCATAGAAAAGAAGAATTTGGACATAATATGTTTACAGGAAACCCACATAGCCCGACGTCATAGAAGATTACTACAGAATAAAAAATTAGGCCAAGAGTTTATATCATCGGACAAGGTCAAGAAGAGAGGAGTAGTGATATATGCAAAGGAGAAATATAGCCCAAGACAGCTTTTTAAAGATGAAGAAGGGAGATACATCGCAATTGAAATTAATATACAAGGCGAAAAACTTTTGATTCTGGGACTTTATGCACCAAATGATGGAAAGTCAATTTTTTATAAGAAAATACATGATCTGCTGTTGGACTATTTGGATTACAAATTAGTTTGCCTTGGAGACTTTAATGGTGCAGTTTCCACACTAATGGATAGATCTCAAAGAACTAAATTAACGAATGATGGGAAACTCCCAAAGACTTTTTTCGAAATGGTGGATAATTTGAATTTGGTGGACTCTTGGAGATTAAAAAACCCTACAGATACAGAGGCAACTTATTTTAGTGAATCTCAGCAGTCATGGTCGAGGATAGATTACATTTGGATTTCGAATGAATTGGCTCCAAAAATACAAAAGGCAGAAATTGGTCCTAAAACTCTTTCAGACCACAATCCGGTACAGTTAAATTTAAAAATGATTTCCAAGGATTCTTTTAGATGG
Source organism: Lacerta agilis (assembly GCF_009819535.1). Taxonomy (NCBI): domain Eukaryota; kingdom Metazoa; phylum Chordata; class Lepidosauria; order Squamata; family Lacertidae; genus Lacerta; species Lacerta agilis. Next base: position 7,418,050 of record NC_046320.1, on the reverse strand, counting down.
AGAATGGATGACGCTTTGATGAGAGACACCAAGCTAGTAGAAAGAGCGGCGAAAAAGATGAAAGAATATTTTCAGATAAATTGGAGTTCTGAAGTGGAGAAAAGAATTGCCTGGGATGCAAGCAAAGCTGTAATGAGAGGATTTCTCATTAGTGAAAAAGCAAAAAAGAAGAGACAACAAAATGCAGAAATGGAGAGATTGTTGAAATCAATCAAAGAAAAGGAAAAAGAATTAAGAGGACATCCCAGATGTGTTAAAATTCAAAAAGAAATCAAATACTTGCAATCCCAATATGCCAATATAATGAATCAGGATATTGAATGGAAAGTGAAAATGATGAAACAAAGAACATTTGAATCGGCTAATAAGTGTGGAAAACTACTAGCTTGGCAATTGAAGAAAAGACAAAAGGCAAATGTCATCAATAATTTGGTAGTAAATGGAAAAAATGTGGAGAAACCGGAGGAAATCAGATGGTGTTTTCAAAGATTCTACAAGCAACTGTACAAGGAGGAGAAGATAGATGAAGCAGAAATAGACCGATTTCTGGAAAAGAATGGATTGCAAAAAGTCCCAGAGGAAAAATTAGTTACTCTCAACCACCCAATATCGACACAGGAGATAGAAGAAGCAATAAATAACATGCAATTAGGGAAGGCTCCAGGACCGGATGGATTAACAGCAAAATATTATAAGACATTGAAAGACTGGCTATCGCAGCCGCTAAGAGAAATTTGCAACAAAATATTAGAAGGAGATAGGGCACCAGAGACGTGGAAAGAAGCCTTTATCACACTGATTTCAAAACCAGATACTGATAAGACTCAAATGAAAAACTATCGTCCAATATCCCTTTTGAATGTGGATTATAAAATTTTTGCAAATGTATTGGCTACAAGGCTGAAAAGAGTGTTGAAAGACTATATACACAGAGATCAAGCAGGTTTCTTGCCAGGAAGACAAATTAGTAATAATACGAGAATTATCGTGGACATTTTAGAAAAACTGGAGAGAGACATAAACACAGATGCGGCACTACTGTTTGTTGATGCAGAGAAAGCATTTGATAAAGTTTCTTGGACATTTATGAAAAAGAATCTGGAAAGGATGGGAGTTGGAGAAAAATTCTTGAATGGCATTAAGGCCATCTACACAGAACAAAGAGCTAAAGTAATAGTAAACAGTGTGATATCGGAGGAGTTTGAAGTTGAAAAGGGAACAAGACAAGGGTGCCCTATCTCCCCTTTACTTTTTATTACGGTCCTGGAAGTCCTCCTAAATATGATACGAAAGGACAAACAGATAAAAGGAATTCGTGTGGGAGAGAAAGAATACAAACTACGCGCCTTTGCAGACGATCTGATGTTATCCCTGCTGGAACCGGAAAGTAGTGTCCCCAGAGCCTTGGAAATAATTGAACAATTTGGACTTGTAGCTGGTTTCAAATTAAATAAGCAGAAAACCAAAGTTTTAGGAAAAAATTTGAGTGCAGAACAAATTCAAAGAATACAGGAAGGCACTGGCCTCAATTTTGTCAAAACAGTAAAATATCTAGGTATCAATCTCACAACCAAGAATTTGAACCTGTACAAGGACAACTACGAAAAACTGTGGACGGAAATAAAGAAAGATATGGAGATATGGACAAGATTGAAACTGTCGTTAATGGGAAGAATTGCCGTGATAAAAATGAATGTCCTACCAAGGATGCTGTTTTTATTCCAAGCCATACCAATTTTGGACAAACTGGATTGCTTCAAGAAATGGCAAAAGGACTTATCAAAGTTTATATGGCAGGGCAAAAAGCCAAGAATCAAGTTTAAGATCCTAACAGACTCTAAAGAGAGAGGAGGCTTTGCCCTGCCGGATTTAAGACTTTACTTTGAAGCAGCGGCCTTTTGCTGGCTAAAGGATTGGTTTAAACTAGAGAATGTTGATGTATTGGACTTGGAAGGACATGATAATATGTTTGGCTGGCATGCATACCTTTGGTATGACAAGGTTAAGATCCACAGAACTTTTAAGTCTCATATAGTTAGAAAATCCTTGTATCAGGTCTGGACTAGATATAAAGACTTGTTAGAGAGAAAGACCCCTAGATGGATTTCTCCAGTGGAGGCCAAAGCCTATAAGAGACCGAACATGTCTGCAAACTGGTTAAGATATATGGACATATTGCAGCAGGAAGGGGACTCTTTTAAGCTAAAAAGCTACGATCAAGTGAAAAGCCAGGTCCCCGACTGGCTGCACTATCATCAGGTATACGAAACATTCAAAATGGACAAAAAAGTTGGTTTTCAAGTAGAAAAATCAAAACTGGAAACAGAACTGATAGAATCGAACTTTAAGAACCTTTCCAAAATGTATAATCTTTTGCTAGAGTGGCATACGAAAGATGAACTGGTTAAATCGTCAATGATAGACTGGGCGAAAGATGTAGGACATAATATCATGATGGATGACTGGGAGAGATTGTGGCAAAAAGGTATCAAATTCACTGCTTGTCATAGTTTAAGAGAAAATATAATGAAAATGGTTTACAGATGGTATTTGACACCAGTTAAGATAGCTAGGATGAATACCAAAATGTCAGATGTATGTTGGAAATGTAAACATGCGAAAGGTACCTTTTTTCATATGTGGTGGTTGTGCCCAGCGGTAAATGCATTCTGGGATAAGATTTATAACGAACTTAAGAAGGTAATGAAAGTTACCTTTTGTAAGAAACCAGAGGCATTTCTTCTGAGCATAACAAATGAAGAGATACCCAGTCAGGATAGAGTGTTTTTTATGTATGCCACAACAGCAGCTAGAATCCTATTGGCAAGAACATGGAAAGGCGAAGAGATACCAACGGTGGAAGAATGGCAGATGAAGATGATGGAGTATATGGAACTCGCAGAACTGACCGCCAGAATCCGGGACCAGAGGGAGGAGAAGGTGTCACGGGACTGGAAGAAATTTAAAGACTATTTAGTTAAATCAGTAAAATTGAATATTTGAGCAGAATCAAATAGAAGAGCAGCTTTAGCAGGTTTATGTTAGATAAAATTGTTAGGAAGATATTTTTGTGTGAAAGATTTATTTGTTAGAAAATATGTTAAGATTTGGTGTTTAAGTTAAGATTTATATGTGATTAGGTATATGATTAAGTAAAGTAAAGCACATTAAAAATTGAGCAAATGTGAATAGAATAAGATACAAAGCTACCTAGAAGATATATATGATTTTGAAGACAGTGGAGGGAACGGGGGAAGTCCCCTAAAACAGAGAAGATAGTACCAAGAAAAGTAAGAGGATAAGTGTTAGTTTAAAGGTTTGTATATGTTTCTTTTTATTGTAATTGTTTGATTGTGTTTTTGTGCAGTGTTTATGTATTGTATTTTTGTATTGTTAATGTTGGTGTTTATGCTATGTTTTTTCTCTTTTGTCTTAATAGAAAATAATAAAATCTTATAAAAAAAAAAAGCATGACTAAACTGCTTCTGGCACAGCAGAACACCGTGACTGAAGCCAGAGCACACCAGAGTTGATGCTTGTCTGCTCAATGTGATTCAAGCTAAATAGAGGGGGAACTCTTTTAGATTCTGCATGCCCGCTAATGTTTCTGACAAATCAGGGACATCCTTGTATGTATTTGTAATACCCCTTTTCTCTCACCATGGATTGCTCCTTGCTCTTTTCATCTTGTTATATTAATTCCTCCTGCAAGAGTCTGTCTTGCAGTGGCCTCTGAAAGAGGTATGTTTGCGTATTGTAACAGAAGGTTCCATCCTGCAGTGGAGCTGCAATAGAATAGCTGTAACTCACAGTAGCTCATTTAGCAATATTGTAGCTCATTTGGCAATATTGTGTCATATCATTGGTCCATGCAAGGCTGGATTATCAGTGGTGCAATATGAGCAATTGTCCCACGCTCAGCTTTCATTAAAGAAATAGTAGGCAAATCAGCCTCCTAGGAAGAAGGGGCCAAACAGGGACAAATTCAGACTAGACTAGACTAGACTAGGGTATGGATACCTAAAAGGGCACATTGCATAAGTTTCTGGACTCACATCAGCCCCAGCCAGCTATCCAACAGAAAGGTATGACAGGAGTTGCAGTTCAACAATGTCATATTGCTTATCCCAGGGCTAGGGACAAGTTCCAGAAAAGAGACAGAATTCATAGTAAATTTGGACAGTTTGGAAGTATGTATTTGTTTGTACATGCAATATATATTTATTTTAGAAACCTGAATACCACACTTCAGTAGTTGTTTTTATGTTCATAAAATATTGTTTGAAGTAGTTGAGAGTGCGAAAGCAAGAGAGAGATTAGGTTTTTACCACATCTATATTCAGGCCCCCTCTAAACCACACTAAAAGACAGCTTTAATTTATTAAAAGACATACATTTTCAGGTGCATTATTCTAAAAGCACATTTGATCTTAAGCTTCTGATTTATCATGGAAAGCAATCTTTGGCCTATAGCTGTTATGCTATGAATAAGCCTATCAACCCGGAGTCTGTCTTTAGATTTTTAAATGAAAGAAAATCATTCAGGCCTGAATCTACAAAGGTCACTAAATCATTTGAAGAGAGGTTGTTTTGGTGGGAATAAGGCAAGGGAGAAAAATAATTCAGGTCACATCTGCTTCTAAAGCTAACGGTAATTTAGGTGAATTGTCTCAGAGAACGCCCAAGTCAACTAGTTTCAATGACTAGGATCCAAAGAGGTTTCTGACTCAGAACCATTTCTCCACATCCAGCAGAGCAAAGCAGTAGAGTTCTGAGTTATACTACTTGAGGCTGCAAGATGGGTGTCATAGTCTTGGATTGCTATATAAAATATCTCCTCCTCTCTTATGTTTCCTTTATTGCAAGATAAAGGAACACACCTTTATTGTATGCAGGATCATTGAAAAATACAATTTCTACCCAGCAGTCTCAAGTGGCTTTCCTCCTCCACACTCTCTAGAGCAGGCATGTCCAAAGTATGTTTTGGGGGCCTAATCCAGCCTGCCGGTCAGTTCAATTCAGCCCCCAGAAACAGTTCCTCCCCGTGGTTCTAAAAAAAAGGTCAACAACTTTGGTCAGGCCTCATGCATGTTCGCTTCATCAAATCTGGCCCTCTTTGAAAAAAGTTTGGACACCCCTGCTCTAGTGTAACAGAAGTTTTCACAGAAGCTGCTCTGCTTGCACATCCAGTGTATGGCACACGTAACAGGACTGTGCTCACTAGTCTGTCCCCAATGTCATGTGTTGAAAGTAAAGACAATGCAAGTATAGCTGTGGGTTCTCCACTCATTTGGAAACCCTGCACAAATCGGGATTCCCTATTCTGGGGAGCACAGCAGCACATGTGTATAGACTCCCATCTCGAACATTGTGACAAATTGTTTCGGATGAGATCAGCTGACTGCATCCATAATTCTTGATCTTCTCATGCTTTTCACTTCTTATTTTATTCGTTCATGAATCTGGATCTGTGAAGTAAGGTGCTGTCATTGGGTAGTGATATAACAAATGTTGCAATTGAATAAGTAACTTGATAGATGGATGCTATGTAATGCGGGTTTATATGGAGACAATATAATCTGCATCTTGTCTGTATTTATAGCTAATAGTAACAATGAAGAATAAATATCACCCCTTTTCATTTTCTTAGATTGGAATCTAATTGGTTTATTAACAAAGTTCAAAACAATTTACACACACACACACACACACACACTAAAATATAACACCTAATGTAGAGTGAAAAATACTGTACTGGGAAACTTATCCAGCAGAAGCCTTAATGTATCTAAAGACCTAGCAAAGTGACTTGGAGTTTGCATTGGCTATTGCTTCCCTTCTAACCCTACAATTCTATGATTCCTGTGCTACCCAGTAGGAGCAGCCATCTTTTTATACTTTTCCTAACAGTGTCCCTGTAAATGTGGTTGCATCTTGCAGTAGTGTCATTCCTATTGGGTCTTTCTTTACCAATGAAAAAAATGAGGCTGGCTGCTGTTTATGACAGTTCTGCCATTGCTTGAAGTGGCAGTTAAACTGTTTTTGTTTTGTTTGTTTGTTTTTTCACAAGGAAGACCATGAAACTCTCAGCCACCTCACCTAAAATAGTAATATTTAAGTTCTGTTTTGAGCCTACCCACAAACCTTCTCCAAAAGCAACAAAAATCTCTGGGCTGAATGCTTAGGCCCAACACTAATATATAGTCTCTATGGAAAAAACAAAAGCTCTGAAATATATTATCCTGAATCAAAGGGAAATGGGGCAAAAAATCATATATTGTGGCATAGTTGAGTGATATCAGTGGATGAACAGTAGATTAAACAGGGCTAGGACAACATCCAAAACCAATGATCATATACACAAAGCGTGCAAACTGGAAAGATGTATCAATTGTGGGAGCAGTTTTTCATCAGCTCCAATACGTAGGTATAAAATATGAAATCAAGACATCATTCAATTTTTATGCGATGTGATCAACCATGTTTTTAAAAAGATGTTAGACTCTGACTTGAGAGTCCTGTAGATGCTCTGAATGCAGCTGAACTCTTTCAGTTTTAGGTTTCTATTTCAGCTGCAGGCGGAACATTTTTGTTTCAGAATCTTACTAAAAAAAATTACCTGGAGTTGTGGGGATGCAACGTATTACATTTATTTTACTTTGTAGCAAGTATAATGATGATAATAATGATAGTGCTAATTATATATGTAATATTACTTAAGGACCACAAATACAGGCAGGTCCCCCTATCAGAACACTCCTTATCTGCAAATTTGGTTATTTTAACATAAAAAATTATACCCAATCTTCACTGAACAAATGGCTAGTCAGTGCCAGCCATTTTGGGGCAGAAACCATTCAGGGAGGGAGATCAGACAAATCAAGGAACAGGAGAGTTTGGACTAATCAGTTTTGTATTTTGTCTGCAGCCATTTTTGGAAGAAACCATGGAGGCAGAGATTGGACAGATCACATATTAGAAATGTTCCCACAGGAAATAATGGATATTGTCACCCAATAAATGATTTCCGTGGAATGCATTGTGTTCGGTAAGTGGGATGTCCCTGTACAGCAAGAGGTTCCCAGACAATTTTGGAAGGAAGAAAGGAATGTCACTGTTCTGAGTGGGAAATAGGCATGAGCAAAACACAAGAAGCATGGTCAATAGGATGCTGCCAAGCTGCCTGAATGGGGAATTGTGAACAACTGTCAAGTGATATGTAAAAAGGGAAGCCAAGAAGTCTATTAAACATTAGGATCTGAATCAACATGCAAGAATGGCCATCTAGAAATCTGAATTGCACAATTTTTTTTAAGTAGTTTAGTGTATATCCTGCCCTTCCTTGGAATAAAACTTCTTAAAATGACCTTCTGGTATTTCATCATCCATATGCAAAATATAATATATGATGCATTAAATATTTTAATGAGAAAATACCAGAAGCAGTTCACCAAGTGAAGTGAAGCCACTATTCCAGGCAGGTCCAACAGGTAGATCGCTGGACGTCTGCAGTAGTTCTCCCCCCCCCCCAAGAAGCTGAACAACTGTGGCTCCCCTAAAAAAAAAGCTCAACATTTTACCTCCTCCCTGAAAACACTCAACAACTTTGACCTGAACCTCCAAAAAGGGGGTAGATCACTGCCAGTTTTTAACTCTGTGAGTAGATTGCAGTTTCTTGGGAGTAGGCCACCCCTGGTTATATCTTCCTGTTCAGGGGGCTGCTTTTGCTTCCTGGAAGGAAGGAATGTTGGCATTATGCAAACACAGGACCAGGAGTGTCAGATTGGCTCTGCCAGTATGTTTGCACCATATTGACCTCCTGCCACCTTGCCCCACCTTGCCCCTCCCTCTGTTCCTCCCACTAAGCAACAGCTTGACTCCACCTCACCCAACCAGCTGGCTCTATAAACATGTTTTACTCGGTCAACATTATAAACTAGCAAACATTGTTTCCTCAGGAAATTTCCAATGGAACTCACTTCAAAGTACATAGTGTACCTTGGATTTGCAGCATTTGGCCTTGGACTGATTAGTATAACAGTCTTTAAAACGAACACTCGAAATATGATTTTATTCATTTTGATTCTCTGAGGTTTTACGTGATTTACACACATCTAAACTCTGTATGAAAATTCATTTTATTTGCTTGAGGAAAACAGGTTCATACTTAGCATACAAAATCGCTGAAACTTAGCTCCAGGTCTTTACAAGCAAAATTATTTATAGTTAAAAATTCTGGCAATAGTACTGTAGGAAATATGTCACTCTGCTATTTTATACTTAATCAAATTACACATTTTGGTTCTTAATTAGTTATGTAAGAAAAGTTTCAGAAATATTAAAGGATACAGATGCTTCCTGGTTACCTTCACTTGAGGTGCGTTATTGAGCTTAAATGGGCAACCACTCGATATTCAAGAACATGGCAGAACTATGGAAACAAGACCCCCCAAAAAGTTACTGTACAAACAAATATGAATGGGGCCAACTATTAAAACAGAAATAGCTCAACTTTGTTTAAAAATGTATTCAGAAGTGTCATCAATGTAGTGGGCCCAATTGCATTAGACAATTGAACATCCCTGCTGTGTTTCAGGGTTTTTATTTCAGGAAGCCTTTGACCAGAAATGAGAAATGCTGTACTAACATTTGTATTTTCTCAACCAATGTTTTCAGTTTTGTATGTTGGATGACTCACCCCCACCCCCATAAGGAACTTTGAGAAATATCATGAGAAGTGGAGTTTAGATCCCTTTAAAAAGAAATAAAATTGACCATTCAATTTCTCTCCACCAATTATTATCTTTTTTAAACAACAACAACCCAACAACACTTCAGTTGATTAATCAACCAGAGCTCATTAATCCAAAATTTAAAATTCTTGCAGATCTAATATTTAAAGTTCATGAACTCACAGTAGGCAAGATATAGAATTCTAAAGGGTATGTATACAATGGAAAGGCAGGTCATTTTTTAAAAAAATATGAAGTGAATAGAAATGCTCATTGATGTAGATCTGTTTCTAGATTGAATTATTTTAAATACTCAGAATTACAGTTCAGATAATGTGCTAAAACTGCCATATGATAAACTGGTGCCTTTGAAATTGTTTCAGATACTCAATTATCTTCACAAATATGACAAACACTCTGTCACAATGAATTATGGTTTTCACTTGGATATGTTATTTGGCTTGAATCATTACCAACATCCCTTGCATGGGCAAGTACTTCTTAAAGGATTTTTTTTTTTTTTTACATTCCATCTTGATTTCCTTCCTTGCAGCTAAGTTAACAAAGAAAAAACTAAAACATACTGGCCCAAGTGTACTTCTATTTCTATTTCACAAATATGCGGAAGGAGAAAAAAATAACCCTCACACCTGAAGCAGGAGTTCATTGGATTGGTTTAGAAACTTCCTACCTTCAGGGAATTCTTTTGTCATTACTTTTGTGGGAGATTTTACAGTAAAATCTAACAATGCATAGCTATGCTAGTTAGTAAATGAAGGGGTTAAGGTCTAGAGAGTTGTAAATTGCAGAGAAGGTCACACCCTTTCACCTTCAGAGAGGGAAGAAGTAAGAGTTGTTTTCTGTTCCTTTCTGCCTCCTTCCCTTCTCTCTTCTCTGTGAAACATGTAACTGAATAGACACCTGGCTCTGGGACTCCAGACTCAGACCACATGCTTGATACTAACTTTTGTATTATGTAACCATTAATATTTTACCTGTGTTGTTTCTGATGTAGCATTGAATGATACATGAGTGAAACCTCTGATTACTGTAAGTAAAGCATTTTAACTTAGTTCAGATTGTGGTCTGTTCACTCCAAGAGAGGTAGAAGTGGAAGAGCGAAATTATAAGTGCTTAATACTGGGGCATTTAAAGTTCCAATAACCTATACTTCCCAAACTTTGCAAGTGCTGCATTTATTTTCTGTTTTAAACCATGCTGGGGACTATTTTGGCTAAAGAGTAAGTCTTTTTGGCTAAGGAGTGAGGGTTTCCTTTTTTAAAAATTCAGGTAGTTGGCCTTTAAAATAATAATAAAAAACCACACCCAGGATTAACTGGTATTCTGCAGTTATACCCTAGCAAACTGCCTGTCAAAGAGCCATGAATCACAGAAGAACCTTGGCATCAGTTGAGCAATTAGGTGATTTTAGACTCTGGACTTAAATGTTTCATTATTGGGACACATCTCTTTAAACGGCACGGTGCATTTCTTAAGGTGCTTCAACATGGAGTAAGGAAGCCATGCAATGTTGGGCAGCCCTTCCACTCTGAACATCTGCCCCCAAGGTCCTGCTCTAATGGCACAAGTGCCTCTGCTCACTGCAGATAATTCTGGAAAGTGTTGTGAGGCATACAAGGGACCAACCAGCCCTCCACCATAGCCTGGTGTGAACTGAAAGAGTAATGTTCTCTTGTGGTTGGATACTTAAGCAAGATTAGTAGTGGGGTCAACTTGCCTTTCAGGGAAGCATCTCTATGATTATTGATCTGCCTGCTAAGAACACCACAACAATAACAACAACAGCAGCAGCAGCAGCAACAACAACAACAGAAGCTTCTAAGGAATACTTTCATACCCTGGATAGCAATTGGAAAACCTCAGATCTAATGTGTTCTGCCATCTTCTGAAATGTTCTGTTTTAATTTTAAGATAGTTATAGAACAAATTTTTTTTAAGGAAATACATTAGTGCCAGCTTGCACAACATGTGACTGACCAAGCAAAATGCAGTCCATGTTAATTGGCCACCAGAGACTCAGTAAACTTTTTGTTCTTGCTGTTTTCCTGGAACTGCAAAATAAAAAAATAAAAAATAGGGAGTTGTCATGCACCTGGCTGGGGAAAAAGTGTCCAGCTTATTAGGACATAGCTTGTGCAGGCCACATTAGTGATTTCTGCCATATCTGTGAAAACCAGAGAAAGTTGGACTTCCAGTGTTCAGTGGATGGAGAGTTTTTGCCTATGCATGAAGTACAGTGATAAAAAGTCAACCAATCTCACTCTGTATCCTGGGACAAGGACAGACAATCTGCCTCTAAGAAACGGGCCACAGAGATATCAACAGCCGCAGTAAGAGTTGCTTTGTATATTCTAAAAGGTAGCAAAAACAGATCCTATAATTGACTTACATTTTTTTGCTTTTCTCACTTCTGGACAAAGAGATTTTTTTAAAACAACAACAACAACAACAACAACAACAACAACAACAAAATTTGAGAAAGAATGGTGGGGCGTAGCTGTAATTCATTTATTCTGTATTCAGTGTCTAAGCCATTCAGCAATTGTTCTATATTTAGGTCGTCTCAAAGAAACTGCTCTGAACACTGAGAAGTAGTGATAAATTTCAAGGCGAATCGCACAGAGAAGGCCAAGACTCAAACAGCAACCAAGGGAAGTTAGTGGATTCACTGGGGGACAGTCTAAGCTCAAACACCGCCACTCACTGTTCCTCACGGTCACAACTGCTTCCCCCGACACATTTGGGGTTAGGGTTTTCCAGGCCAGTGTGTGGCACCACAGCCTTTCCCCAAAACACACCCTTCAGTAGCCCTAGTTCAAACCCTCCATGAGTGTTCTTCCTGGATGCAATGTGACCTCTGGCTTGTGTGTATGGAAAATTGAGATGTGTATATGAGGGTATTTAGAAACTAGGCAAAAATCATATTTGTTGCTCTGCTGATATTGCCTCTTCCCCTGCCCATCACTGCCATGTCCCCTGAAAGGTTTCCTAGATGGGAACATGGCCCTTGATCTCTAAATGGTTCACCATTCCTGACCAACAGTTTTAGAAATTACCACTGTGATAGGCTCCCTGGTATCTTCCTTAGGGTATTTTTCCTCTTTGTATCTCAGTCACTACATATTTGCTCTGTCGTCCCACAGTCTGGGGCGCGCGTGCGCGCACACACACACACACATATACACACACACACACACATATATATTATTAACCAATCTACTTAGGAATATCAGTGTAAGTCATTTGGAGTACAGTATGCTGATTATCTAGGGGGCAAGGAAGCGAAACAATTCTTCATAGGATTTATAAATTAAATGAACAAACCAATCCCTATGTCAGGAATGATAGACTGTCACAAGCCTCTTGGGAAATGGAGCATCTCAGAGAAGAATCTGGAAGCCATGCTGGAGATTTCTCTAGCCATGGCACATTTAAAGTGCCATGGCCAGGAAATTTGAGGAGATTTGGGGGGGGGACGACATTCACCCAAACGTTAAAAGTTCAGATTTGGAAACAAATTAATAAGTGAACAACAACAACAAAAACCCCTTCAAATTAATAATTTCATGTTGGCAATACCCTTTAGGGTGCTTACTCAAAATCAGTTGACAGAGATTAATTATCTCATAGCTTCCCCTTAAATTCCCTGTCAAATTCACAATCCCATATTTCAGTGTGTGCTTATGGTTTAAGTGGTGGTTGTCTTGTGTGAATGAGATTGCTATGCTATAGTTATTATTACATAAAAAGTAATGATAAGTCTTAATTCACAGTTTTCTTTTCTTTCTTTCTTTCTTTCTTTCTTTCTTTCTAAAAGATTGAGTCCAAAGAATGCATGTTTGATCATTTCAAGAATCTTGTCCCACTTCCTCTTATTATAGGGTACTCATCATATCAGATAATCATCTCAATAATGACTTTTTGAAGTATGCCACTCTCCTTCCACACAAGAAACTAAAACTGAGAAAGTGCCTTTGTCCCTTTGCCTGTCTTAGATTCCAGGAACAAATGATCCTATGTTCTTCATATCTAAGATGTTAAGAACCACTGTATCAGATAACTGAAAATGTAAAATTGCCAGCCGCTGCTCTGTAGATCAGGAAAATATATTGGTCCATAGTTCACCAACCAGGTTAATTCCAGTGTACAACATAGTCTGAAGTGTATATATTACATAGACACAGGATAGCATCCATCCACTAAATGAGAAGAAACTATCCCACTAAGTCTAAAGTTATTTCTCAACCAACAGAGGATGGTATCCTGGTGGAAGATGCCAAACAGCTCACCTAACAACCTGAGTGGAAGGTCATACAGCTCTCTATGTAGAGAGGGAAGTGAAATAAATTTGCAGGTATTCCAGTTACGACACTACTTACATCAATTTTGTCTGACCCTCCCTTTCAGGGGAAATTAGTAGGAAAGGAAGCTTCAAGAAACGGGATCTACCTCAGCCAGGTGAGACCTGGGAGCATCCACCACTGTTTGAGAGGGACAATGGCTAAGAGCTACCTTTGAGAGAGGACTCTGTTTTCTTTTCTCTTTCTTACTCTGCTTTTGTTCTATTTTGGATTAGTTTCTTTTATCTTATTCTATTATGCAAAAAATTTAATAAAATCTTATATGTCTCTCAAGAGAAAGCACGCATAAAAATGCATATATTAGTGACAATAACATTCAACATGTATTATGTAATAGGGAACTGTCTGGGAAAGCACACACTCAAAAGCTGAACTATTTTGATGATGACTTTTTAAAAACTCAAAGTAATGCAGAAATGTGGCAGAATGAATTTAGGACTGGAAAAAAATAGAAACTGAGAAACCAGAACTGACAGATCCATCCATTCCTGCAACAGGGTCAGTCCACACATAACTTATGTCTCCACAGTCACTTACGGACTCACTGTTAAGACCATATTCATGGAAGACAACCTTATTCAGCTACAAGTGATTGTCAAAGAAGAACAAGATTTCTGAGTTAATAAACAAGGATGTTGGCCTTTATGAGTGCCCCCTTTTATTACACATAACATTCCTTGTGTAAGCATATACCTGTTCTTTCTTTTTACTTTAAAGCAGCCTTCCTGAACCTGGTGCCATCCAGATGTTTTGGACCAAACTCCCATTTACTCTGACCAATAGCCATGATGGCTGGGCTCATGCAACAAAACTTAGAATACCAAGTTGAAGAAGGTTGTTTTTAATTGTCCCTTTGAAGCAGTGCACTTGCAATTCATTAATGGCTAACATTAGCTAGATTTGTGCACAATAATAATAAATCCAAAAGGAACAAAAAAAAAAAAAATTCTTAGTGCCAAAATGAAATTAGTCACTGATTTTAGTTTGATGCTTAAATTTTAACTTTAAAATTTCTCTGAGATATGCTTTTATGGAAATGTTAATATTGGTCCTTGTGAGTTGTGTTATCTTATTTGCGGCTTGTACGGTGCCATTGTTTTATTTCATTCTTGTTTGTTTGTTCTGTTTTGTATTGTAAGATGGGCGCAAATGCCGAATAAACATCTATCTATCTATCTTATTGCCAACTAAAAATTGTGAAATGTTGAACTAACCATTGAGTTTCACAGAACTCTTCCTAGGATTCTGTTTTAAAGGGCGGGGGAGTTGGGGAGAAGCGAAAAAATATGTTGCTAATCAGGTATGGTAGAAACCTCACTTGCAATGTGCTGCTATCTTCAAATGAAGGTTCAGGGAGCTCTTTGCAGACCAAGGTTGTGCCCAGAGCTTAAGAACAGATTTGGCACCATAGCTTTTTGAGTCAAAAGGGGAATGACTGGGCTCTCTTTGGAAAAAAAAAATGCATTTAATGTTGAGCCTGAGGAAAACATCTCTGAACATTTATGTGTCCACATCTGAAATAAAGAAATGAAACACTTGTATTGGGCTAACCAATACATAAATTCTAAATATAACATAGGCAATCTGCAGGGATACTAGCAGGAATACTAACATCTGTGTTCAGGAGCCACCTTGTGACCTCCTACCCTTTCCCAATACCTTTCCTTCAGCTTCTAGCACATTCTCTATGCAGCAGTCCTCAACGTCTGTCACTCTCCCAATAAAACATCTGCCAATACTACATTCACAAGTAGGGATGTGAGAATTCTGACAGAAATGAGAACCAGAGAGGAAGCTGTTGATGTCCACTTATTCATCCCATGTCCAGAATGGAAATCAGTTGGTGAATACAATCTGTATTCACTGATAGTGTTGCTTATAATTCACAAACAATTTGCACTGTGTTCCTTTTGTATTGAAATGTATGAAGTGGGATAATGTAAGACAACGCAATAAATCACATAACTTACACAATTATGCCACAGAGGACAGAGAGATGAAGAACGTAGTTTTTGGAGTGCAGCAGAACAAAAACAGGACTCTTTATGAGAGTCCTAAAATGGGGGTTCTTTTGTTGTTGTTTACTGAAAATGCATGTGACTAATGGCCCCAGCACAATACTAGTGGAAGGGGTTCTGGCAATATTAGTTGTAATCCTCCATTAGCTTCCCCAATTTTTCAAATTCCAAAAACACCTTGTACAATGTTCCAGTGTTATCTGATGAATTTACGGAGCTCAGTTTAGAGCAGCATAAGATCACACAATGTAATGTCTTTTTTCTTGAATCCCAACTCCATAATCCCTATTTAGCCAAAGTTTTCCTTAACAAGCTTGATAAATACAGCTCTTCAAAAGAAATCTGTCTGAGCACTGCGGTATTGTTTTGAACACTAGTAATGCTCAATAGATGCCTTTCATGAATAAATATTGAAGCCATTTCTAGGGAATTTCATGTTGCCAATATTCTTCAGGCTGAATTAATCTGCATTATTAAAAAAAAACCTGTTCTGAAGATGCAGTTACCTTTCCCTCATATGGGATGTTGCATTTAAATCATTATAATAATACAAAATAGGGAACACACCAATAACTCATCATTTTCCAGTGAATGCAAAACTCCTTGTTATTGCATTTCCCCCCACATATGTGCTTGAATATACTAACATTTTAGCAGCATCACCTCTATCCAAAGAGCAAATAATTATACTGGTTTTCTACTGTCCATAATATTTCATGCACTTGATCATCATCATCATTCTTTATTTGACCGTCAGTCAGAAAAAAATACATTTATCCATACAAAATTAAAACATCTAGAGGAACTTTAGAATAAAACATAGCCAACACTAACATGAAGCTATACAGATAAACCCATGTCAATGCAATCAATTTTAGTCTTACGACGCTTAAGAGCTAGAAAAAGAAATTTGGCCACCAAGGGAGCTGTTTTTCCATTAACATTATTCAACAAATATAAAACCTGCATGCGCTTGAAAAATTCTATGGAAGTTTGTGTGATAATAAGCTTAAACCAAAATAATAATAATAATAATAATAATAATAATAATAATAATAATAATAATTCCTTCCAGTAGCACCTTAGAGACCAACTAAGTTTGTTCTTGGTATGAGCTTTTGTGTTCATGCACACTTCTTTAGATACCAATATGCACATGAAAGCTCATACCAAGAACAAACTTAGTTGGTCTCTAAGGTGCTACTGGAAGGGTTTTATTTATTTTTTATTTTGTTTTGACTATGGCAGACCAACACGGCTACCTACCTGCAACTGATAATAAGCTTGTTTGTCTTGAAAGTGCCATGAGGCTCTTTGTTCATATTACAGAGATTTCTGGGGCATGTTTCAGGGATCATACCCAGATCATGTTGGGTAAGCCTCTCCTCCTCAGCGAGGGAAGGGGTTGTGAGCGGGAGCCGGCTCCAGCACTTGGGCGGGGGCGTTTCACCCCAGCCTTACCTTTCCTGCCACCGCGCCGCGCCCCTAGCAGTCAACCAATAGGGCTGACTTGGGGGCGGGGTTTTGCTGTACCTTAGCAGCCGCGGCGGCCCCTCTCTGCCATTCTGCGTCGTTCCTGCGCCGGTAGGCACTGGGTTTAGTGTGGTGTCGGAGGGCAAGGTTTGGGCCATCGCCTAACCCTCCTAAATTTTGGGTATTCCGTAAAGGAATCCGGCGGTCGTGGATCCTGTCCAATGCCCTGTTGGTGGCTAGGGGCCATGGCACGACCTCCGGTGACTTCAGGGGGTGGAGCTTCCAGTTGTATCTTGCATCAACAGGCTCCGCCTCCTGGGCGGTTAACCCTTGAGTGACTCCACGCTCTGCGGGGGGAGTCAACTATAGTCTGTTCAACCCAATGCCTAAGCCAATACCACTCACATGCTGTAACCAATAAAGTTGTGGCCTTTTACCTCCATTTAACCTAAAATCTATGTGCCGTTGTGTTTTCTTCCTGACATGCGGGAGTAGGGTCCTCGAATCACAATCACTGTTCCTCAGCAGGAACTAAGAGGGCACCCTGGTATATTCCTAAAGTTCTTAAATATTTGCATTTTTTTTTTAGTCAAAGATTAGTAGTGGCAGACAGATATGACTTTCAGGGCAGTATATTTACAGTTGCTGATCTCATTGAGGAATATCCAATAAGCTTCCAGGAAACTAAAGGTTGTCCCAGAGCACAGTTCAAGAACCACTGCATTACAGAGAATTTGACCAGGCTTAAATAATACTATTTACAGATTTACTGGATTTTCATACAATTCAGTAATTAAAGTATATATGGGGAGGGGTATCATTATTATTATTATTATTATTATTATTATTATTATTATTATTAAATCTCTCTCTCTCTCTCTCTCTCTCTCTCTCTCTCTCTCTCTATATATATATATATATATATATATATATATATATATATAAAACAGAAACTTAACACTGCTTATTTAAAATAATGTCAAAGTTCAAACCTGACAGATGTTGAAATATTTTCAGTTAAAAGGAGCCTGTAATTTATATTCCTCGATCAACAGCTTTAATTCAGATTGAGATAATCCCAGCTTTTCAGATGCAGACCTCTAAATAAGGCTTGGAAATGTCACATTGACATCCAAGAAGGGCACTGCAAAAAGCTAAAGCTTTAGAAATTTAGAAACTGGGTATCATCACAAATGTGCAGTGTAAAGTATGTCTGGCAGTACTTCCCCAAAGAGATTTTTCTATACAAACTTGATGTGACTCACACAAAAGAGTAAATTATAAAATAAAACTCTGCAAACAATAAATTGTCACATGCAAAACACATGAGAGGGGGAAATCTTTTTCTGGATAGTGAACATGGCAAATTTATTGATGTTTACATTCTGAGCACAACATAATTTTGTCTGACTTTTAATGAATGTCTACCATTGAGTATTCCAGAATGGAAGAGATTGAGGTGTGATTCAAACATATACAAATAGCACATGCAAATATTTGCTGGATTGTACAACTTTGAACTGTAGGTATGATTATCATGTTTGCCATTGCTGCCCTTATTTTCAATCACTGTGCATTAAAAAAATCTATCATGTCCCAGAGAGGAATGTTTGCTTATTTTATTATACCCTGTGTTTTCTTTATCTTTTTGAAAATGAAAAAGCAGATGAAATATGAAATATAATTGCTTTGTAATGTTCTTAGCATACTAACAGAGGAGTCCCATTGCTTGTTAGTTTTCTCTCTATCTTGTCAGGCCAACTACTAAGGCAGTTGCAATACCAAACCAATTCAGCTTCTCAGTCTGACTGGTTTTCTCAGTCAGGAAAAAAATACAATCCTGGTATTTCTTGCCGAACTCCCAAGCTCTACCCTTCCTCCCCTTCCACCATGTAGAATCTGAAGCCAACTTAGTAAATCTGAAGAAACTGGAAGTAAAGAACCCTTGTTCTTTTCAAAGTGATCTTTCTAGGTAAAGGTAATGGACCCCTGGATGGTTAAGTCCAGTCAAAGGTGACTATGAGGTTGCAGCGCTCATCTCGCTTTCAGGCCGAGGGAGCAGGCGTTCGTCCATAGACAGCTTGACTAAGGCCAGCATGACTAAACTGCTTCTGGTGCAACAGAACACCATGGTGGAATCCAGAGCACACAGAAATGCTGTTTACCTTCCTATCACAATGATACCTATTTATCTACTTGCACTGGGGAGCTTTCAAACTGCTAGGTTGACAGGAGCTGGGACAGAGCAATGGGAGCTCATCCCGTCACAGGGATTCGAACCGCCGCCCTTCTAATCAGCAAGCCCAAGAGGCTCAGTGGTTTAGACCACCCTTTCTAAGTAATGCTAGTGATGTGTGAATGAAACAAATGGGGATGGGACTGGATAGCTCCAGCTTCCGAGCTTTTAACTCTGCTAAAAACTACAAACCGCCCATTTCTTCATTTCACACCCACCCACCTGCAAAATAGGGCATTTATATTAACAGACAAATTTTAGGCTACCCACTCAGGACACAACCAACGGGGAGCTGCAGTCAGTCATGGCTTTCCAGCAGGAAGATCTGTATGATACAAATCTTTGCAAATAGTTTGTCGCTTCCACAATTATATTTTTAGATATACACATTGCAGGCGCACCTTTAAAATTTAATGTGTGAAGTGGCCTTTAATGATCTGCTGATGATATTCCAGTGGATATCATTAGAAGCACTCAATTTATATATATCTATATCTATATCTACACATGCAAACACCCCTGACAAATAATTATTAATTCCACAGGTAAATTTGTGTGGAGTTATGTCAATCCAGCCAATATAAAAACTTCATTTAAATAATAATAATTAGGGGGAGAGAAATATATATATATATATATATATATATATATATATATATATATATACATACATACATACACACACACACAAAATTGGCATAAAAAGCAACTGAAATTGGACAACTATTAACTGAAAAAATACAAGGAAGAATGCCTGCAAATCACAAATAACCAGGAAAGCATGAATATAAAGCACAACTTTTTGAATAAATAAACCTCTTAAAAGAGCCATTTGAAGCAAATTTGGAGATTTCTCTTTAAGCAAAACTACTGAGCCAAACCTAAAAAAGTTTACACCTCTCAACCTTCCTCAGAGTGGTTTTGCATAACTTCCCCAAAAAAAAAAAACAGCGATAACCCCCTTGTGAATCATCTGAACAGGCACTGCTGCAAAGAAAGCAAATCCTGAGACTCCTTCAAGTAACCTGTTGATTCAGCATTCATCCTGATTTACCTGAACAAAATACACAGGGGTTAGTCTATATCTGGCCTGCATTGATCATTCGTTCTTATTTTTTTTGGGGGGGGCAGTTATACGATGAACATTCATCCCACTTTGCTTGCAGAATCATTTGATCATCACTCACTTTTCAGTGCATTTGCCCATGACTTTCCTAACCACAAAATGCCCGTTGTTGTGCTAGGACGGCAGAGCTCTTTAATATACTACACAAGCCTAAATTTATACCATGTGCTCAAATTCCCCCCATAGCATTCTGGCAGCCTGGATGCAGTCCTGGGCTGGATCTACACTGATCTGTTTAATATTGGAGCAATATTAGATATATCACTCTAAAACATCACAGGGCATTCTTGTTTTTTTAAAAAAAAGTGTTTCTTACCTCCGTCAAAGCGCTGTCTCCCTAATGCTAGTTGCTGGTTGCTTTGCAAAGCCCTCTGGTGTTACATTTTTATAATGCATTGCGAGCATTCAAGGTAGAAAATCATGTGGCCATATGGTTATCAAAACCATTCCATAAACCTTCCTTAATGTTAAAAACCATGAGTGTAGATCCGCCCCTGGTAAAAGGTACCCCTGGCCGTTAGGTCCAGTTGCGAATGACTCTGGGGTTGCAGCGCTCATCTCACTCTATAAGCTGAGGGAGCCAGCATTTGTCCACAGACAGCTTCTGGGTCTTGTGGCCAGCATGACTAAGATGCTTCTGGCGAACCAGAGCAGCGTACGGAAACGCTGTTTACCTATTTATCTACTTGCACTTTGATGTGCTTTCAAACTACTAGGTGGGCGGGAGCTGGGACCAAACAACGGGAGCTCACCCCGTTGCAGGGATTTGAACTGCCGACCTTCTGATCAGCAAGCCCTAGGCTCTGTGGCTCTGTGGTTTAGACCACAGTGCCACCCGCATCCCCTGGTAAGCAGGGGCAAATCAGTTTATTTCCAACCTGTGTCATTTTTGCATGTATGCACCCATAGGTGTGTTCTTTTCCATGTCTTTGTTGTCTTGTGGGCCAATTTCTCAGACCTCACAACTTAATGTTTTCCAAGCTGAAGATGTCATTGGAACATTTTGGAAGTACAGAATCTGGTGAGCAACTAAGCTCAAATCCACCCATTACTCTGGGAGGTGTAGCTCATGTCTGTTCATATCAGAATTAGCCAAGATCTAATTCCTTAAGCACTGGCAGTTTCGTTGGAGTTTGGCATCTTCTGTGATGCTGGAAACACCAGAAACCTTTCATGTGCCTTTACAGGATATTGTCTTTGTCCCTCTTAAGAGTTACACCATCCTGAAATCCGTGAACACAAACATCCATAAATCATAAGATCTTGAGAAAATATGTGCTGCAGCGTGCTTGCTCTTCAGAACAACATGATGCTTCACAAAAGATTATTTCTTGAAATGACATATCGTTTGCTTCCCAAGGTAGCAGTTAATCACTCGAGTGCACATGGACATATTCCTACATCCTTCTGCAGGCTATGTGGGCGTCCCTGTGGATGTACACAGTATGTCCTATATATAAAAAAATAAATATCAGAGAGCTTTTCCCCCCCCTTTAAAAACAAAACAGTGATTCATTCTACTGCAGCTTGTATAACATGATAACAATAGGGAGAGGCTTGCAAAGCCAGACGTTTATTGGCACCCAAAGATATATAGTATCACATAAAGGTCAGACACCCACAATATATTATTGCTATGATATCTGAGCAAGGATCAACCTGTTTACATTACATCTGTTTACGGATTATTTAGTAAAAGGTAGCACATAAATCACTGGCTTATTTCCTACAGAGGTTCTTTTGAGCCTCTGCTCACAAACACTGGGCGAATGAAGCCTTATACTGCAAAGGGGGAGCTTCATGGGCAACAGGGAGGGTATGATTATTTTTAAAATAATAATAATAATAATAATAATAATAATAATAATAATAATTCTGCGGAACCTGTTATCCACTGGAAGTGGATTGGGGGTTTAGATCAGCTCACAATGGACTCACATTTCAAATGTAGAGAATTAATTTCTGAGCTCCCCGATCCTGTTGGAAAATAGCACACTACCACTAGGTCTTCCAGTGTAAGGTGGAAGAAAACAATCATGTCGCTTCCTGGATGGGTGCTGCCCATAGGGGATTAATTTGAGTAATATTCCAGTTTTGAGCAGATGAACATCTAGTAGATCCACAGTGTGGAGCTTGTTTGCTCCCCATAAGGTTGTGTTCAAGAGCAGCATGTCCTTATGGCACTTTGTCTTCAACAGATGCATGTGTCAGAGGTACGTTAGCTCACTATCTTCTTTCCCAGATTAATTAAGTCTGGCTGCTCAGCAGTGGGGCCGATACCCAGGGTCCCACCACTCAACAGATTGAATGGAAGGGGGGTGCAGAAGAAGTGGCCCAGTGTTTTCTTTTAAGAGTATATAAAAGTAAGAATTATCCACCTCAGAAGAGCTGATTGGCTTGTGTTTCTTTATGTCACTTTCCTGAGTGTGTCCCCTGATTGGCTGTGAGCAGTGACTTATGCAGAGATGCACAGGAAATGTCCCCCGTGTGGGGCTAAAATTTGGTGCCTCCCAAATGGATCTGCTCAATTATAAATCTTCTCAATTTGGAACCCCCTCGGTTCGGTGCCCTGTGCTGGGCAAATGCTCACACTTCCCTAATTTTGGCACTGCAAGGCTGGATCAGTGACTCACACAGATATACTGCAGGCAGCTTCTCTTGTGTGCAGATACTCTATGGGTTCACAGAAACAAAAAATAATAATGGTTTCATTGATTTATTTATTGCGGGGCATTAGCAGTCCTGACTTTCAGCACCAAGGTGCCCAGCATTACTGATCCAGAGCAGCTTTGAATGGATTTTCCTTCAATAAGGGTCCAACTATTTAGCTGTGGGAGACCTGTGATTCATCAACATTTTATTTTAATCAAGTACAGCTGCAGTATTTGGGGGGGGGCAGCAAAAGCAGTGGGGCAGTGTCGTAGGGAGTAGGTACTTAATCCTTTCTTTGGGGGCAATCTCTTCCTCTGTTGGTTTCTCACATGTAAGGGGGAAGAATTGTACCCCCCCCCCACAATGCAGATGGGACTGGTTTAGATTTGAAAACCAGCCAAAGAGGGAGCGTGAATCACCCCAATTCCCTATTTTTGCTCTGATTAATGTTACACTCCACACACACACTGGCAAATTATAGTAGTAGGGCAGGGGAATCCTGGACCCCATAGCAGGTAGTTTGGCTCTAAAGCCTTCAAGATTTCTCCGGAGTGTTCCTGGGGTATCATGCCTACCTTGTTTGGTTCAACAGATTAGTTTGCTGATTCCATGTTTGTCCTATAAAATAAGACAAATGTTATGGTTAAAAACAAAATTGCAAGGTTTCAAACTACACATAACTCCCTGTACCGATATAAATTAGGTAGCAGGGACAAGGATTGTGAATTCTTAAGTGACATGTGCAAATGAAATCTACAGAAAGCTACCCCCCCCCCCAATTCTTAGCAAGCTCTCACACGCAAGAAGGGTAACACAGCTTTCCAATTCCTTTGTGGACCAACTATAATAACTGCACATTGCTTCCCTCCCTCTGCCAGAAATAAATGCATTCAGTGTTTTTACACACACACACACAGAGAGAGAGAGAGAGAGAGAGAGAGAGAGAGAGAGAGAGAGAGAGAGAGAGAGAGAGAGAGAGAGAGCCTTCAAAATACTTTACTCATTCCATCTTGGGCCAGTAATTTGCAAGTGTTTCCTACAATTGGTGCCTTGTGATTAAAAAAAAACAAACTAAAAAATAACCCCCCCCCCCACTGGATCTTTCCAGAGAGAACAGTTCAGGGACAGATTAAATTATTATTCGGGATAACCTTGGATCAATTTGTCATGCTCATTTAATTGGAAGGGCAGATGAAACTAGAATCTGACTCAGGCTTTTCTAAGGCAGGTTTAGAAAAGGTTAATGAGTGAGATGAGCTGGTCCAGAGAACCTTGAATACCCAAGGGATTTCTTTAATTGAGACTGCCTGACACCAATATGCAATATCAGGTTGGCATTCAAGACGTATGCCAAATGGTAGCCTTGATTAGGATTGTATGCCAAATTCCCTCAGAGTAGAAATTTGGGATCTGAAAAATGGGGGCTCATGCTCCAGTGTTGGTGGTAATGCTAAGGAGAATTGGCATCATATCTGCTCTGTAGCCTACTCATACTAGGTGTTTCTGTATCATTCATAATAAAGCAAACCAAAAACCCTTGGCAGTTACACCCTTTGGGATGTGTCAATAAGTAAGTTGGAAGAATCTTACAAACCTATTAACCAATGTTGAAATACAAAATTCTTCCACAATAGCTTTCCCCCTACAGCTAGTGGCAGGAGGTTCCCCAGTCACCAGGGCAACATTAGATAATTGGTCCACTAGTTCAGTATTGTCTTGATGCTTTTGAATTATGGTGCTGGAGGAGACTCTTGAGAGTCCCATGGACTGCAAAAAGATCAAACTTATCCATCCTTAAAGAAATCAGCCCTGAGTGCTCACTGGAAGGGCAGATCCTGAAGTTGAGGCTCCAGTACTTTGGCCACCTCATGAGAAGAGAAGACTCCCTGGGAAAGACCCTGATGTTGGGAAAGATGGAGGGCACAAGGAGAAGGGGACGACAGAGGATGAGATGGTTGGACAGTGTTCTCGAAGCGACTGGCATGAGTTTGGCCACACTGCAGGAGGCAGTGGAGGATAGGGGTGCCTGGCGTGCTCTGGTCCATGGGGTCACGAAGAGTCGGACACGACTGAACGACTGAACAACAACAACCTATTAATGATGCTTAGAATTGAACCTGGGGACATTCTGTATGCAAAGCATGGGCATTTCCACTGAAATGTACATCCCTTTCCTTAGCTCATTGGTGTAGGAATCAGTGAGGCTGAGTCGAGGACCTGGGATCTCTGACAGGCTGCAATGGGGGGGGGGGGCGGAATTGATCAGCAAAAAAAAAAAAAAAACTTCTCTAGCAAGCTGCGATTGGAAGAAAGTGAGCAAAACTAATGTCAAATAATTGGTTCAGAAAGTGAGAAGCAACTTCTTCCAGGGTTGTGCATCAGCAAATTCCAGAGATGGAATTGCTCTTTTTTTTCTGCTAAAGAATTGCATTTTGCCTGTTGGAGCACTGTTCCTCTTCAGCGAGAAGCCACAGCTGAGTTCTCAGCAGCTTTATACTGCTGATATCTTGATTTGTCTCTGTATCTCATGATTTTCTCTGCGCAAGCGAAAGAGAAGAGGTGGGTTTTAGAAATCAGGCACTAAGGTGAATGATGGATCACAGCAGCTCTGATGAATGAAGCATGGAAAGTGGAGTGGCCTCACCGCTGAGAGCAATCACTTGTAGCATTTAATGATACTGTTTCAGACTGAGGAATAACTCAATGCATCTCAAACAATTAAATGTAAGAGCCCCTGACTGATCACATGCAGGTGGAGAGACCGATTGCCTCCGTATGTATTCACTCCTAGGCTGTCAAGAGATGCAATGACAAAAAGAAAAATGAAAAAATAAATAAATAAATGGAAAAGAACCCCACAATGCAGTGTCGAGTATTATCTTTAAGAAACATTTTTAGAGCAATCTAGCCACTGTTAAGCATTTTCTAATCACATGGAATTTAATAAAATAGTTAAGCACACTATTTTTCCCCATTGAATATTTATAAATAATGATGCTTATCATGTCCAACATTCTTCCAACAAATCAATTGCTTTTTGTTGTTATATATTTTGTTATATATATATCTTTGTTTTTAAATGTATCTTTGTTTTTTTTCTCCCTCTCACTTTTCCTCCTTTTTTCTGTATCACTTAATTTTATTTTATTTTTAAAAAGGAAATCACCTTAATAAAATGTACGTGTTTTTTTTTAAAAAAATGTACATTACATTTGCCACAGCTCAAAAGTTATGCTTTTAAAAAATGTTCCTACTAGACTGAGCTGAAATTTCTCAGAAGACATTCTTTTAAAGGAAATTTCTCATGTTTGTTTGTTGGCTTGCTTTATAATCCCCCTTCCCTCTTCTCATACTTGGAAAAAGAAGGTTGCTTTGTATTTTTGTTTCCTCTGAATGTTTTCCACCGTTTTGGGAATGGGCTGACAGAAAACTAGGTCCAGAGCATTGTGGAGGATGCAAAATGGCCTCAGTGTCAACACAGTTGTTGTTGACATTTGCAGTGGTGGTGCTGGGAGGAACTGTCCAAACAGAAAGAAGCTGGGCTGCTGTCACTACTAATTGAGACTCTTCTCCTCCACACACACACAGACATCTTGAAATTTTTTCCTCTTAGAGAAATTTAGAGAAATGGTCCCCTTGCTTCCCAGATGATCAAGGAGTTAGAACAACTAAATGATCAAGGAGCAAATCTGATGGTAGATTCAAGACAGAGAAAGGGAAGTGGTTCTTCACACAACTTCCACAAGATGTGGTGAACTGCTGTTGACCATGAACCAATATGACTTTAAAAGGGATTTAGACAAATTCCTGGCAAAAGTGGTTATCAACGCCATATTGATTCTCACATTTTCTCTCACATAATGGATAGCTGCCATGGAAAGCTCAACAGTTGGAGATGATGTTTTGAAGAGCAAAAGCTATCCACCACATCTGCCACTGTCTGGATCAGTTCCCACAGAAGTGTTGAAGGATGCAAAATAT
Organism: Lacerta agilis; assembly: GCF_009819535.1. Taxonomy (NCBI): domain Eukaryota; kingdom Metazoa; phylum Chordata; class Lepidosauria; order Squamata; family Lacertidae; genus Lacerta; species Lacerta agilis. Next base: position 7,391,450 of record NC_046320.1, on the reverse strand, counting down.
ACCTGTGTGCCCAGAGAAAAATTGCATCCTCTGGGATCTGTGCAATATATAAACTGGTCCTTGACATGCTCTTTGTCCATCACAATGATGGACACTGGCTAGAATATTTAATAGCTAAATGTGAAACTATAACTGCTTCTTAGATATACCCAGAGTTGAAAAGGTTTGGCCCTCTCAGGTGCCTGTGGCTACCACCCCTCAACAAGAATCTCTGAATCTTGTCAGGAAAACGTATTCTGGCAAAGGATCAGGAGCGACTTTTAATTAGTGGATCCAACATTCGCATCAGCTCTCTAACACCTGAGAGATGAATCCCGTATATTTTAGAGCTTAAAGTAAATCCATACAATGCAGTTCAAGCTGCAAAATCCAATTTAGGTTCTGAATAGCTCTGAAAGACTCTTCAAGGTTTTCTCTTAGGGCGTTAGCATATAATTGGAAGCTCTCGTTTAAATTGCAGTATCAGGTAACAGCCTCAGTGCCCCCCCCACTTCTATATTATTATTCCTCAAGTATTTCTTACTTAACTCGTGTCGAGGAATTAAAGAGGGACACAAAAGCTTCCCACAGAAAAGGGGGCATAGCCGAGGAGGCGAACTGCTCAGGACTGGAGACAAATTGCTCCTACAAAGGGATTACATGATTGCCACTCATTAATCAATGGCAGAGGAGATGAAGGGGGAGGATGGGGATGATATTAAAAGTCAAACGTATCAGCAAGGACACAATAAAAATGCACTTGATGGGGAAGATGACTTATACAGAAGCAATATAGCCGAGCTTGTTTGCTGAACAGGAACAGCTAGAAAGAAAATGGGTGAGTGGGTCTTTTGTAAAAAAAAAAAAAAAAAAAAAAAAAAAAAAAAAAAAAGTATTATCGAAAGCATGATAATAGACACTTCTGTGGAGTCTGATGGTTACACAAAAGGAAAAGTTTTGTTTTGTATTCATTCGTTATACAATTCAATCTGCTACATGTGAGTGACTTGTGAACCTGGAGGTTCCTGGTGATAAATGCTGTATCATCACAAGCTACCTAGTGAAATTTAGGTGAACCATTCAGTGTCAGTCTCAGCCCCTCATCTGAAATAGTACAGATGCACAGTACCTGGCAGGGTAGCTGCATGGCCTTTGCAGGAACTGCATCCAACATGGTACCCTCAAGGAAATTGGTAGCAGCACTGACCACCGTTGCCGCTGGAAAAGAAGAACGGCAGTTTGTCACACTTGCGCAGAGCTAAAAGCCACATTTCAGGATGCATTTTGACCCCCTTTTTTGTTTGTCATTCAGTCTTCCTTAGGCTTCTTCTGGGGCATGGGTACATGGGCCATTTGCCCGAATGCCTTCAACAAATGCATACTATATGAGTTATGTACAGCTGCAGAAATCATCATCATCATCATGTGATCAACTAATCAGTTCAATTTTAATCAATAGCTCAATTCATCTTTCAATTACATTTGTATGCATTTTCATATGAATAAAAGCAACATTTCTGAAGGAATGAGTGTATATATTTTTATTTAGATTATTCCCATATATTCTGTAGTTAACATAATCCTTGAAGTGGCATTCCTCCTGTGTGTGTAAGAAGGTAGACTGCCTCTTGAAAGATGGTGCTTCTTACATTGAGTTTTCATGGTGGGGGGTAATTAAGAAATGAATTCCCTAACTTATGAATGAGGGGCATATTTGTAGTTGATTAAAATGATTTTTTTAATCGATTAAGCTAAAAGAGTAATTGATTAAGTGTTGTAGCCTGGTTATATGCTTGAAAAAAAATACAATATATGTAATATTCTGTACATGAACCTTAGCTCACATTCAATTATTTCATCAGAAGCAACAAAATGAAGTCCTGGAGGCCTTTTAGCATAGATACAATTAGTGGAAACTTCATTATTCCTTAACATGCTGTGTTTCCCATTAGGGTGTGATCAAAGAAAAAATACCGAAAGATATCAGTACGATGTAAGATTGATTACAGTCTGATTCAGCAGTTTAATCAGTGCTCTGTGCAGTTTCAGCAAGGCTAGAATCCCAAGGGAGCAAGAAGTGTATCTGATAGTGCTAGACTGAGACTGGAAAGAGAAGAAAAATCAAACTGCTTTAGGAATGTAGATCGTTTTGGGCTGCATTAAACAGGAAGAGATCGTGTTGCAGAGTGCTATCTATCTTGCTATGCAAAAGCTCTGCTTCTCAAACACATTCCAGATGCAGTTTCAGATGTTCATTAAAAAAACACAGGGGGCTATTCTCTTGTGCACAAGAAACAAGCAGTTGGTCACACACTTCCTGGCTGAATGTAAGAAACTGTCATTTACATCTGATTGCCTTATTCTGGGGCTCACGCCAGCCACACAAGCCTTCTTTAAAATGAATAAATTATGGATTGCAAGAACCGCATACCATTTTCAAACCTAGAAGAGATAATGCACACCCACAATCAAGTGGTAGATTGTAGGACTCCCAAATACAGTCATCAAAGAGACAAGAGAAAATAGTTTGATTCTATAGGGAGGTTCACATAACCCCATCATTTCTCAAAAGCAGATATGAGGGGACTGCATGGTCACAGCAGCCAGACACACTCTCTGACGTACACAGCAGCCATTCTCCCAATCAGTCACATCACTGTGTGATGTAGACCTACATTAATACAGACGTACACATGCTGGCCACATGACCTGGAAGCTGTACGCCGGCTCCCTTGGCCAATAAAGCAAGATGAGTGCTGCAACCCCAGAGTTGTCCGCGATTGGACCTAATGGTCACAGGTCCCTTTACCTTTTTACACATGTAATGCTTCTCCATGCAAGGGGAAATTTTGGACTAACAAGAACACTTCCTAGCATGCACATGTTCTACATGGATGACAAGTGCATGTTGTGGGATGTAAACACAGAGCAGCCAAACCCAACACTGCTAGAGTGGACATGAAGGTAACTCAGTCCTCCAGGCTTAACTTCCTGTTTACCTGGACTGAGTTACAGGAACCAGAAGTAGGTGTAGTCTTACCTGGGAACAAGATCCCAAAGATCACTCTCCATTTTGCCTCGTCTTTTGAACAAGCAGGATGCTCTCTCTCAGCTTGCAGCTGAGAGGAGCAAAGGTGAAGCCTGTTCCCTATAGAATCAGCTTCACCACATGTAAATATATTTATCTAAGCTTATCTGCCTCTTTGAGCTTGTACTGTAACTCATGGATGACTGTAAGTAAACTCTTTTATATCTTATAATCAGTACTGTGTTGTGTCTTTGCTTTGAAGAGGGAAGAAGGGGAATATACCAGGAATATATATTTCTTATAGAGGCTTTAGCAAGCCTATGCAACCATTTTCTGCTGTGTTTTAAAAGGGAATGTGACTCTGCTAAGTTTGGAGCTTGCTCACACAAGCTGGGATGATATATATAAAATAATATATACTCATCCACACTCCTAAACATTCCCACACATATGCTGTCAAGGGCCATTGCTGGTCAGCATAACTCTCTTGTGCACGCTTTCAATGTATTTGTGCCTAATATGGCAGTCTTTCCTAAAAATGTGCCCCACTTAACATTGTGCTCTCAATGGACGGGGAGCTGAGCCATCAAGAGTCAGTGTCCCTGACCAGCCTTGTGGGAATGTTCAGGGTGGCACGAGAGGATATATTGTTTATTAATATCCTTTCTAACTTGCGCTAGCAAGTTTCTCTACTTAGCAGAGTGCATTCCTCTTCACACAGCAGAAAACTAGTTGCAAACTCATGTGAGTTTCTTAAAACAATATGCAATTCAATCTAGCTTGTCCAGGTTGAAATGTGTTCTGATATTTTCCTGGTAAGACCGCTTGAATCCCTCCTAAAAGAATAAAGACACCGCAGTCTTATTCAAAAGCAATAAAAAGAAAGTTTACTCATGATCAGGCAGAGCACAGTGTGATCCCTGAAGGCAGGCTGAAGGTTTAAAGTTTCAAACGTATACAAACAGGTTTACCCCATAAGGGAGATTTACTGCAGGCTGCAGGCTAGCAGTCCAGCAGTTCACAGGATGAAAGGAAGATGGAAAAGATTGAGAGTGGCAGCATGTCTTGTTCTTTTACCAGGTCTGGGAAGGTCACGCCCACCCACTAGTCATATGCAAGGAAGGATGCTCCAGGCCAGGAGGAACAGGAAGTTTTGACTGGCTGGACCAAATATTCCCTTGCATGTCCACTCTAGCAAAACAAGGAATGCCGTACTTGGCTGCTCCCAGTGGATTACATCCCACAAGCTTTAAGTAGTTGAACTTGAAGATGAGCCTACAAGATAAGATTGGGATGCTGTTAGTGCACAACCCACCCATTGTTTCCTTGCCTTTGGAACTGAAGACAGTCTTGGCATTGGTCTCAGAGCTCTCCAACTTTCAGCATAATCACTTAGGGCCCCCCCAGAATCACCTGGTGCCCCCCCCAGAATTCGGCGCCCGGGTGCCCTGCACCCCCAGGTAAAGACTGTTGGGTTTTCAGTGATCAAAATTACACCTGAGCCGGTCTGATGTCAGTACTGTCTGTTTAAGAAACAGAAGAAACAGATGCCAGTGTTTTGTTCTTAATTGCCCAAAGTGTGGGCGTTACTCTGTGTAGATAAGGCTCTGTTGAGAAGCAGTTTCTTTTGGGAAGTTGAGAGGTGTGGGGAGGTTGGGAGTGTGAGAGTGTGAGTTCTTTGATAAAGCGTATTTGGCATTAGTTTAAAAAGAGCCTCTGAGAAAAGGCTAGCAACTAATAGGGAGTTCTAACTATGTTCGCTTAAAACTAAAGCTTAGATTAGAAAAGCCTTTTTCTTTTACTCCTGGTGGCCTGCTTCAGCCAAGTCAGTTTCTGTTGTGTTTTTTCTTCTTCTTTTGACTCTGCAGGAAGCGTACTTTTATGGGCAACGGTTAACTGGGGTGTGAGTTTTTCTTTTGCCCCTTTGTTCAGTACCCAGTTATTTTTCCATTAAAGACAGCCCTGCAAGGGATATTTCTTTACATTAGAGTAAAGGAAGGGTGAGGCAGAAACTAGACCTTCCTTAAGCACCTGTAATTTTAAAGTGTGCAAGCCCTCAGACACTCTCTAGGTAAGCTTAAGCATTCCGGTTTTTGTTTGTTTGTTTAAGGATGCCTGACAATCATACTCAGGCACTCTGGAAAATGAACATATTCTGCTTTCCCTGATGCCTGGAATTCAGCTATTTAGCAGATACTAGGCATGCAGGAATGGAGTCTGTGCCAAGATGCTTCCACTGTGGGTTCCCTAGCTACCATCCCTGCTAACCATTATATGGGGAGGAAAGGAAGATAAAGGGTTGGAAAGAAAGGGTTGTGTGAAGTTAGTTGGGCAAGGCATGCTAACTGAGCCCAATGCAATTTGAGTTTAGGGGAATCCACCTCTTATTAAGCAGGATTGAGGAGGTTAACAGGTACATTTCTAGGTTTAGATGTGGTATCCCGGTTAGACAAAGCTGTTTGGGGAGAGAAAAATACGATAGTTGTGGATATGCTAACTTGGTCATTTTCTTTGGATAAACCTTGGCTGCAAATCCAGGAAATTATGGATTAGTCTGCTGGAAAGCAGGTACAGGATAGCGGGTTCTCCTTCATGGAGAGCACGTGTTGCTGTGGGGGCCAGCAAGTCACCCCTCTGTTGCTGGGCAGGTTAGGATAGATGGCCACTCCTGTAATTGGGTCCTGGGTGTTGCTGGGGAGATTTGTATGTTGCAATTGTTGATGGACAGCCCAGGGACTATATATTGCTTGGCTTGCAGCACGTTTTCCTCTTTGCTGTGTGCATGGGATCACCCGCCCCCCCTCCCTATTTTTAGGCCTCTGCGTATGACCTTGCTGTGCCTGTCATGGGGTCGTCTGCTTTTGGGGCAGGGGCCTGGTAGGAATTTTTCCATTTGGCTGATTGGCAGGTGCCATTTGGTTTTCGCCTACTGCATAGCAATTAGTCACAACTTTTAAGGTTGGCGTTTAGGCATTGGTTATTATTGGTTGGTGGAGGGGTCAGAATTGATGGTGGCTGCCCCTCCAATGCCGCTGCTGCATGGGGAATTCCGTTAAAGGAATCCAGGGGCTCACCATGCTTTTGTCCGTATCCCCCGGTCAGGGGCCAGGGCCACGCAAGAGCCCCTGGAAGCATTTGGGGAGAGGCGAGGGTCAGACCCCCGGCTCCCATTCTTTCCCCAAAGTGTTTTCCCCTTACTGACGAATGTCAGTTCTGTCCCCAGTGGGTCAGATAATCTGAACCAATGCCTAAGCAACCACTCACATAATTTGTATTTCAATAAAATTGTGGCCAAAATAATGCCAAAAACCTTAAACTTAAATTTATGTCTGAAGTGTGGATTTATTTGAGGGGTGGTTTGGGGACCTTGACGCACAAGTCCGAAAAGTGACATTGCCACAATCTTTAGGGGAGTATTCTCAGAAATGTCTGCATTGGGTTATCACACCCTCACTGTTTTTGGTTTGGAAAAAAAGAACCCCACCCAAGTTGTTTTCTGTTTCTAACCTCATTAGTGTTCTCAATTACTTCAAATTTAGTATCACTGTGATTTTCACTTCGTGTGCTGTTTGGTTCCATTTTTAGACACCTGATGAAGGTATTCAATAAGGACGCACTTTAATGAGCATTCCTCTGGTTCTTTAGTGCATGTGACTCCACTACACTTCTTTCTATTTCCTAATTAGTATCCTTCAGATTAAATTACAAGGCAGCCTGTAACCTGAATAAGCAGCGAGAGGTGAGAGCGAGGTGAAGGAATATGTACTTGTGGCAAGGTATGGCCAGCAACTGGGTGACTTTAAAAGGGAATTAGACAAATTAGTGGAGGATAAAGTTATCCATGTAAACTACATATGATGAGTCAGCAATAGCAGGTCTCTGAATGCCAAGCGCTGGAGAATGTTTTTTTTTTTTTGTGGGGTAATTTTGTGTTTGTATTTCAGCTACTTAACTCAAGAAAAATACTTCTATTTAGTCACGCTGGCCACATGACCCGGAAAAACTGTCTGTGGACAAATGCCGGCTCCCTCGGCCTGTAAAGCGAGATGAGCGCCGCAACCCCAGAGTCGCCTGTGACTAGACATAACTGTCTGGGGTCCTTTACCTTTACGGACGGAATAGGTATCTAAAGCCATTTGCACATAACAAAATATGTATTTTATCAAAGTAATTGTTGTACTAAAATACAATTCAGAAGTATATTAATAGTGAATACAATTAAGAAGAAGTATATTAATAGTGAAATAATTATTAAGCTCTAACGGTATGTAGGTTTTGTTTTATTTGTTTTTTATCTTACATTTTGGAAATGAACATCTAGTTTTATTTTTATTTTACATTTTTTGGAGGGCCTGTTTTTTGGAGGGCTTGTTTAGCTTATACGTAAATCCGGCACTGTAACTCTGCCAAACTGGTCTCTCTCTCTCTCTCTCTCTCTCTCTCTGTGTGTGTGTGTGTGTGTGTTTGTGTGTGTGTGTGATGTTGTGAACTGCCTTGCTCTCTTTGGATGAAGCGTGGTATACAAATTGAATAAATAATAAAAACAGTAATAACCACAGAGACCTTTCATGGTACCTGTGAGATCCCCTCCCCTGACCAAAATTTGCCTTGAAAGATATATTGTTGTATGTATCTGGTTTATCCTGTTCACAAATGTCCACACAAGACCACCCCCACCCCCACCCCACCCCAAAATAGTGTCCCCTGTGATAGTTATGTTTTTATTTTGTTTTTCTGCTGTCTCCAAGTTGCAATTTTAGCAAAAACATTCCTAACTCTACAAATGACTGGGGTGGCAGATGGGAGCCTCTGTAACAAAGCTGAAAGCTGAAAATTTTCCTTTGCTACATAGAGAAGTGAAGCAAAAGAATGTGAACAGAAACAAGCCATAAGCCACTTGCTACATTTGGTATAGACTAGAGTCAGAAAGGGGGAAGGAGAATTTAATGCTCCTTTTAAGCAAACTTTCAAAGTTTTGCCTTTATTATGCAAGAGCTGGCATGAAAGAGTCAAAACTTTCTTGGGAAGAAGTGCAGCATTTGTTTTGTTATTACAAAGGAGAATATAAGTGCCCTGCTAGTTGTAGCAAAAGATTAATGGAGAGAAGCATGTATACTAGCAAGACTGGAACAGAATAGGATGCATCCATTGCTATTAAATTGCACTGCATACAAGGAGTGCAACACACAAACACACACAAAACAACAAGAAGAAAATCCATTCTGAATACTGCAAATTCACATTTTGGATACTTTATCTTACCTATCTGGGACATGCAAATTTCAAATTGATATTTTATCCCCTGCTGTCCATTATGCTTGTGTACTATATAATCACCCTACTTGTGCATCATTCCCAATTCAGAAGTGCAGAACTCAGGCCAACCTAGATTATTAGTATGCAGTGGATAAGGCTATGTGAATTGCTATTCTGCAATTGGTTTAACAATGCAAAATCATGCACATTATCACTGCTTTTTAAAATGGATCTAACCCCCACCCTGGTGAAAAGCCCCTCCATCATGCTTCATAAACCTGTTCCAACTTAGCTGCAAAGGTGAAAATCTCAGATATTCCTGGTATCTTTATTCCAGGCAGATTTCCAAGCAGGAAAACTGTAGCCCTGCCACCGATGTACAAACTGACTCACAATTAAGTCAATTCTGCACATAATGCACAGCACGATTTTCAGAGAAAGGTGTTTATGCTTTTTAACTGGGAACATGGAATGCCATTAAATCTATTGTGATAGCAATCTGCATGCAACAGTCATCAATAATATGGATTCTGCATTACAAAAGCTACATATCTCATCCGCTGATGAGTAGGAGTGACCCAAATACACTGTTATAATTTATAGGAGGGAAAATAATATATAGGGAACTAAAGGAACAGACTTCACACATTTTCTAGTTTTGGTTTCTTTTAAATGGAGTTTCAGATCTGTTTTAATGTTCTTGTGCTGGTCGATACAAGGAACCTCTTCACTTTTGGCAAAACATCATTTGAAATATGTCTCACAAATAGAAACATAGTTTGAATTTATTATTGTTAGAGGTGGGAAAGAGCCCAAAAGATTATTTCAATGTAAAATATTTCAGCTGCAAATGTATTGACAGCTACATGTGTAGAAAGTTTTTCCAAGTGAGGTCCGCCTATGGCTACTGCAGACAACTTTCAGGTGCCAGGTAAAAACTATCATTTCCCCCTATGATCTCTGGGATGGTGTTGTATGTGTTTTTTTGTGCTGCTGTTGTTATTGAGGATTGCTTTGTGTGTGTTTTATTAGCTGCATTTGTGTAAATGTGCTTCTATCATAATGGGTTTCTAATTAAGCTTATGCTGTTGAACATATTGTAAGTCTATCCGAGACCTTTTTGGTGTAACAAGCAACTAACAGGGCCGAAGAACAATAAATATAACATGTGCCATTTGTGGGTTTCTAAATAAATTAAATAGTGTTGCCATTTAATACTCTAGCAAGACAAAAAGCATCTCTTTGCATCCATTCATCTGTTGAGAAGCAGTGGAATATTATATTCTGCTGGAGCATTCCAAGACTATTTCACTGCATGAAAGTTCATGAAATCCTCCATTTTCAGCTGAGTTTCACATTCTCATTTCAGTTTGAATTAATGCTTAGATTCTCTTAGTGAATTTGAGATAGCCAATTTGTTTCACTTAGCTTCCTCTCCCCACCTTTTCTCTTACAAAGGCACAAGGGGGAAAGAGAAGCTTTGACAGCCTGCCTGCTGCTATGCCACTGTACTGACATTGAGGTGGTCTACAATTTTTTAAAAAACCACGAGTTCAGATGAATGCCTCCTGATGCATCTATGTGCCCCGTAGGACAGTAAAAAGGTGAAGGGACCCCTGACAGTTAAGTCCAGTCACAGACGACTCTGGGGTTGTGACGCTCATCTCGCTTTACAGGCCGAGGGAGCTGGCATTTGTCCGCAGACAGTTTTTCCGGGTCATGTGGCCAGCATGACTAAGCCGCTTCTGGCACAACAGAACATCGAAACCAGAGCAGTGCACGGAAATGCCGTTTACCTTCCCACCGGAGCAGTACCTATTGGTCTACTTGCACTTTTTGGGGTGCTTTCGAACTGCTAGGTTGGCAGGAGCCGGGACTGAGCAATGGGAGCTCACCCTGTCATGGGGATTCGAACCGCCAACCTCCTGATCAGCAAGCCCAAGGCACAGTGGTTTAGACCACAGCGCCACCCGCATCCATAAATTATCATATAGCATATATTCAACACAAAAAAACAGCAACAATTTGTTGTTGACAAAAGGCAGCTGGACATATAAAGGGCCCCATTACCTTCAGTAGCTTAGGACCTCATCAAACCTAAATCTGGCCCTTCAGAGTTGGCTGGATGGGCCATTAGCAGGTGACAAATGCCAGTGATGTCCCATCAAGGAAACCATCAGAGGGCAAGGTTGCCAGGTAAAGGGGAGTGGAGCCCTTTCCTGGGTGCTAGTGAGCAGAGCTTTAGGCTTTCAACTTTGAATGATGTTGGTTGGGGGGAGGTCCCTGGAATCAATCTGCAGCGAGGAGAAGAAGTGGAGGAACTCAATGTTAGCTGGGGATGACAGGCTGGAACCTAGAAACTCAAAGCGTGGCTTTTTGTTGTTCATTGAACCCAATGCTATGCTCAAGAGGGAAGTGAGAGGGTCATAGGATGTGTATACTCTGCAATTTTGCTGCAGGCTGTATATATGTACAAATAAAACCATGAATACACCCTCTAAACCAGGGATAGGCAACCTAAGGCCCGTGGAATCGCCTTCTAAATCCGGCCCGTGGACGGTCTGGGAATCTGCATGTTTTTACATGAGTAGAATGTATGTTTTTATTTAAAATTCATCCCTGGGTTATTTGTGGGGCATAGGAATTTGTTCACCCCCCCCCCCAAAAAAAATATACTCCATCCCACCACATGGTCTGAGGGATGGTGGACTGGCCCGCAGCTGAAAAAGGTTGCTGACCCCACTCTAAACCCTGCAACAAACTGCCCTTATGAGACCTGTCCTTGTTGTCCCTGCACCTTCTCAAAGCATTATTTTTATTGTATCCCAGAAATTACCTACCTCTCAAGTACATCACACAATTTTTTATCTGCTCACTTTAATTGACAGAAAAGGTTATTACAGTGGTACCTCAGGTTACAGACTCCGCTAACCCAGAAATAGTACCTCAGGATGAACAGAAATTGTGCAGCGGCGGTGTGATGGCAGCAGGAGGCCCCATTAGCTAAAGTGGTACCTCAGGTTAAGAACAGTTTCAGGTTAAGAACGGACCTCTGGAACGAATTAAGTTCTTAACCCGAGGTACCACTGTACTTATTTTTATTATATATCTTAAAAAAAAAAAACAACAACCAAAACAACAATTACCTTCCCACTGGAGCGGTACCTATTTATCTACTTGCACATTGACGTGCTTTCAAAATGCTAGGTTGGCAGGAGCTGGGACTGAGCAACGGGAGCTCACCCCATCGCGGGAATTCGAACTGCCGATCTTCTGATCAGCAAGCCCTAGGCACCGTGGTTTAACCCACAGCGCCACCGGTGTCCCTTTCTTGTTATGCTGTAAAGGATAAATGTAATGATCTGGCAATATTAGGCAAACTGTTTCATGTCTGAGATTCAGGTTCAGAGACTATTAGTCTGTGGTGGTTAATTTTATTTTTTATATATATTTATGTTCCATCCATGTTTATATAGTGGTACTTCGAGTTACAAACGCCTCAGGTTATAAACACTTCAGGTTACAATCTCTGCCAACCTGGAAGAGTTACCTAAAGTTGAGAACTTTGCCCCAGGATAATAATAATAATAATAATAATAATAATAATAATAAAAAATATTTATACCCTGCCCTTCCCGGTTTAAAAACCAGGTTCAGGGCGGCTAACAGCAAATATAAAACATTGATTAAAATGTGACTTTAAAACAGCATAAATCAGCATAAAATACAACATAAAATGCAGCATCAATATCAATAAAATTCAAAAATTCAGGGGTCATTTTTTTTTGGGGGGGGGACCCAGTCAGTAGACATCAAATGATCACCAGGGCTAACTGGCCAAGTTGGTCCTACTAGGGCCAGCAAGGAGACCAGAGAGGAATTAAAATGTGGGGTCCCAGAAACGGTTTCTTCATAGTGAGAAATGGAAAAGGGAATAAAGGATCAGGTTAATTCAAATTGAAGGCCAGGCAGAATAGCTCTGTCTTACAGGCCCTGTGGAAGGAGATCAAGTCCTGCAGGGCCATGGTCTTGTGGGACAGAGCATTCCACCAGGTTGGAGCCATCACTGAAAAAATCTCTGGCCCTGGTGGAGGATAGTCTGGCTTCCTTAGGGCCCGGGACCTTTAAGATATTATTATTCATGGACCTTAGGGTCCTCTGCAGGACATACCAGGAGACCCAGACCCGTAAATACGAGGGTCCTAGGCTGCATAGGGCTTTAAAGGTCAAAATCTTTGAGAGAACGGAAAACGTGTGCTGGCGGCGCAGCGGCAGCAAGAGGCACCATTAGCAAAAGCACGCCTCTAGTTAGGAACAGTTTCAGGTTAAGAACGGACCTCCGGAACGGATTAAGTTCGTAACTAGAGGTACCACTGGACTGGTCTCGGGTGAAGCTAATGCATCTATAAGCTTCTATGTCTATATCTCAACATCTTGTAAAGGTCAACTTCATGACATGAAAGGTCTCAACTTGCTGTCCAGCATTTAAGTTCGGGATTTCTTTAAGTTCGGGAAAATCTGTAGTGTATGTGTATGCATATGCATATTTTTAAATTAAATATCAGAAGGTGCATATGGAAATACATCATTCCGAAATGCAATCCATGACTTAGATTGAAAGAGATTGGGAGCGATATTTCCCCCCCCATCCCTAATATTTCAATTTTATGCCTTCAGAAAATGCTACCACCTCTTACCCAGCTGTTCAAAGGTTATTATCCTAAACTTAAATTTATATCTGGATGTTTCACCAGCCAGGAGGAGGCATGGCAGAGTGGAAGTCCCCAATTTTACTCCAAATTTCTTTTTTGATGGAATCTGGGGAACAACCTAGGTTTGTGTTAGATCTCAGAAATGCCATCCGTCTTAGAGTCCCTTCTCAAAGATTTCTCTCTGTTTTCCTCCTAGGAGACAGAACCACCCCCCGCCAAAAGGAAAATTGCTTTAAATTCCTCTTTGGATGCAAATTTCAGTGGCCACAGCATAAAACAACATATTGAAAGGTGATCTTGAAGTGAAAAGTCTGAAAAGCTGTTTGTTTCTAACCCTTGTACAGCCAAAACAGGTAAACAGCTAAGACATCTCAGTGTGACTAATGACAATGTCAGATCTATTTTAAAAGGGAGATGTGACCGGTGCTGAAATATTCAGAAGCCCGTGAACCCATTTTTTTTTTTTAAAAAAAACAAAACGGGTGGGGGAAGGAACTGCATGAAGAAAAGCAATGATCAAGGTCACTGTTCTTGCAACAGCAAAACAACGATAATGACATGGACTATTGGAAACTTCAAACATTTTATCAAGCAGGGAAAATGGAATTACTGGAGAACAAGTACATCATTACCCAGAGAAAATATCAAGAGGCTTGCTTGGAAATTGCTGGACAGGCACATTTTGAACATCAAATACTTCACTCTTACACCCAAATAGACATACAGGAAGAATGAGATCAATCATACCGAGGCAAGTGCAACTATTACCTTCGAAAGCAGCTATCAGGATTTTTTTTTTTCCATGTGGCCTTTTCGTATGATCATATTTACTAATCAAGGCCTTACTAGACCCAACACTTCCAGGCGACGTTGTGAGCACACTCTAGAGGCTAGATCACCAAGGCTAACACAGTGATGTATAAAACATATGGCGTTGCACAGAAGGTAAATTGCAAATGGAAATACTAACGAGAAAGAGGAGAGGCACTACGCAATGGCCGGCATCCTATTTAGATACGAGCTGAGGAAAATTGAACACTTATCAAGCGACTAATGAATTGGAATTCATTTTGTCTGCCAACACCTTTAAATTGGAGATTGACTGATCAGAGGTTGGGAGCTGTCGCTGCTGCTTTGCTCTGCTGAAACGTTGTGAAAGCTATGAAGGGGGAAAGGGGAACCAGACGGCGTTTATTTGGAATATGGCCGTTTCTGCAGCACAGCCTACTTTTGAATAATCTAGCCCGACACAAGCACTGCATGTCCGATGCTAATGCTCATCTAAATGTGCATAGGCCTCTTTCTATATGCAGACATACCTTGCTAGTTCGTGATGCTATGTATAACTATCATTTCTGTCAGCAAAAGGAGGAGGAGCGGCGGCAGGAAGAGTAACAGGTTGGAGGGGTAAGGTGCAAAGAGACTGGGGTTGGCAAGGTGGTGTCAGGTAGGTGGGGTTGGTGAATGAAGTACCCGCCACCAGGGGCGTAGCAAGGAAAATTAGTACCCGGGAGCAAAAAATAAAATAATATAAAAAAAAAAATTCACCCCCCCCCCGAGGCATGGGAAGGTCAGGTGGTACCTGTGCGGAAAATTTCTTGTCAATTGAGTCCCCCCCCCGCAAAAAATGGTTTTACATTATTTCATATTTTCTTACAAAGGAATAATAATAAGTAATAATAAGAAAAAAACTTTTATTTATATCTCACCCTCCCCGGCCGAAGTCGGGCTCAGGGTGGCTAACATCAGATACATGACATTGGTATAAAATCAAACAATAATTAAATTACCTCCTTAAAACATCTCAAAATCAAAGTCTAATTAGATGGCTTTCCACAGGGTTAGGGTTGGGAACAGTAAGTGTTCTCTGAACTGAAATTCCAGCCTTCATGACATAGGAAAACAGCCAAGTGAACAGCTATTTTGGTGGAGGAGGGTCAAGATATTAACCAATATGCATGAAATTTCATATATAGCTATATAATCCCTAGTATAGTAAGATAAGACCTTCGGAGCAGGCATTCCCCCCCCCATTTTTTTTTAACAATTTTTTTTTCTTCTTCATGATTTGTCACCCCCTCCATTATGGAACATGGGGCGACCCGCCCCCACCCCCCTTTGCTACGCCCCTGCCCGCCCCTAGTACATACAACAATTCATACATTAGTGCAGGCTTCCTCAACCTCGGCCCTCCAGATGTTATTGGCCTACAACTCCCATGATTCCTAGCTAGCAGGACCAGTGCTCAGGGATGATGGGAATTGTAGTCTCAAAACTTCTGGAGGGCCGAGGTTGAGGAAGCCTGCATTAGTGGAAGTCTCATACAAAATACATATTAGGGGGGATTGCTTTCGAAAAAGGTGTATATATTTGTCACAATTGCACACAGAAATGTGTATACAGTATTGGGGAAAGGGCACACGTAAAATGAGAACAAATTTTCATGAGAACTTCTAAATTAAAAGAAATGGCAAACTGATACAGAAATGTGGGGAAATAAACTTAAGATTGGGGGGGGGGGGAGAGAAACGGAGAAGCCAAAATTGACATATACAGTTTGCATTCCCTTCTTTTTAATTTCAATTGTACCCAGTTCTATTTTTTTTTTATAGAAAAAGAGGTGGCAGAACTCACCACGAACGCCTCCCTTGTTCTCTGATGATGGCAATGGCACCCACCGGAGAGGTTCCAGCGAGAGTTTCGGCTGGGGGGAAAAAAGTCCTTGTTATACTTCTATTTTTCATAAACGTGGGCATTGAGTGTCACAGGTAGAGGGAGAAGGAAATTTCGTATTGTTTTCCCATCCAAAGTACAAGAGTAAAAAAAATGGTCTGGAGCTTTTCAAAGGGACAGACAATAAACAGGATATCCCAGGTATTGGCAAACTCTGCCCTCCAGATATTTTGGGACTACAATTCCCATCATCCCTGACCACTGGTCCTGATAGCTAGGGATGGTGGGAGTTGTAGTCCCAAAACATCTGGAGGGCCGAGTTTGCCTATGCCTGGGATATACTGTCTGAATCTGCCCCTCCTGTCATCCTGTTTCTGTTTTTCCTTCCTAGCTTGAAGGAAAACGGCCAGCCACTCAACTCAAACATGAAGAATACTAATCAGATGCCAGCTGACATTTCCATGTACCAGTAAGTATGCAATTTGCACAATTTTATAGGGATGATGCTAAATCAGGGGTCAGCAAACTTTTTCAGCAGGGGGCTGGTCCACTGTCCCTCAGACCTTGTGGGGGGCTGGACTATATTTTGGGAAAAAAAATATGAACGAATTCCTATGCCCCACAAATAACCCAGAGAGGCATTTTAAATAAAAGCACACATTCTATTCATGTAAAAACACCAGGCAGGCCCCACAAATAACCCAGAGATGCATTTGAAATAAAAGCACACATTCAACTCATGTAAAAACACGCTGATTCCCGGACCGTCCACGGGCTGGATTTAGAAGGCGATTGGGCTGCATCCGGCCCCTGGGCCTTAGTGTGGGGACCCCTGTGCTAAATGGTTGAATTGATCCTAAAAGAATAACTGTCAGAAACCAGGGGATATGAAACAAAACAACCTTTAACACGGCCTGCATCTTCCTCTTCTGAAGTTACAATGTTCAATAAAAATTGTGAAAAATGTAGATGAAAATGCATGGTTTTGGCGCCACATCCCTATATCCTGCCCAAAATTGTGTGCAATTGGATAATTCAGGGAGTTGAGTAGGAGGAACACAAACATGTATGTGCATGTAAGTAATTAGCAGCATTCAGGAGAAAATACTTTTCCTGTGCATAAGAGTAAAAGAATTGAAAGTGCAATGACTCTGCTACTTAGCCACAGGGACATTTTATGCCGCTGATCATGCTCATATAATTTTCTGCCATTGCTTGCTAAGACCTGCTTCACCAGTTGTCTAAATTACTTACAGAGAGTTTGTTACATCTCTAGCATCAGAAGAACATCTGTCACATTTTGCTGCCTAGAAGCCCATGCCAAGCAATCAGTAGCTCAACAAATATATCAGTGTGGATCCCACTGCGCAGTATTTCACAGGAACCTGCATCTATGACTTTACTCTGTGATCCCAAATACACTTACGAGGGAATAAGTTCCATTGAACGAAGAAAGGGTTAGTTCTGACTAAGCACACAATATTGAGAGAAGTGGCATACTTCCAATGTCACTAAGTGAGCTTCGTTGTTGAGTGGGACTCTGAATCTACATCTCCCCCATCATAATGTGCAGATCTAACCACTATACCACACTGGCCCAGGAGCAATTGGAATTCAACAAATCTCCACACGTTTACCCACTTATTTGTTTTTATAAAATCTATTTTTTTCCCTGAGGCAGTGGGTACAACAGCCATAAAATTTATTCTTATGTGAACACCTAATAAGGGATTTCAAATAAGCATTTGGTTTAGTATTGTGGGACCAATTTTATGGAGCTCCCTTCAAGTTGACAGGACCCCTCCCTCCTGAATTGCCAGCATCTATAGAAGACTTTAAAATAAGAAATCCAGCATGGATTGATCATTGAAGTTTCAACTGAATTTTCTTCCTTTGTATTCAGTGCTATTTTTTCTAGAAAAAGAGGTGCCAGAATTCACCAGGAATACCTCCTCTTAGAATGGTGCCCACCTGAGAGGCATAGCTGTCAACTAAGGGAAATTCCTTTATTCCGAATAGGATTCCTCGCAAGAAAATGAAAAAGTTGACAGCTATGCTGAGAGGTGCCAGAACTGAGTTCCTGCAAGTCCTGGCTGAAAAAAAGCCCTGTTTGTGTTGTATGCTCATAAACTGCTAAAATATTATTGTAGTTAAGCAGTATATAACTTGTTTAAATAATAATAATAATAATAATAATAATAATAATAATAATAATAATAAAACAACCATTCCCATCACCATCATTTCATTTGTATGCCGCCTTTCCATAATTAAAACAATGCTCAAGGCAGCTTACAACATGACAAGATTTACATACCATATTTTCTGGCGTATAAGACGACTGGGCATATAAGACGACCCCCAACTTTTCCAGCTAAAATATAGAGTTTGAGATATACTCGACTGCAGATTCTCCACCCGGCATATAAGACGACCCCCGACTTTTGAGAAGATTTTCCTGGATTAAAAAGTAGTCTTATACGCCAGAATATACAGTAATTACCAACATAACAAAAGTCATAAACAATAAACAAAACACATCAAAAGGTACACAACCAAATGGAAAACATTTTGTTTCACATAAATCATAAAATCTAAAACTAAAAATACAACATTAATATTAATAACAATTTAGAATGACATAGATAAAAAAATAAAAACAGTTTTAAAAAGGAGCCCTCTCTATTGAGCAGCAGCAGTCCTTTATGGAGCCTGTCAGGCCCTGATCCAAGCCAGGTGGAGAGAAGCAGGGTGGGGCCCTTCAGGTTCCCAGCAGGTCAGTCCCAGAGGCGAGATAAATAAGTACATTTTTACTAGTCCATGTTATGGAGCCACCAGAGGTTGGTCACTTCATCCTGTTCATGACAAAGCTGGTCCAGTGATGAGGACTCTGAAGCTCACAGTTTATTAAGGAGGAGATGTTCCCTCAAGTAATGCTGGGCTCAGGGTATTCACTGGTATACAGCATCTGATACATGAGACAATTGCTTCATTCTACCTAATGTTAGGGCTTGAGCTGTATCCATATACTGGTAAAATAACACAGCAGACATCCAGGTCGCAAACATATGGAGGGGTCAGGTTTTGGGACATAACCTCTGGCATGTTAATAGGCTTGTTATTGGCATGTGCCTATATTTCATCCATGAAATTAGGTGAGTATGCTCTCACTCTTGAACGCTTCATTCCCAGCAAACAGCTGCTTCCTGCTTCCTCCCCAGCAAATGACAATTTCCTGTTTCTTCCCTAGCTTTCTTGTGGTTGTCATCTCCCGTGACACCAAGGCACAGTTCTACGTTGCTGTGCAATGGGGCCAGGATTCCTGTCCATCGGGGCTCTAATGCCACTCTGCTCCAGAAGAGGTCCTAACATTTGTTTTCCTCTTGGACACGGGTTGTTCTACTTATATCTTTGTAGACGTTGTCTGAGACTCCCAGCCACTCTGGTGTGGATCATTTCGGCTATGCACTAAAGGAGACGGGTGTTTACTGTACTGCTTCAGTGGCAGAGAATTTCTACTCTTTAAAAAAGCGCCGCTGCAGTGTGCGTTTCAACATATGGTTGCTTTTATAGTCTGCATACTCAGTTAGCACAACAGAAAGCAGATGTCTCTTCCGACACTTCAAGAGGTAATAGCTGTAATTTTAAATTGCACATTGTTTCCCACCGATCAGCAATCCCACAGGCTTACTGATTTGCACAGGCACCGGACTCCACCTTGCATCATGAATTTGAACTCATGAGGGACAGCTCAGAAAGGTGTAAGCAGGTGTTACTTTTGCTTGAGTGCCAGGGAAACCTAACTGGCATTTTGAAGACTGTGTTTCGAGCAAATCTCAGGTTCTGTGGGTGCATGTCAGATCACAGAAGATGGTCAATGACATGAAACTCCCCTGAAAGTTTACTCATCTTCCTCATCTACTGATCTTCTCTTAAACAGATCTTGCTAGCTGAAAACATTTTTACATCTGAGGCAAAGGACAAGGGGCACAGTTCCCCTGTGCACATGCATGAGCCATCTGGTCACGCAGTTTAAATCTTACGTTAATTCTGGCAATGGGACAGTCTCCTACACTGCACCTGAGTCAGCAGACTAGCTTAGGAGGTGCAGAGCAGGTTTGATGACATTTAGGTCATCTAACACCTTGCTGCCCACTTGCCACCTGCTCAAACAGATGCTGAAATCCAGCCGCCGCCGCACTGTGCTCACGATGCACATGCTCACTACGTAAGCCGAGTGAGGCATACATATGCACATAACACAAAGCGGCTTTCATTCTGCTTGCTCGGTCAATGCTTTCTCAAGAGCACTGCCTGTGAAACTTTGGAAGAAGATGACCGGTTGAGACAGCAGCCAGCGCAGAACAACAACAACATACATCACTGCAGCTGGGGCAGATTCAGGAGGATGGGCACAGCCGGAGCTTGGGAGTGTTGCAGCTCTGAAGCATCTACCATGCTAGGTGGTCTCCTCATGGTAGAGTTGGCCCTATGTGTTTCCAGGAGTTGGTTTCAGTTCACACAAGAGGCTGTCAAGCATGGCCACTGCTTCGAGTGAACTTGGGTTGAACTGAGTGTACATCCTAGAAGATAGCCCAGAAACTCGCTTGCAATCCTCAGGTCTGGCTATTTCAGCAATGCTATCCTAGGTTTGCCATATTCCAAAAAGTAAAAACCGGGAGCTTTTTAAGGGGCACTTTTTTTTTTTTTTTACAAACCCCAAAGTTGCTGAGCTTTTAATTTTTTAAAAAAATGTGATTTAAAAAATAATAATGTTGACTTGTCTAAGATCCAGGACATAGCGCTTGGACGTCAATTCCAGTAATGTCTGGGAAAATCTGGACATATGGCAGCCCTATTCTATCCTTGTTGTATTCAGGGATTAGAAGGATTTAGGCACACTGCCTAACATCACAAACCCAACCAGGCAAGCAAGAGAGGACAAACTAAGAATCCCATTTCAATAAAGCATCTTATGTTCCTTTTCCAGCTAGTTTTACCCACATGACTCTATACTTGCCCTCAAGACACTCTAACTATGTACATAGATAGAATTATGCTCATGTGACTCTCCTTCCCTGGCACTCAGTTGAAATGTCATATACAGGAAGTGCTCCCAAGAGCTCCATTTACAATTTTTGGTCTATCAACACAGCATCAGAATGAACTGTGTGGGCAGAAGTCTTTACTAGGGCTGTGCACATGTCCCCTCATCTGACTTGGGTCCTGAACTGCACTCATCCACTCTGGGACAATCCAGGACTACCTTGACAAGGATTTAGTCCCTGAACTGATTCAGGGCCCTTGCACAGAAGACTGGCAGAGCATGCTGGGTGCTGCTTAGTATCCCACCATTTTTTTTCTGCCCTGATGCCTCATTAAGATGGTGTGGCAGATCTGTTCTGGACAAGCAGAGAGGTTAGAAAGTGTGATGAAGGGTGGAAAATACCTATAATGGCACAACTGGAAGGTAGATGAAAGATACTCAGAGGTCCAGTGTGACTTTCATGCTCTTTATTCAGCTCATAGTAGTGAGGAATGCAGTTCCCCCAAAACGTTTGCTTTATATACACTATTTACACAATGGGCCCCACGTGATTGGGCTAATTCCGGATACTCCTGTATGCCAATCGGAATGCGGATTCACTTCCACCTGGAGCTGGATTGGGTGGCTCCTGCGGACCAATCAGACTGCTGCAATCTCAATCCTATTGTTCTGGGACCAATCAGACTGCTGCAATCTCAATCCTATTGTTCTGGGACCAGTCAGACTGCTGCAATCTCAATCCTATTGTTCTAGGACCAATCAGACTGCTGCATTTTGGATCCTATTCAACTCAGTATACATAACAGTAGAATTGCCAAGTAACCAGGGAGATGGGAAGCCTCCTAGCCTCCTCGTGTGCCTGTTGTGACTACAGCCATTTTTGTGGAAGCCTAATTATTGTCTTCCAAAGCAACTACTCTATTCCAAAATTAAAAATGGAAAGCGTAATGCTGGTGGTCAACAAAGAGGTTTAAAGACTGTCTCAAGGCAATTTTTTTTTTTTAAAAAAAAATGTAGTATTAAACACTGACAACTGGGAAGCACTGGCTTGCAAGCACTCCAGTTGGAGAACAGCCTTTACCAATGGGTCATGGGCTTTGAAGACACTCGAACTCAGGACGCAAGGGAGAAACGTGCTAAGAGGAAGGCACAATTGGCAAATCTACACTGTGATCAACTCCCACTCGGAAACCAATGTCCCAACCGTGGAAGGGACATGTAGATCCAGAATTGGCCTCCACAGTCACCTATGGACTCATTGTTAAAACTGTGTTCATGGAAGACGATCTTACTAGGCTATGAGTGATCTCCAAAGAAGAAGGAGAAGAAGATAATCAGCAAGGAAATACTGCCATTAACAACATTGCTGATATATACAGGCAACCCTCCACTTATGTGGAGTTATCTTCCGATTTATTGCACGCATCAGCCAAACGTGTGTAAGCCCTCTTCCTGTGCCAAACATGTTGTGTGAATGCGTGGTCACACACACAAACAAGAGTTACCTGTACTGAATTCTCTTGTCTAACTCAATGGAGTTACAAAGGCTAAATTTTAACTGGAACATGTCCATAGCTTTCCTCATCTAGTGCTTTTTAATAGGACTGGTAGAGTATTATTCAAATTATTGTGGTTGCTGTATTTAGCTTTCACCTCACACTATTTACACAAACCTTGTAGGGTAGGCTGACACTATTGCCCCTATATTGCAGATGGAGCTGAGGTTGAGAGACAGTGCCTAAGGTTGCCAAGTGGGTTCATGGTAGAAGCAAGTTTACCTCTGCATATCAGCTGATGGGAATAATAAAGAGGGAAGATCACTAAGGGGAAGTTTCCATTTAAAAGAGGTATACTAGGAGTTTGCATCAGCTCTGTGTGTATGGCAAAATACAAGGTGAATTGGGGAGTTTCAGGGAAGGTTCTTACATTTCCCTGTTGGATCACACCATTAACAAGGTGTTTCGAAGTGGATCAGGGACTTGCTAAGCTTTCAACTGTTCTTCCAACTTCAACAGCTGCTCTGTGGCCTCAGCTGTCACAAAATACACCACCCACTCTGAGAAACAAGACTAAGCTGGCTAGGGAAGCATCCAGAACTCGAGAGAGGAGGTGGATAGGACCTTTTGCTTTGGCAAAGAACTATAGCTCACAATCACAGTGAATCACATCATTTTCCCAGGACACGCCAATCATACTGATTCAGAGAAGGGATTAAAAGCGGTTTGTTTTTCATATGGTTCCATGCCTTTCATTACATCACTTAAAATCTGGGAGCAAGGCAAAACAGCACTTGGGATAAGAGGATCCTTGCAAAGATGTGGTGACCAGAACTCCACATGGTATTTCAAGAACTACACTAGCTCAACAGAGTTTCAGAAGATGGTTTTTTTAAGATGCATCAAAGGAAACACACGGTCTCTAAATTTGCCTTCTGCTAAGTAACTGGTGACACTGGACGTGGGTGGCGCTGTGGGTTAAACCATAGAGCCTAGGGCTTGCTGATCAGAAGGTCGGCAGTTCGAATCCCCGCGACAGGGTGAGCTCCCGTTGCTCCGTCCCAGCTCCTGCCCACCTAGCAGTTCGAAAGCACGT
Source organism: Lacerta agilis (assembly GCF_009819535.1). Taxonomy (NCBI): domain Eukaryota; kingdom Metazoa; phylum Chordata; class Lepidosauria; order Squamata; family Lacertidae; genus Lacerta; species Lacerta agilis. The sequence goes on along the minus strand of NC_046320.1, from coordinate 7,368,163 downwards.
CAAAGTGTAAGTAGATAAATAGGTACCGCTCCAGTGGGAAGGTAAACAGCATTTCCGTGCGCTGCTCGGTTTGCCATAAGTGTCTTAGTCATGCCGCCACATGACCCAGAAGCTGTACGCTGGCACCCTCGGCCAGTAAAGCAAGATGAGCACCGCAACCCCAGAAGTCGACACGATTGGACTAATGATCAGGGGTCCCCTTACCTTTACCTTAAGTAACGGTAATGCCAGGTAATATTTGCATATGAAAAAGCTAATGCAAATAACATACCAACTGAACCAGCAGAGAATGGCTCCCTGCCAGCCTCACTCTGTCCAATAAACTCCATTCATGCTAATCATACTTCGAGAGCAGTGCTTTTCAATCAAATATTAGGCCTGAATATAGGTACAATTACATGATACTATATTTTTCCAGTCATACATTTTAATAGCAGAAGTGCCAGTTTAGCTTCAGTGTGCTGCTTAGTAAGTAGACATAGTATTATTGCAGAAATAAATATGAATAAGGAATCTGTAATGACACAGACTGTAGCCTGCACCTTGATAGGAGAGAAGACAAGCAAACCACCCAAACCAACACTCAACTTCTTGTTAGCTTCATCACTGCACCAAATTGACATGGTGGTGGTGATTATGTAATTTGTATACCGTCTTTTGTCCAATCACAGGGTGGTTCAAAACATAAAAATACAAAATGAGAACAAAAAAATACACGATAAAACAAAACTAATACAAATCAATAATCTCCCCCCCCCCCCACACACACAACATTTAAAAGGCCATAGAATGTTCAATCAGCCAAAGGTCTGGTTATAGAGAAACATTTTTGCCTGGTGCCTAAAGCTATGTAACGAAAGTGCCAAGCCAGCCTACACTGGGAGAGCATTACACAAATTGGGGATCCACCTGAGAAAAGGCCCGTTCTTGCGTTGCCACCTTCTGCACCTCATGGAGGGTGCACATTAAGAAGGGACTCAGATGAGGATCGCAAGGTCCAGGTCAGTTACAGGTAAGTATCCGTGTTGGTCTGCCATAGTCAAAACAAAATAAAAAATAAAAACATTCCTTCCAGTAGCACCTTAGAGACCAACTAAGTTTGTTCTTTGTATGAGCTTTCGTGTGCATGCACACTTCTTCAGATACAGGTCCAGGTCAGTTCATATGGGAAGAAGTGGTCCTTGAGGTATTGCAGTTGTGAGCCATTTGAGGCTTTATAGGTCAAAACCAGCACACTGAATTGGGCCTGCAAACTAATTGTCAGCCAGTGCAGTCAGGCCAGGATTGTCGTAATATGCCCCAACAGTCTTGCCTCAGTGAGCAAGCTGGCCACAATATTCTGAACCAACTGACATTTCCAAGCCATCATCAGAAGCAGTCCTTTCTTCTTCTTCTTCTTCTTCTTCTCTTCTTCTTCTTCTTTCTTTCTTCTTCTTCTTCTTCTTTCTTCTTCTTCAGCAAACACTCCTAGCCGCGTAAGATTGTCTTCCATGAAATGGTTTTAATAGTGAGACTGTAAATGACTGTGGAGGCCAATTCTGGATCCACATGTCCTTCCACAGTAGGGACATAGGTTTCCGGGCGGGAGTTGATCACGGTGTGGATGTGCCAAGCGTGCCTTGCTCTTAGCACATTTCTCCCTTTCATCCTGAGTTCGAGCATCTTCAAAGCCCATGGACACCTTTGGTTATACATAGGCAGTCCTATGTATAACACATTGCAGTAATCTATCCTAGAGGTTACACAGCATAGACCACAGGGGCACACCTGGGCCACCAGCAGATGCTAGTGGAAGGGCACTCCACACCACCCAAACCTCAAGAGGAGCCTGTCAAAGAACCGCCCACCAACAGTGCCTCAGTTTTATTTGGATTGAGTTTCAGTTTGTTGGTTTCTTATCCAATTCATTACCAAAGCAAAACAGTGATCCAGCACCTCCACTGTCATGGCATTTCTTTATTTGATGGACCTATATAATTAGGTTGCTCATTGCTAATAACAGTACCAGAAATCAGCCCACAAATGATGTGATGTTGCAGGTATCCATGCTGAAGTCTTCGGGCAGAGCTGGACTCAAAATGGAAGCATCGTTTGAAATGCACATATCCATTAACTGACTTCTCATAATACTCATGACTCACCGTTCATGACTCGAAGCCTAATATGTGAATTGATTTGCCTTTAAAAGGTATAATTGAATCTAGGCATGCATATAGTCCTAGGCATGTCTATCTAAAATAAGACCCCATGAGTTAATGTCTCTCAGGTCAGTGTGTATAGGATTGCAACCTACTTTGTTGAGCTTGGGTTCCATTGAAATCAATTGCACTAGTTAATCATGACTTGTCCCACAGATTTTAAAAAATATAGTACAAATCACTTAATCTGGCGCTAACCCATTACATTTAAGTAGACATCAGGTGGAATGAAGTTTCTCTATGTGTGTTGATTAGCAACGATTCATCCACATATTGGAGTAATAAACGTTGAACTTGCACACAAGAAGCTACTCCTAATAGCAAATGTATAATTACTGCGCTTTCAGTAACAATGATTAAATATAGTGTGATTTACATTTTATGAATTTGTACACAATGTTTTCCATCCTTAACACAATGTCTATACAAAGAATAAGTTCTATTTATACTATTCTTTTGTTGCAAAATAGAACCATTTAGCAGATATTCTCAGTTTTCTATATGAACAGATGCTGGTTTGTTGTTGTTTTATGTACAGTAGAAAAGCATTTGCAATACCTTGCAAAATGAAAGAAAGTCATATTAAAGAACAGGTCGTAATGTGGATATGTATTAAATTGTGCGGGAACAATTTTAATACCTACCCCACTGAAGAAAGAGAAATAAATCTTTTTTTCTGGGGGGAAATAATAAAAGAACACAATACTCTTTGGTAAATTTGCCTTACTGAATATGCACTCTTGATTCCTTGGAATGAGACCTGTGGGTATAGGGCAGTATACAAATTTAATAACTAAAATTTAAAATGTATGTACTTTAAAATGGATCCTAAATGTTACTTCCCCCCAAAAATGAATCTGGAAATAAAATGCTGTGATAACACATTTCAGTCATTGTTGGTGCATGTCATTCTGAGACTAAACATACAATGGACAATTCCCCATGGACATGCCTCAGATAATAATAATATAATTGTTATTTATACCCTACCTTCTGGCTGGGTTTCCTCAGCCACTCTGGGCAAATCCCAACAGAATAAAACGATGAAAACATCAGACATTAAGAACTTCCCTAACAGGGCTGCCCTCAGACACAAACTTTTCATAGACCAACCTCAAGGGAGAGGATTGGAAAATCCCACACTTTGTGCTGAGGATTTGCAATTGTCTGACTCTGTGCTTTTGCACACTTTCTGGTGGGATAATAATAATAATAATAATAATAATAATAATAATAATAATAATCTAAACAAGGTGTACCTACAGGTATCTATGTGCATGCCATTTCAGTGCTTAATTGACATGATAGAATCAACAAATTAGAAGGTGGGGACAAACCGAAAAGGGAACACCTACTTGTTTGAACAGGAAAGACCAATGATGCTCATCACAGATAAATTCAAATAAATGTGGCTTTTGGACCACTCCAATCTAATTTAATACTAATAGCTAAATAATAATCAAATGTGTGGTGCTGTGGTCTAAACCACTGAGCCTAGGGCTTGCCAATCGGAAGGTTGGCGGTTTGAATCCCTGCAACAGGGTGAGCTCCCGTTGCTTGGTCCCTGCTGCTGCCCACCTAGCAGTTTGAAAGCACGTCAAGTGCAAGTAGAAAAAGGTACCGCTCCAGTGGAAAGGTAAACGGTGTTTCCGTGCGCTGCTCTGGTTTCGCCAGAAGCGGCTTAGTCATGCTGGCCACATGACCCGGAAGCTGTACGCCGGCTCCCTCGGCCAGTAATGCAAGATGAGTGCCGCAACCCCAAAGTCATCCGCGACTGGACCTAACGGTCAGGGGTCCCTTTACCTTTACCTTTTACTCAAATGTTCACACATCCATTTTCTCTTCTGTTCAGGTTATGACGTTGATTTAGTTCACGTTTTGTTGTGGGAACTGGGGATGTTGACATTGTTCTCCACATCAATAACTTTATAAATCTCAAACAAATAAATAAATGGACTCCTGGCCAAGTATAAATTCTCCTTTTGTTTCTAGAGTGAGGAGTGATATCAAAGTCTACAATAATTCAACCATAAAGAAACAACATTGCAGCTGTGAAAATCAACTCACTTTGAGAGCTAGGAGATGTTGTTTTCCCAGACAAAAATAAGATACATGACTGAATTTAATAGACTAAAGTGGGTGGGAGGGAACAGAAAAAGCAGCAGATAAAAGAAGGAGCTGTTTTGTAAGAATTCAGATATAAGAAGTTATTTCTTGTGTAAGAAAAAAGATGAAAACACAGTTTAAGCTCCTTTAATATTGTTATGAGTTTGCAGAGGGCCAGGATCCCCTAAAATTCCTGGGTGCCACATTCTCTACATAATTTCTGAAATTAGTAAATGTGGGGTTTGAAGACAATACAGCTTCCTCAGGCTGGGTTTAGAGAGGTGGCATAAAAAAATAAAAAAAACAAAGGCACGTGACAGCAGAGTCATTATCCTGACAAAAGGCCAGGCATTCAGCATCATGCAAGAAAGAGGGAGTCTGCCAGGATGACAGAAGGCCTGATGTCATGACAGGAAAAGGGGCTTCTTGCAGAGACTTATGAAATGGACGTTGACTGGATGACAGCAGGAGGGGATGCTGGAAGTGGAAGGGGAAGAGTTTTCTCTGCAAAGGCTGCTGGGAATAAGGAGGAGGAAATTTGGCCTAACGCCATGCGGCACTGGTGGGAGGAGGCTGCACTGTGAGACCAGGGGCCAAGACTGGCCGCTTTTTGGACCAAAGCTTGCCGAAGCTATGAGAGGAGCAACGAAAGACATGCTTGGGGCGTAATGTTCTGTACTCTCCCTCCATTGAAGGTCTTAGGTGTGACTATGTCTTCAAACAAGCAGTACGGGATTTGAATCATAGAATTGTAAAGTTGGAAGGGGCCACATGGATCATTTAGTCCGACTCCCTTGCAATGCAGGAGTCTTTTGTCCATTGTATGTGAATAAACCATATTTGCGTGTCGAGGTCCCCAACCACCCCTCAATGAAACACACTTCACACAAATATAAGTTTAAGGTTTTGGGCATTATTTTGGCCACAACTTTATTAAAATACAAAATAAATGAGTGGTTGCTTAGGCATTGGTTAAGACTATCTGTCCCGCTGGGGACAGAACTGACACCACCCCCTATGGAGTCAGTAAAGGGGAAAACACTTTGGGGAGAGAATGGGAGCCGGGGGTCTGACCCTCGCCTCTCCCCTAATGCTCCCAGGGGCTCTTGTGTGGGCTCTGGCCCCTGACCGGGGGATACGGACAAGCATGGCGAGCCCCTGGATTCCTTTAATGGAATTCACTGTGCAGCAGCAGCATTGAAGGGGCAACCACAGCCAACCTGCCCCTTCGCAGCATTGGAGGGGCATCCACAGCCATCCCTGCCCCTCCACCAACCAATTTATAACCAATGCCTAACCGCCAACCTTACAAGTTGTGACTAATTGCTACGCAGTAGGCAAAAACCAGATGGCACCAGCCAATCAGCCAAATGGAAAAATTCCTACCAGGCCCCTGCCCCAAAAGCAGACGACCCCATGACAGGCATAGCAAGGTCAAATGAATAGAGGCCTAAAATTAGGGAGGGAGGGTGATCCGTGCAGCACCAGGAGCTCCCACACTGCGAGCAGGGTTCATATAGGTTCTGGGCTGTCCATCAAAAATTGCAACATATAAATCTTCCCAACGACACCCAGAGCCCAACCATCGTTGTGGCCATACATACTATCCCGCCCAGCAACAGAGGAGTGACTTGTTAGCCCCCACCGCAACACGTGCTCTGAATGAAGGATAACCCGTTTCTAAGATACTGATGGGCCTTAATTTTCACTGTGTGAGTGCCTTGAACTCTCTGGACTCTTGTTACAGCTCGGCATAGTTTAGTAGTGGCATTTAACACTCTTTTATGTACATTTCACAATTATGCCTAATAGTATAGTGGTTGAATGCATTTTTCCACATCAGTTGTGGAAATAAATTCTGGTATTTTGCTGTTTGCAATACAGATTTCTGCAGTGCAGTCAAGCCATGTTCAGCAAAACACGAGTGATTTTTTTTTTAAATGAAAAAGAACTCAAATTGTCATTCTTGAATTATCTAATAAACACACCTTAATAAGATGTTAGAGATCACCACTGAACAATCATCACTGAACTCTCTATACATGAGCAATATGCAGAACTGGCATGGTCCAATGTGCAAGGGGGTGCAAGAATTGTGACAGGGATTTGGGAAACTTCCCTCCTCTGATTTTTTTGTTAAAAGCTTATGAGGAGGGGGAATAGTTTAGTGTATTTCAAAATTCCTCAGACTTTTTGCTGAACAAGATCTTCCTCTCTGTGAAGCTGTTACCATCCTAGCAACACACATCCTTGAGAATTTCTGCTTCCTCCTTTTCCATGTTTATTTGGCTATCCCTGAGATTCCAGAAAGGTTTCACTTGAGGAGGAACCTGTCGAATTCACTTTGATTTTCAAATATAATGCCAATGCTAAATTACTCTTTATTGCGTATTTTATTTCATTTTTTTTTTGCAAACTAGTATGGGCTGTTATGTCTGAAGAAGCTAAAATTCTCTCTGTGTAGGGTATTCTGCATCCAATTATTTGATGCTTCAAGCACTCAACAGCACTAATGATGTTCCTAATGAAAAAGTCTTCATCCAGCAGCAAAAGGTCAACAGTGTTGGGATCCCTGAAAGCACTGGTGATCAGCTGATTGTTTATACCTGCAGAGAGCACAGCACAGGACTTTAAAGCACGGACAATCAGTTGATAGTCAAGGCTTCAAAGTTCTCCACAAAGCTCTCTGCAAGCACTGGAGATTGGCTTGCAAAGAGCTGTGTGTGCTCTATGAACAGAGCTTTATAGACAGCTGGTCAACAGTGCCTACAAAAGCCCTTTAAGTACAACCACAACTTTTCCTGACCCACACCTCATGACATATATGACATCAGGTATAAGGTAAACCAAATGACATGGGTGAAAGCGCCTTGCCGTTGGTGAGGGCAATAGGCAGGCCTTTCTGGGTGTGTGTTCCACAACTGAGACATCTCTACAAAAAACCCTTCTCCCCAATCATTACTTGCTTCATTTTTGATAGTATGGGCACACCGAGATGGGCCTCTGAAGTTAACTGAATGCGCTTTCACAGATTCCCTACACTATTGTACAAAACCGGCAAGGGTTTACAACTAAGAATTTTGGGATGGGTCAACATGAAAACTTTAAAGAGTGCAAAAATCTATCCCTACATTCCATTGGATTTGTGCCTTCCTGCCCACTAATATTCCATAAGAGCCAGTGTGGTGTAGTGGTTAAGAGCGGTAGACTCGTAATCTGGGGAACCGGGTTCGCGTCTCTGCTCCTCCACATGCAGCTGCTGGGTGACCTTGGGCTAGTCACACTTCTTTGAAGTCTCTCAGCCCCACTCACCTCACAGAGTGTTTGTTGTGGGGGAGGAAGGGAAAGGAGAATGTTAGCCGCTTGAGACTCCTTCGGGTAGTGAAAAGCGGGATATCAAATCCAAACTCTTCTTCTTCTTCTTCTACTTCTTCTTCTTCTTCTTCTTCTTCTTCTTCTTCTTCTTCTTCTTCTTCTTCTTCTTCTTCTTCTTAAATGGGAACAGATCTACCCGGGAAATTGTTCCTGTGTATTACAATAATTTTAGTATCTTCAGTTGACTTGTTTGCACCGTGTTAGTCATTCAAAAACAATGATACCAAACAGATTTGATTCATTGTGCACAAGTGTGGTTGGAATCTGCAATGATACCATAGCTGTCAACTTTTCCCTTTTCTTGCGAGGAATACTATTCGGAATAAGGGAATTTCCCTTTAAAAAAGGAAAGGTTGACAGCTATGAATGATACCCTCCTCTATTCATCACTTCCCCCCCCCTTCCTTGATCTGAAATGTGTACCCAGATATATACCCTCACAAAAGAACTGCACAGATGCTCATTTCTTAATAAAACGAGGTTGACATCAAAGGAGAGCAAAGCTTTCTTAGATCATGGAGCAGAGAGGTGTCTTTCAGTCTTTACCAAAAACCTTCCCAGCACACATATCCAAACCATAGCAAGCTAGGTAAAATCCCAATGCTAACTATTTGGTGAGGGTTACATTTACACAGCATGCTAATTCAGCTGCCAAGTTGGACTTTTAGTAATCCACCCCTAGTCTCATCCCCCATTGTATTCTCTGTTCCCCTTAGAGTGGCGTTCCTTCAATCCATCTATCATAGGGGGCCACTGCTGAGTCAGACGTACCACAAGGATTCAAGCCATGGCTCCTCACTAGAGTTAGGTGGACATCCCCTTGGTCCCAAGCTCAACTGGTTTGTTGAGCATTGCACAAATATGATTTGTTTGAACATTCAAGCAGCCCAAGTTCTCCCCAAATTATCTATTTCCTCTGAATCTTTACCTCTGGAAGGGGAGAGCAGCAGTATCAGTTTCAGCTAAAGATCATGGGATTTGCAAGAACTGCTGATAAACGTGTGTCTAATAAAACAACTTTCAGAATGCAGAATGCTGATACGGCAGTTTTATACTTTTATTTCAGGAATCGGAAAACCCCGGGAGCTTCTCGGTTCAGAAAAGTGACCACACAAAATTTGCATAACCATTTGTCATGAATTTTGGTTGAAATAATCTTCAGTGGCAGCAATAGACCATGTCCACTTTGCACTGCATAGCAATTTTGCCATGTCCACAGGTTTACCTTCATGGTTCCTGTTTTGAATAGCCTGGTAAGTACTTCAGTTGCCAAGGTAAGGCTGACCTAAAGAATTTTTAAAACAGCCAGGCCCTTGCTTTTCCTTTTGCTCATTTTCTCTGCAATTAAAACTTTCTCTTCTTTTTTAAAGAAAGGGAAACACTTAATTGGCTGCTGCAAAACCAAATATTTATCACCAAACATTATAACTAATAATAACAACTAATGTTAAATTAAGTTTAAAGCATAATTGGTGAGAAATCTATATTCATCACAAAGCACAGAGAGGAACTTACTTTAAGTATGTTACTTCAGAAAAAGAAAGTAAAAATGGTTTAATTACCAGCATTTGTTGTTGTTGTTTAGTCGTTTAGTCGTGTCCGACTCTTCATGACCCCATGGACCAGAGCACGTCAGGCACTCCTGTCTTCCACTGCCTCCCACAGTTTGGTCAAACTCATGTTAGTAGCTTCGAGAACACTGTCCAACCATCTCGTCCTCTGTTCGTCCCCTTCTCCTTGTGCTCTCAATCTTTCCCAACACCAGGGTCTTTTCCAGGGAGTCTTCTCTTCCCATGAGGTGGCCAAAGTATTTGAGCCTCAGCTTCAGGATCTGTCCTTCCAGTGAGCACTCAGGCCTGATTTCCTTCAGAATGGATAAGTTTGATCTTCTTGCAGTCTATGGGACTCCCAAGAGTCTCCTCCACCATCATAATTCAAAAGCATCAATTCTTCAGCGATTAGCCTTCTTTATGGTCCAGCTCTCACTTCCATTGCTGGGTTTGAATCACAACAAGTGATTCTCACCCCTCCCCCAATTAGAGTGTTGCTCCATGACCTTGCCTTTGATTTTCAAAGTGATAAATGGTATGTATGAATGCATGCATGCATATGCACGTATGCCAAGTGTTTGGTGTGTGGATGGGCCATTGCAGAAGGTCAAAGGTTTGTGTCTCCAGGTGGAGTTTGGAGCATCTCCCATCTTAAACCCTGGAGAGCTACTTCCAGTCAGTAGAACTTTATAGACCAATTAGTGTGACTCAGTGTAAGGCGGTTCCTGTGTTGCTAACTGAAACATAAATCCTGGTGTTTGTCCTTTGTCACCTTCGAGATGGTTTGGGGTTTTTGTTTCATTTTGTTGCCTTTTCCACTTCAGCTATGTTGCCAAAAGTCATTTCACCATAGTACTTTTAAATCGATTAGCCCCAGTCACATGAGACTCACTCTATGTAGCTCTATTATTTGCCCTTGCTTTACTCTAAGTAATGGCAGGACAAGAGAGCTGTGCCTTTATGTCTTAGGGTTGCCAAGTCTCTGGGCTGGATCTGAAGTTTTGAGGTTTTTGTTTTCATCTCAAAGGATGAGCAAAATTTCCGGATGACTGGTCAATATGAAGGGGGTAAGCTATTTTCTGTTTAGCTTCAGAAGTTTTGACATGTGCTCTGCCTGGTACTGTGTCTCCACTCCCAAGACAAAAACCAAGACAAGGCTCTTCCCTTGATAGCGAGATGTCTGATTCCACCAGATTTCAATATGCACTGCCCGTGTTACATCCAGTTCCACAGCTCCCATTGAAACAGTTGGCAGAGGTATGTCAATGAACTGACATATTGGCAAATTGGCAAAATTAATCCACTTGGGGCAAGAGGCCCTGTGCATGCACATGTTAGATATTCTGGACCCAAGGGGGAAAACAGCTGTTTTTAGTTTCCCTGGTGTAGTGAATGGGGAACACTGAGCTTTAGTTTATACAGAAGGGCAACAGAATTCAAATAACAGACTGAATTGGAGATTTGGGTGTTATCAGCTGCATTTTACAGGTGCCCTTTTTTTTGGTGTTCTTGTTACAGTGTGACACAATATTGAATAATGACCGCAAGATAGATGTGTAGGCTGATTATGAGGAAAGGGAGAGGGAACTACTTGTGTGAACTCCATAAGCTTTCATCCTTATCAGCTGTCATAGTAGTACCCTGGTTAATGAAGAAGAGGGATCCTTTTACTCAAGTTTATGAGTATGTGCACATGGAGGGTTTGTGAAAACGCTATACAAAAACACTTCCCCAAAAAGAAGGTTACTTAATCTCTTACCTTAGCCTGTCAAGGAATCCCTTTGGGTTTATTCCACTGATCATCACCCTCTGCATTTGTGTGATTTTCTGCTTTGTCTGTTGTTCCTTTTTTCCCCCTTTTCTTGCTTAGCTTTGCATACCCCTAAACAACCACCATCTGGAACTGACCCCTGTGGTATCGACTGACCAATATTTAATTATTTTAAACCCCCTCTAAATACTACTTTTTGGCTCAGGCAATTTTCTAATTAAACTGGGTCAATTAACAAGCTGGTTGGCAGCAAGCAGGGGGAACAAGAGGTCAGCTTACCACTGGAGTCCTCTTCATTGTATCGAAACAGATGGGCATTTCATCTCCTTACTGTAATTTTTAAGGTTATTCTCTCCCTCCCCTTTCGTATGCATTTATTTAAGATACATTAAAAAAAACAACACCCAAATCTTAAGCCCTTGGCAATGGTACTGCCAAACATCCAAGCACGAATCCTTTTTTTTATTATTACAAATTCTTGAGCTTCTGTATACTGAAAACATCTTCTTGACCCATCTTTGCCTTAAGAAAAGACAGTTTCAGAGGAGAAGAGTTGACTGTGCCTTTCTGGCTATACATTTTTAAGAATAATCCATAAGTCTACAACTGAGCTCCAGTTTAATTTATGCCTGTCATGGAAAGAGCTCCTGGATGTCAAGACTAGCTGTGTGGAGGAGTGTTCAGGGGGGATCAAACTGTGCTACTCCTTGGAAGCCCTGCCAAAAAAAAATGACATTTCCTAAGAACGGTGGCAGAATTTTAAAACATTGTCTTTGTCCTTCTTAAACAGTCGGGTTAAAGGACATTAGAAGGAGAAGAAACCCTTCTGCCTGCAAGGGGTACAACAGAGAAAAGTAGAGAGAAAGATTGTCAAAGCGTTAACAGACGAAGAAAGCACATTTTCTTCTTAAGGACAAGCCACGAAAGGCAATATTTCTTTATAAAATACTAGACAGGAAATTGAAATATTTTTTACAGAAATGACATGAAGAATGTAGTAGTCAATCTGCTTCCTCTGAAGCAATCTTGCTTTCAAGTTCAATTCAGGATTTCTAGCCCTCAAGAATTCATTTTAAATGGATTCATGTGCAGAATTTGGGGCTGCACACCTGATCTTTGCCCTCAGTGGATCTTGACGGTACTGGGACTGCTCTGTGTGGCAAACCTCTGGGAGGAAATTATTCCTGGAAAGTAATACTGTTATTAAGAAAAGTCATTTTGCCTGTTCTGACCCTGGCTTTGCTAAGTATCTGAGATGACCAAACAAAATTCTTTAAAAGGAAGGAGCTGATTGATTTTATGTTGAAGGCAGCGAGACTTGTAACACAAACACCACACACACACACACACACACACACACACTCTTCTGGAAAACCCTGGAAGGAGCGACAATAGAGAAAGCATTTCTCACAATGTCTGAAAAAAGAACACACAAGATCTGAGTACCCACAGGGCAAACCAAACAACATGCTTTGTACAGTGAACAGAGAGATTTTATTATCTAAACTGCATAGAAAAAGGCAGAACAGACCCAGCAAAATATTTAAGACAGTAGAACACTTGCAAATCACCATTCCTATTTTCTTTTTCGTGGATTGAGCATCTGCTGGGTTTTTTTAATGCAATTTTAATTGAGTTATGTTGATATTTATGGACATTTTTTTTCTATTTCCCCATTTTTAAAAATAAATTTTTTAAAAAATGATTTGTGCCTATGAATTATATGTTAATAATCTGAGATGTCCGCTAAAACCTCAACCTTAAATTAGCACGCCAGGACTTTTCATTTGTTTCACATTTGGCTCTGGGTAAACAACACCCACCTGCCAATCACCTGATCTCTGATCTAAGCATGACCATGCTACGATAAGCACACTTTGAGACAGGCAGCAAAGGATGCTTTTTGTCAGCAAAAGGCAGCAGTTCATACTAGGCACTAGGGGTGAGTAGAAATGCTGCCTTTTCAAGTAATTAGCACTGTAATGGCTAAAGCTAAGATGAGAAGATAAAATTCATCTGCCTGCTCTTTAAAGATCCTGTCTAAAGAGCAGACAGAGGGATCTTCCCACCCACTGATGATTACTACATAAAATGGAAAAAAACACCAATTGAAAATACTTATTTATCCTCAGTCTTTTGTTCCTGATTTCTTCTCTGTTCGAATTTCTTCAAATCTGGCCAACATCAACATACCCTCCAACATTTCTCTGATGAAAATAAGGACATCCTATTCCATCACCATCATCATCATTTTATTATTTATACCCCACCCATCTGACTGGGTTGCCCCATCCACTCTGGGCAGCTTCCAACACATATAAAAACACAATAAAACGATACAGGTCTGCCTTCAGATGTCTTCTACAGGTTATATAGTTACTTATCTCCTTGGCTTAGGGGGTTGCATAACTCCAAACCCTCCAACATTTCTCCAATGGAAATAGGAAAAGCAGGAGATTATGGGAGTAAATCTGGAACTGTCTGTTAAAAATAGAGACACTGGAAGGGTCTGCATCATTTTTTAAAAAAACAATATAGGATTGCCTCCCCCCCCCCCCCAAAAAATATTGGTCTTCAGAAATGCCATATTGACACACTAAGGCTTTTCTTTGCAGAAAAAAGCAGCTGTGCTACCACTGTGGCCTTGATAGCAAATGAGATTGCGCAGTTTTCACACATGCCATAGCTGACAGTATCAGTAGCTTTTTAGCCAATATTTGTGATACCTCTGAGGGTACTTGTATTTTCACTATCCTTTATAATTTTCTCTCTTAACTCTGTCCACAGAGAATGTGTACGCAGGATGTGTCAGTCCAAAGCAATTGCGAGCTAGAAGACTACGATATAAAAATCCAATTTCAGTCCTTTTTTGTCTTTACAGCTTGGATCTTGAGGCATATCATTTTTATGGGCAAAGGGAGGAAAAGCAGTTATTCCATTTTTGCTTTTTTGAAAAAAAAGAGAGGAGAAGTTATGTCACTCGATAGCCTTTGTAAGCAAAGACAGAAGATACAACCCCTACTTGGACAAACTTTGAAGCTCCTGGAAATCTACAGATTTTATATGTTGCAGATCTTACTGACGATAGAAATGTGTGTCCTTTGTGATGAAATAAATTTCAACAGTCTTCTTGTAATTCTTTGAGTTTCATTCAGAAGTCCTACAGAAGTTGGAATCTAGCAGGACTCTCAAGACTTGTCTCAATTTTCTGCTATAGGCAAAATTTGATACAGATGTTCCAAGCAACCTTCTTGTTCTGACCCTTATCACTGCTAGAAATAGCAACTAATTTTGAGGTATGGGGAAACACCCAGGGTATTGACAATGCTAACCAGATTTAGATTTTGCACATCCCTAGTCCAATTTCTTTCTTCTTTCTTTCTTTTTAATATTTTATTTTGACAAAGTAATAATAATAAATGAATAATAAAAAATGTACACCCCACCACCAAGACCATTCCATTGTAACTATCCAACCTCCCAAGATTTCAACACCACTTGTGATGGTTTGATCACTCTCCGTTTTAACAACACAAATTCTACAAACACCCTCCATATCTCTTCAAAATCATTTCTCCTGCATATTCCTTGCCTTACCTTAATGGCACATGTTAATTTATCATGAATAGCTATATCCCACACCTCTTTATACCATTCTTCCATTTTATATTCTGCATGCCCCTTCGACCTTTCCCTATCTATCTATCTGTCTATCTATCTACCTATCTATTGATCTATCTATCCATCTATCCAGTTGTTTATTATTCAGGGCCAAGCCCTTATACAGCAACATACAGTGAGAAAATATTTTTATCTATCTATTACAATTATAAACAAATACCCCACATTTTAGGATACAAATCCTGCCACAGTGGCTTACACGTAATATTTATACTTCCAAAAAAGAAGATTAAAATATTAACATATCAAAAATGCCTTATTTAATAATTGATATTGATGGACCTTACTTGTTCACATTCATTAATTTCAGTGAGTCTACTTAGCTGAACAGCACCCATGAAGATACTTGAATTAGATACCACATGACGGTTGATGGTACATTACCCAGTGGTGTCAGGTGGAGTTCAGCTGGGAAAGGCTGTGAGGTGGTCATCACCACACCCTAGCAACAGAACAGGCTTCCTCAACCTCAGCCCTCCAGGTGTTTTGAGACTACAATTCCCATCATCCCTGACCACTGGTCCTGCTAGTTAGGGATCATGGGAGTTGTAGGCCAAAAACATCTGGAGGGCTGAGGTTGAGGAAGCCTGCAATAGAATCTCAGACAGATATTGTGAAGGAACAGAACCTCAGACTGAAGTGCATGCAGACATACCGGCATATGAGAAGTACTGAATTAGTTCTACCCAATTACAGTAGTACCTTAGTTTGCAAACTTAATCCATTCCAGATGTCCATTCTTAAACCTAAGCGTTCTTAAACCAAGGCGTTCCCATAGCAGCGGAGGACTCAATTTACAAATTGAACACACTCAACACGTTTTGCTTCCATGGCAAAGTTGATAAACCAAAACACCTACTTCTGGGTTTGCAGCGTTCTTAATCCAAGTTGTTCATAAACTAAGCGGTTCTTAAACCAAGGTACCACTGTACCTAACAATATTCCCATAATCTAATACAGTGGTACCTCGGGTTACAGACGCTTCAGGTTACAGACTCTGCTAACCCAGAAATAGTACCTCGGGTTAAGAACTTTGCTTCAGGATGAGAACAGAAATCGGGCAACAGAGGCACAGCAGTAGCAGGGGGCCCCATTTGCTAAAGTGGTGCTTCAGGTTAAGAATGATTTCAGGTTAAGAATGGACCTACGGAACGAATTAAGTACGTAACCAGAGGTACCACTGTAAAATGTAACTATTTTAATTTTGCTGCAAGCTGAAGTTCATAAATGTTTCTCCCTCTGCAGGACTTGAAAATCTAGCCATTTCTTCTGAGTTCCATTTCCCAGGATTCTATGGTCAGACAGTTCTTCTGGTCCATTCCAGGACCATTGCTGATTATTCTTCAAAAAGTAGGACACTACACCCCTCCCCCTTTTAAAGCACTCTACTGGAGAAGGAAACATCTCAGAAATGCACTATGATCATAGTATGAATGTAAGCTTAAAGGAGTAGATCAGAACCTCAAGGTCAAACCAGAGGTGTTAATAATACTCGAGTTTTTTTCAAAGCTTTCTCAGCTCAACAGCTGAATTCCCAAATGTATGAGTCTTATATAGGAATGGAAAAGGGCAAGATGTGGATACTTCCTTTATGGTATGCTACTTTGTATGGTCCTTCGACCCCACATCTCTCTTTATTTTATATGCATTCCGTCTATTCCTGATGCCATTTCCATTCCAATGGTATTTTGCATTGATGCTTAGATCTGCATGGCTTGCATGACCTGGATTTGGCTGCGATTTTTTCTTTCTTTCTTTCGAAAGAAAATATATATATAATGGAACCTGGAGCAATCAACTCTTATAAGCTGCAGTGTCAAGCCACATTCAAAGACAGCTCTTGGGAGAAGCCCAAAATATACTTCCAAGCTGTGCATAGATTTGTGCTTGAATACCGAACAAATATAACCGACTGCCATCTAAATTACAGTATCTCTGAATGCTGCTGTACAATATAGATGATGGTTATCATCGTGAAAAAGGCACGGTCCTGTTCTGATTTGGGTGTTTCATGCATTTTGCAGTATCCATGTTCCACAATTACTGCATGTGAGAAACAAACTTTGGCTGTGGCTCGTAGCAGCTTACTGCAGACTGGTCAAACTGAGTTATTTGAAAAGACAGATGCACAGAAATAGGATCCTGGTAAGGATCACAATCCTTGGGTGAAGCTTCTAGGCCAGAGGCTATGAGATGATAGAGCCTGTGGAAATGTCTGAAGCTGCCAATTGGAAGTGAGATTTGTGATTCTTTCTGCAAATAAACTCTGCCATTCCTTGCTCAAAGCTAATAGGGCAACATTGAGAAAGGCAAACCTGATTGGTTAGCAGAATGACTGTATTATTTAATTGCTTTCCTGTGCCTTCCCAGGTCTGAAAGAGAGATAGCACTGCAATGGAGGTGGGAGGAATTTCCACACCGATGTGTTAACACATGGATAGAGACCCTCAATCTCAGGACCAAAATTCCCCCCATGCCTTTCTTGTCTTGACCTTGGGCCTCTCCCTAAGTCAAAACCTCTCCTCAAACCACATCTATCGCTGTCCCTGCTTCACATCCCCTCAAGTGCCATTGCTTGGCTGGAACGTGTCCCTGAAGAGTGCTGCTAAAGCCATTTCCCATTCCCGGGGAGATGACGTTGCGGGCTGGGAGCCCCTGCGCCATTGGATAGTCCTCGGCTGCATCATCCTTAGTCCGTCCAATCCAGATGGTCCAGGGGCATGGCCCAGGCTATTTAAACTGCCCGCGGCCAAGGACTCGCCCTGTTTTCTCCGTGCTCGGTCAGGGAGAATACCTTGCTATGGACCTCAGTTGGTCACCTTGGTTGTGCAAGGGCCCTGGTAGGAATTTCATCCCACTTAGCAGATTGGCACTAGCCATTTGGTTTTTTGCCTACCTCATAGCAAATCATCACAACTTTGTAAGGTTTGGCAGTTTGGCATTGGAGTATTAGGTTGAGGGTGAGGGGAGGTAGTGGCCATCACCTACCCCTCTTTTTATAGTTTTATTTAGATCAGCAACAACCAAAACACAGTGAAACCCCCCAGGCAGCTGATACATTGGGTATACATGAACAATAAAAACATATTCAAATCAACCATATGTACAATTCTATATATATTAACACTCCACAAGGTTTATTTAACTTTTAACATTTTAATTATCCCAAATTGTTCAAACCTACCCAAATAATTCAATATCTTCTCATACCAATCCTCCTCTTTCTCACTGACCTTAAACCCTTTCATTCTGTGTATCTTCACAGTTAGGTATTCTAAAATTATAATATTGCAGTGGTACCTCGGGTTAAGTACTTAATTCGTTCTGTAGGTCCGTTCTTAACCTGAAGCATACTTAACCTGAAGCACCACTTTAACTAATGGGACCTCCTGCTGCTGCTGTGCTGCCAGAACACGATTTCTGTTCTTAAGCGGAGTTCTTAACCTGAAGCGTACTTAACCCGAGGTACCACTGTATTCAATTTTCCCCTCCATTGGTTCACCCCTAGCTCTTCTGCATTTTTCCAATTACTCGTTATAACCTGTCTGGCTGCAATTACCATCAAATTTACCCATTTACATTCCTCTTTTTTTTTTAATCCCGGTGCTACCCAGGCTAATAAGAACCATTAATTTAGATATTTCCACATTTCTACCCACAATTCCCGATATTTCTATACCAATCTGTTTGCAAAACTTATTAACTAACGGACAATCCCACCACATATGACTGTACGTTCCCATCACTCCACATTTCCTCCAGCAATTTTTACTTCCCAATTTTGTGATATGATACAACCTTATTGGTGTGTAATACCATTTTTGTAGCAGCTTCAACCCCTGTTCCTGGATTATCCTAGAGGTCACAACAAAGGGTGGTTGCCGAAAGATTCTTTCCCAACCTTCATCTAAAATCTGTTCCTGGATATCTAACTTCCAATATTCTTTCAAACTTTCCTTTGGTGATTTCCCCATATTTAATAACACCTTATACAATTTTGAAACTACTTTGGCCCTATCTATCCCATATCATTTCACTAATTCTTTGAAGGGTGTAATAATTCTTTTACCACAGAATCACCTACCCCTCCTAATTCAAGGATATTCCATTAAAGGAATCCGGGGAAGCGTGGTCTCTGCCCGAAGCCCCAGATGGGGGGCTAGGGCCATGGCACGACCCCTAGTGGTGACCCTGGGGGAGCTCCTAGTTGATGTGCATCAGCAGGGCGGTTAACCCTTCCAAGAGTCAGGTATAGTCATGTGGTTTCCAATGCCTAGACCAATACCACTCACATTTTGTAGCCAATAAAGTTGTGGCCTTTTTCTCCTATTAACCTAAAATACCATTTCATGTGTCTTTATTCCACTTCCCAGGAGGGTTTGGGACCTTGCCACACAATGCCCTTTGCTTGCCAGGTTGGAGTGTGTGTGTGTGTGTGTGCACGTGCAAAGAAACACCTCCATTTTGTGTGTCCGGAATGCAGCCTTTTGTACAAAAGTAAACAACACATCCATTTCTCCATCGATTTTTCTTCCTACCTTGGGCTCTGCCTGCTGCCGCCATGCATCTCTTGAAATGTTCCCTTTGGGCTAAAATAATGTTCCCTACCCCTTTAATTATCTTTAATTCTATTTTTCCTCCCTTTGTTGTCTGGTTGGGTGTGCAGCTCTACTGCTCACAATGCAGGAACCTCTCCTGGCTAAATACAACAAGTCTAGCATCTTTAAATGAACAGATATTTAGCATGGATAAAAGAAAACAAATTTCCAAACACTTGCCAATCACTCCAATCGATTTGTGCTCAATGGCCAGAATATTTCAAGGCAGGAACAGATGTACTTTTTAATGAGCAGGTAGATGGAATATCTCTTCCACGTGCCCCCTCGTTTTGCCATATGTAAAAAATCAAGAGACCTTTTTTTTTGTAGGGGAGGGGGAACTAAACAAGCAAGCAAGCAAGCAAACAAACAAACGGCCTAAATAATACCCCTAAAGTGCCAGGCCTTTTTTTTTTACTGTTTTGATGTAGGAAGGCCACATTTGCTTATTTGGAAAACTGAATTCGCATGTTTGTTGGGGTGTGTGTGTGTGTGTGTGTGATATGTTCAGCTTATGGTCATGTCCATTCACCTGGCTAGTGGGCTATATTTCTTTTGTTTAGCCCAATAAGCATGCCCAATAAGCATGGGACGCCTTTGCCTGGAGGTGCTGTGGCCCATAGATTGCAGCAAAATACTGGGAAAGCTTTTTGCCCAGTATCTTCTCTGTGTGATGGGCTCATGGGAAACAACTGTCCCATGAGCCCTTGCTGCAGAGAGGAAGGGGAAAGCCTATATAAGGCAGCTTCCCCTGGAGCTCACAGCCATTTTGCTTTGAGAGCTTCCCGCCAGCCCATCCTCAGATTAGAGCCTTCAATGAGCAATTTTAGGTCACTAGGTGACAGGGCCAGAAAGAAATGATTTCTCTCCACCTGATTGGCCCTTGGTGTTTGTTTGTTTGTTTGTTTGTTTGTTTGCCTTTCCCTCCATGAAATTATGGCTTTCCTTTGTTAGTTGGAAGAACATTGTTTGTATGAGGGTGGAAAAGGCATTGGTGAGGATCAACACAGTATAGGGGGGACTCCATAAGGGACCTGTGGAGAGGATTGACCACAGCAAACCCAAGCGTAGGTTTGGTATCTGCCTGGATGAAATCTGCACCCTGGTTCCCCAGTGAGACCTTGCTTGCTTGGCTTGCACCACAGCAAGTTTCAACACTTGCCAACTCCCGTCATATAGGTTTTTTGTTGTTGTTGTTGTTGTTGTTGTTGTTGTTGTTGTTGTTGTTGTTCAGTCATTCAGTCATGTCCTACTCTTCATGACCCCATGGACCAGAGCACACCAGGCACGCCTGTCCTTCACTGCCTCCCGCAGTTTGGCCAAACTCATGCTAGTCGCATCAAGCACACTGTCCAACCATCTCATCCCCTGTCGTCCCCTTCTCCTTGTGCCCTCAATCTTTCCCAACATCAGGGTCTTTTCTAGGGAGTCTTCTCTTCTCATGAGGCGGCCAAAGTACTGGAGCCTCAACTTCAGGATCTGTCCTTCCAGTATCTGTCATTCCATATAGGTTTGGAGGGATCCAAACCCAGTAGATCCATTCCATCAACATGGGGCTTGTGGAATGATGAACTGATTCTGCGACCCAATGCAATGCCAACCCTTTCCCTGCCTGCTGCTTTCAATAAAGATTTGGCCTGATTTTATCCCATCACTGTTGTACAGTCTGGTTATTTTGCTGCTCTCATGAGTTATATAATGTCCCCGCCTGGGCAAAGAAAAATATCATAGTTCCAAAATGTGTTTCCCTCTCTGCTCTATTTTGTGCTGGGTCTCCATTTATTTATTTGACCCTTATTTTTGTCCTTCATTTCTGTGGCATAACATTGAGAGGATTGAAAGAGTGATTAATATAAGCTGAATTCTAATTCCTGCTGGACAGTGCAGCTTTTGTCTGATTGCATTAACTTGTCTCTGGAACATACAGGTAATTATTTTGCTGTGAATCTCAGGTTCAAGGTCAGGTGTAGGATACAAAGCTAATGTGTGTGGTTTAGATTTAATTTCTTTCTTTGAAAATGACCCCTCACCAAATAGCATTAGCTTTCTGTTTTGCATTGGCTATAAGAACAAAGTGCAGAATATGACACACACCCCCCCCAAATCTTGCCACCCCAAATCTTGAAATTACTCCAAGATCCATTTGTATAGGTAAATGTGACACAAAGATCCATATGTATAGCTGAATGTATACATTTATTTATTGTGCATGCTTGTCCTCATTCATAACAGTCGAGGGACACAATCTATACATGCAAGTAGATGAGCTCCTTTTAGCAAAAGGAATGTGTATCAGAGCTCTCAGAGCCTGAACAGATTACAGTGGTACCTTGGTTCTCGAACGCCTTGGTTCTCAAACACCGAAAATCCAGAAGTAAGTGTTCCGGTTTTCGAACGTTTTTTCAGAAGCCAAACATCTGATGTGGCTGTCGGCTATTGTTTCCAGGGCACCTGCACCAATCAGAAGCTGCGCCTTGGTTTTCAAACATTTCAGAAGTCAAACGGACTTCTGGAATGGATTAAGTTCGAGAACCAAGGTACCACTGTACTGGGTGGGGTAAGTAAAAAGACTATATTACTCTGTGCTAACACTCTAGAATCATATCCTCAGAACTGGGAGACTCCAGGGGAGGGTAGAAGGTAGAAGAGAGGTTGTAGAGACAGGGTGGAACCAGCAAAAATAAGTTTCCATACTCTTCCATTAGTGAATGTATCTGGCTCATCTAAATCCCATCCTTGAATGTATCAAGGATACTGTCCTTATAATTCAGATAAATGTTGGTTGCAGTCAAATACACACTTGCTTGGAAATAAGTTCCATTGACCTTAGTGGAACCAATGTAGACATACATAGGATTGCTGCTTAAATCACATTGAAATCAATGGGCTAAGTCACATTTCTCTCTCTCTCTCTCTCTCTCTCTCTCTCTCTCTCTCTTTTACATTAGCGCCTCTCAAATTAAGGATGTTGCGTTCATTATTGCCCTCACTTAGAAATAAGCCACACTCTTCCCTTTTTCGAGAAGGAAAAGGAAACAGTTTGAATCAGTTTGGATTTATGCAGATATACATTTTCTTTACAAGAGCACAGAGATAATATACAAAAGTCCAGGCCTTTTCTAGGTTTATATATACCATTTGTATCTTCGGTCCATTTTCTAGATAAATTTCCACCATGAAAAAGTAATATTTTTGAATAATTAACCAAAGTAGGCTGGTCGGGCCGAGTGATGCATTGTGGCTGGCATTACAACATCAGAGCAACGTCACTTCAGTGATGGAATGCCTTGATAAATCATTCAAGGGATACTGTTGTGATGATGTATAGTGCTACAAAAATACCTCAGTAGTCACACTTGTGCTTTATTAGGGCAATATATCATCACAATGCTGCAACTTTGATGATGTAGAACTGCTCAGTAGTATAATGCTGGCCAAAAAAAAAAAAAAAAAACCCAGCACTCTAGCTTTACTCTGGATTGTGTTTTGCAACTTTTATAAAACAACAAGAAGTTTTTTGTTTAATCACCATTTTATTCAGATTTCAAATTGCAATGCAACATTATTCGAATTCATTCCAGCTCTCTCTCTCTCTCATTACCACACTTTCTGGGATTTGTCCTTGATGAAGAACATTGCACATTTTGTCCTATAGGGATATTTCGAGGTGATTGGGAGTGCGTGTTAAAAATCTTGTTAATATGAGATATAAAGATGCTTTAAGATGCTTTTAAATGTTTTATTTTTAAAGATACTTTAAATAATTTTTATAAATATATTTTAAATATGTTTTTAAAAGTTGTTAAGGGTTGTTGTTACTGTTTAAAATATATGCTTTATTTGTTATTTGCCACGCTGCTCTCCTTTGGAGGAATATAAATTAATATAACAACAACAGCAACAACAATGTGGGTGAGGCATTGAAGAGCTGAATTTGAGTCTCCTTTTTCATTTTTCTTTATATAGGCAACCATGGAAACCCCAGTTCAGAATGGGACCACAACACACATATGCTTGTGTTTGAACACATTCCTTTGCATTATTTTCCTGGTGTAAACTGATACAAGAGTACCTCTATTTTCATATGCTTACGGTAAGAAATAAACAAAAAAACTCCAAAGTAAACATCCATACTATGAAGCACCGCTCTATAAATAAATGTAGACAGTCATTAGACAGCCACACCAGAAATCACTTGACTTCTCCTATTTATGCCTATTAGTTATGATAGCAAAACAGCTCCTCTATGCTGAACATCTGATTGCCAGATGTTGGGGGTCAAACAGTGTAAGACTATTATCATCATGCCCTGCTTGTCAGCTTCCCAGAGGTATCTTTCTGGCTCTTATTAGAAACAGAATGCTGTACTACATAGGTTTGGTTTGATCCGGCAAGTAATTCTTGCTATGTTTTCCTTCGCAATGAATGGAAATCAGAATGCTAGTATAGGTACACTTAGAGGACTTTAATTGGTCTTGGGTAAATCCAGTCTTGAAGTACTTTAAGAGTGGCCCGGAACTTAATGATGACTATGAAACAGCTCTCACCTTTGTCCCTCGCCCGCCGGAGATCATCGACCAGTGCGACCAAGGCAGTTTCAGTTCCATGATGAGACCCGAATCCCAATTGGAAGGGATCCAAATGGTCCGCATCCTCCAGGCGTGCCTGGAGTTGTTCACCCGCTCAATCACCTTGCCCAAGAATGGAAGATTTGAGACTGGGTGATAGTTGGCCGTTCTGGACAACCTTCCGAGACCCAAAAGTCAGTGGTGGTTGGGGCCAGAGGCAAAAGCATGTAGAGCAATGAATGCCATTGCTAGATTCTACACATACTCATATACCCCTATCTAACCCTTCATCCAGAGCATGGGTAGGCAAACTAAGTTCCGTGGGCCGGATCCAGCCCAATCACCTTCTAAATCCGGCCTGCGGCCAGTCTGGGAATCAGTGTGTTTTTACACGAGTAGAATGTGCCTTTTTATTTAAAATGCATCTCTGGGGCATTGGAATTTGTTCTCCCCCCCCCAAAAAAATATAGTCTGGTCCCCCACAAGGTCTGAGGGACAGTGGACCGGCCCCCTGCTGAAAAAGTTTGCTGACCCCTAATCCAGAGAAACAAGAGGCATTGTCCTCATTCTCCCTCACCACATGAGGGATTTAGAATGTCTGCAACAGGGCCATACTGAAGCCTGACAATGGGCTGCATGTGTAAGAAGTACTCTGATCTTTCCTTGCTAACTTCTCTTGAGATGTAATTATATTACTAGTTTCTGGAGGGGTGTGTGAAGTTTCAGTTCTCTTCTCATTTTACATGTTGTGCTCTAGAGTTCAGCCAAGTTGGCTTCAGGGGTTATTTTAAAAGAGAAGCACCCTAAACACTCCCTCCAGTTCTGTTTCCTCCCTTTCCCTTTTGCCTTTGAAATAATTTTGAGAGCAGACTAATTAGCATGACAAAGCATCCTTTATCCAGACGTCTTGCATCCTTTGAAGGGAGTCTTTCAACAATGGGAATTTGGAGGATAACAGAATGTTATTCCACAAGTCTCCCATTGCACTGGAGAAATATATCCCAGACTCAACAGATTCTGGCAGCTTAACTTCTATCACTCATAGAGCACAGCAGAGAAAGCAAGAATGGACGCAAAGACCTGGAGGCCAAAAAAGAATAGCAAATTCTTCCTATTCTTCTTCTTCTTTTTAAGGTCTGTCTGTGCTAACTTGGTCATCTCAACACTGGGAGCCATTTGTAAGTAGGATAAGTTTTACAGTGGTACCTCGGGTTACAGACGCTTCAGGTTACCGACTCCGCTAACCCAGAAATAGTATCTTGGGTTAAGAATTTTGCTTCAGGATGAGAACAGAAATCATGTGGCGGCAGTGTGGCGGTAGCGGGAGGCCCCATTAGCTAAAGTGGTACCTCAGGTTAAGAACGGTTTCAGGTTAAGAACAGACCTCCAGAAAGAATTAAGTTCTTAACCCGAGGTACCACTGTATGTACTGTTTGTATTCTGTGACATTGTTTTCTGAAGCTACAAGATAATTCTAGTTGGTTTTGTTTGTCTTGGTAGAGACTAATGGCTCACCGGTGAGGCAGAGCAGCTATGCTAGCTTCCAGGCAGGTAGTTTGCTTGTGATACCTGGGAGGGACAAGAGATGGCGGAATGTTAGTATGATGCAAGCACACAATGTGTTGCACAAAATTAGTTTGGCGGGTATATTTGCATTGTGCCAAACCACTTGCCACCTTCTCCTTTCCCTCCCAGGAAGCAACAGTGACTTGACTTCTGGGAAGCAAGCTACCTTGGGGTGTGTTTATAAAAACTAGACTACTGTACAAATGTAAAATGTACATTCATTGCTCTGTCTGCCATTGGCCCCAGCTCCACCCACCACAGGTATGTAATTCTCAAAAGGTTCACAACGAGGAAATCTGGCCCTCAGGCTGCAAGAAATTCATCAACCCTAATTTATATACTAATAATATACAATTTGGCCTGCTAACAAATTGGCAGTATAGTTTTCCACAACAGTTTGCAATTATTATTTTTAAACTCCTAATGAAAATTTGTCAGCATTGGAGTGAGCCTTTGTATGTAGTCTTTTTGCAAGCATTCTCTCCCCCACCCAGCTTGACACATTTGTTCTGTTATTTTCATTAATATATTCACTTTCATGCACACTTTTATGCCATGATATAGACATTTTGTGCACATTACTTGGTTCAAGAAATGCATCAGTAAATTCAGAAATGTGTGATGTTCAAATAACTTCGGCTTGCATATTGTTTCAGGAAATGTAAATGCGGCTGGTTCACATTCAAAGACTGACAAACCTGAATCCCATCCCTATTTGGAGGGTGCTAGATTTTTTTGGGTGGGGGTGGGGAAATCAATTGAAAGGTTACAGGAAGCTCAAAAAACTTAGACCGGGGGTCAGCAAACTTTTTCAGCAGGGGCCGGTCCACTGACCCTCAGACCTTGTGGGGGGCCAGACTATATTTTGGAAAAATTATAATGAACAAATTCCTATGCCCCACAAATAACCCAGAGATGCATTTTACATAAAAGCACACATTCTACTCATGTAAAAACACCAGGCAGGCCCCACAAATAACCCAGAGGTGCAGTTTAAATAAAAGGACACATTCTACTCATGTAAAAACATGCTGATTCCTGGAATGTCTGCGGACCTGATTGAGAAGGCGATTGGGCTGGATCCGGCCCCTGGGCCTTAGTTTGCCTACCCATGACTTAGACCAAATTGTCTACGTGGGTTAAGGATAATGAAAGGAAGCAAGTTCTTCAGTCACTTCACCCTTTGTGTGATTTACCACAAATCTGATACTTATCTGCTCAGAAGCATGTTCCACTACTTTCAATGGGGCTTACTTCTATGAAAGACGGTATAGAATTGCAGCCTTCCAGTACAAACCTATGCATGTCTACTCCCTTGTGGAGTTCAGAGGGGACTACTTCAAAGTAAGCATGTATAGGATTGCAGTGTTCATCTTTTATTACCGTTTCAAAAGAGTACAATTGTTGGCAATTCAAATAGTCTTGCCGCATCGCCACCACTAAACAAACAGTAAAGAAGGAGATACTGTGTAAACAAGATGTTGGAACTTAGCTGAGTCTGGAGAGTGACTAGCTTTAAGCACAAATATTGTCCTTGCAAACTTTTAATTAACAATTAAATTAATCCAGGCAGATTATTCCTCTCGGCTCTTCTTTAATTAACCTATTCATTGCTTAAGTCTATGAAGACTGTGAATTGTTCTCCTACCTCTGGGTTGTTTTACTCTGTTTGCTCACTTTTATGACTATAATAAGGCTTGATAGTGAAACAAAAATAGACCCAGCTTTGCAAACCATCCAAATCTATTTGGAACACCCATTTCTTGTTAAAAAAAAAAAAAACCACCTGTGGCATTTTCATGGGGAGAATTATAGGCTGTGTTAGAACAAAAATGGCAACGTTCAGAAGATGGAGCTCTTAGCCTGGGTTGTTATCTAGAACAGCGGAAGAAGCTTGCTCAGAAATTCATTTAAAACTGTTTTTAATATTGTATTTTTAATTTGATGTGAACTGCCCTGGTATATTATGTGGAATAAGGTACTAGAACCACATTTGTCATTTTAGTTTTCTGCACCTTAAATTCAAAGGACTTTAGACAACCCTGCAATATTTTTCAAAATATGCAAGAGATCATTGGGGGTGTGGGGCTTCTTGCAAATATCTGCTGGGCCTAGGCGTATTATGCTCAATCAGTGAATATAGCAGGGCTTGTTTCCCTTAAGAAATGAAATTTATGGGCATATGTGCTGTTTGGTAACTTTAGATTCTGGGCTTAATAGTCTTACTCCTCTCAGAGCACCAGAAGCTGATTGTGTTCACACACACACACATACACACACACACACACCCTTCTTTAGATGGTAATGTGTATTACTTCCTTTCCTTCAAAATGTGATAAGCCAGTAATGAAGGGGGAGAAATTGAATTCAGTTCACATTTTGAAGATAAACTTACCACAGGTGCACTTCTTGAAGCAATATGCGAACTGAAAAAATCACAGAACCAAAGAATTGAGGAGTTGGAAGAGATCCTAAGGGCCATCCATTAGTCCTAGATGGCTTCAAGTGTTCCCAACAACAGAGGAACCCCATGTATCCTAATTTGATGTGCACAATATGAGGCATACTTACTTAGAAGACACCTGAAGGCAGCTCTGTTTAGGGAAGCTTTTAATATTTGATGAATTATTGTATTTTAATATTTTGCTGGAAGCTGCCCAGAGTGGCTGGGGAAACCCAATCAGATGGGCGGGGCATAAATTATTATTATTATTATTATTATTATTATTATTATTATTATTATTATTATTGAAGTAAGTCACAATCTGCCCCATGAGCCGAAGTGTTTATAAGACTGCAACAAAAATTATAGATACAAATGACAAGTGGGATCTACATTCAGCCCCTAACTAGCCAAGTCTTCCTCCAGGATACTATGTTGTTGGAGGTTCAGTCAAAGAAGTCACTCTTGGTTTTCTATGTTTCTTCTTCAACTTCTGCTCCACTCAACATTGCATAGTTCCTGGATGTCACTGGGCATGTTCCATCAGCAATGAGATGTTTTAAGTGAGTTTGGTAGGGCTGCCATACATCTGGATTTCAAGTAGAAAGGTTGCACTGACTCAGGCCAGGACGGCAATGAACAATGGTTTTCTCTGTTTTTGTTGTTGAAAGTATAAAACAAATTCCAGTTACAACTATTGTTAACTCCAGGGCAAGGCCCTGTTTCATTTATTCTTCATCAGCTGGAATAATAAAGAATCTCAAATTAAACTTATATCTTCTGACATTATTATCTATTTAGTCATTTCTATCAAGACAATTGTGTAACAAGCATTTCAACAACCAGAGAAAGTTTTAACATGTCTATATGGAAGAATACACATAACAAATTATAGTAAATAATATAGCAATTCATGTAGCAAACAGAGGCAGCTTACCTATCGTCTCTTAGTTTTATGGTCAAAGTGTACCGAGTGTGTCTGGCTAGCTAGCTCTGTTTGCACCTTATAAATGTTAGTTAAGGTGTGATCTACTGCACAGTTAAAGTGACAGTACTGCATCTGCAGACACTCAATTAAGCTGAGGTATTTTAAAGAGACGGTGTATTAATTTGACTACAGACTGTATGTATGCATAATATAGATTATAAAAATGCTGTAAAGTCAAGACTATTATTTAACCCCCACGGATGTAACATATTGAAGAGATGTATGAACTTGGATTCTTGCTGGAGAAGTCTATCGTTATTCTTCTGGTGAAAGCGAGCTGGTGGTAGCTTCCAGATTACAAAAAATAAAAACTCATCTTTTGTATGTTTATGGCGAGTGTAGTGTTCAACCAATGGTGCCTTCATGATCTGGTTGCGAATCCTCGAGCGGTGTTCGCCTATTCTCAATTTGACAGGTCTGGAACATTTCCCTATGTACATTTTTTGGCATCGGCAAATCCATGCATATATGCAGTTTTTAGTATTGCAGTTACTAAAGTGTCTGATGGTAAATTTAAACTTGGATTGGTCATTGGAGAACTCCTTCACCTGTAAGGAATATTTGCAGACATTGCATCCTCTGCATCTAAAATAGCCTACAGGAAAATCTTCTCTGGGTAAAGTTTTTGACAGCATATCAGATTTCACCAGAAAGTATTTAAAAGACTGTGTTCTTCTGAGGCCAAAAAGTGGTGATTTTTCACATACCGGAATGTTGAACAGCAAAGACCAATGTTTATAGATGATGGCTTTTATCGAAGATGTGCGAGGCGTGTACTGTAGAGTGGATGTAATACGGCTGGTATTCTCCTTATTCGTACGCAATTTGAATAAGTCCTGTCTGTTGATCTTGTCCACTCTTCGTAATGCTGCAGTTAATGTTTTCTGTGAATATCCACGTTGGATTAAGGAGGTAGACAAATTTCTCGCAGAAGTATTATAGTCCTGGTGGGATGAAGAGTTTCTCTTTAGCTGTAGGAATTGACCATACGGCAGATTTTTGAGTAAGTGAGGCAGATGGAATGAGCGTGCATGTAACAGAGCATTACAGTCTGTAGGTTTATGAAAACATTGTATTTTTAGTTGATGGTGGTTGTCTCTAAACATGGTGGTATCCAAAAAAAATGGACATGTTCCTCGTGTATATGACCCGAGAGATGAATATGGGGGTCCTGTGTATTGATCCATTGGAGGAAGTCTAGAGCAGCGCGTCAATATTCTATGATCATAAAGAGATCATCAATGTAACGGTAGTATTGAAGAACCTGTGTTTTGAATGGATTGGCCTCAGACAAGATAAACTTTTTTTCAAAGTCAATCATGTATACATTCGCTATGGAGGGTGCACAAGCCGAGCCCATTGCTACCCCTTTCACTTGTAGATAAAATTGGTTGAGATGTCTAAAATAATTATGATCCAGTATGATATCAAGTATATCAAGTAGAAAATGTGTGGGAGGTTCCTTTACATGTCTTCCATCTAAAAGATCTTGTATAATCAATCTGACTTCTGGTAGAGGTATGTTTGTGTAGAGAGATTCTACGTCCAGAGTTAATAGGCACGCTGTGAGTGGTATATATCTATGTTCAATGGTTCTAATAAATGTCTTAGTATCCTTTATGTATGACGGAGTATCACTGGCAAATGGATGAAGAAATTGATCGATGTATTTACACAGTGGTTCCAATAGTGAATCGTTGCCTGAAACTATTGGTCTGCCCAGTGGTGCCTCTAGGGATTTATGGATCTTCGGAAGAATATAGAACACTGGGGTGTGTGGAAAAAAGATTCTGTAGGAACCTGGTGGTTTTTTGATTGATATAGTGAAGCGTGATAGCTTCAGATAGAACCACACAAATCATCCGTGAGATATCTTCAGTTGGATCCTTATGCAGTGGTTTGTAGAATGTAGCATTGTGTAATTGTCTTTCAATTTCATTTAGATAGTCCGTTGAGTTGAGGATTACAATCGCGCCCCCTTTATCAGCGGGTTTTATGACGATGTTCGTGTCATTAGCCAAACTGTGTATTATTTCTATTTCTTGGGCTGTTATATTTAATTGGTACTTAGGTGGCCTTTGTTTTTCCATTTTAATGATATCCTCAAGCACTAGCTGATAGAAGACATTCAGACGTGCATTGTCCAAGGGTGGAATGAAAGTGTAGTGAAAGTGTAATTGTTGCTTATGAGCTGGGGTGTTGCCAAAAAAAGCATTGCAGTTTGATGAGTCGAATTAGTTTAAACAGGTCCACCTTTCTACTTTATTTCCTGTATTCTCCAAGGACTCCAATTTTCTAATACATCTGGATTTCCCCAGACATTACGGGATTTCAAAGGCAGAATTGATGTCCGGGGGGAATTTCTGAAAGGCGGTGCTTGGTCCTGGATCTTAGGAAAGTCAACTGAAAAATCGTGGTCTTTTGGCTCAACAACTTTGGGGTTTGTCTTTAAAAAGCTCAACTTTCAGGGTGTCCTGAATAGTAAATTTTGAAATATAGCAATCCTAGAGTTTGGCCCCATTTCTTTTTATGGAAACCTTGAGATTCCACCCTCTTCTTTCTTAGTGATCCCATTTTGGCTCTGTTTCTGTTGGTACGGAGGCCCTAGGTTTGCTATTAGAGGGACTGAGATGTCCCAAATATTTTGGTATTATTTTTCATATAATGGCTTTTCAAATCCTGGTACACAGCAATGTATGACTACAATTTTCAGTAGTCTTTCTTCGGGTGAATAAACTTGTAGCGCTCGTAGCAGTTAAGCTATAAATAGAGTAAGGTGGGTTGTGCCCTGTGTGACTCCAATAAACACCAAGCATAAGCCTTGAAAATTTGCTCACAAAGAGAGACAATATTTTAAACATGCCTCATTTCATTAAGAAGAGAAGAACCTTCAGCATGTTGGATTTGGGGCATTAATGTGATGTATGGAATTTGCTATTCTGTAATACGTTCTTTCTTGTTTCAAAATTTGATTCACTTTGTATATCTAAAATGAATTATAGTAAATGCTCAGGGACATCGAAAATAAAATTATAAGCAGTGGTGGAGTGATTTAAATAATTTCAGGCAGGGAATTTGGAGATGATGCATAATGTTCTAGAAATTAAGTGATCCCTGACCACAAACACTAATACATTTCCCCTCACTTTTTAATAGGTATGTCTAGACGTCACAATATTCACCTTGTTTCTGTGTCTCTGTCTGATTTTATTTTTAAATCTGATTTGTTCTATGCTCCGTGGGAAAACTAAATATGGCTATAACTTTTCCCCTCCTTTGGCCAAAGTGAATACAATTCACAGCCATTTTCATTGCTCAAGTGTGGATCAATTCTCCCAAAGTGAAGACAAATAGGCCCAGGGGCTGCTTATGGGGTAAGTAGAGGGAAATGAGTGCTCACTGGAAGGACAGATCCAGAAGTTGAGGCTCCAGTACTTTGGCCACGACAGAGGATGAGATGGTTGGACAGTGTTCTTGAAGCGACTAGCATGAGTTTGGCCAAACTGCGGGAGGCAGTGAAAGATAGGCATTCCATGGGGTCACGAAGAGTTGGAAACGACTGAACGACTGAACAAGAAGAAGAAGAGGAAGAGGAAGAGGAAGAAGAAGAAGAAGAAGAAGAAGAAGAAGAAGAAGAAGAAGAAGAAGAAGAAGAAGAAGAAGGAAACAAAAGGAGGAAAACACATGGAGTAAAACTTGGCTTAGCTGCAGTGGTGAAAGTTCCTGAATTATTGGGATAGGAATAGAAGTATGGCTTACAGGGGTGCCAACTTGAATAAAATATGGGGAGGGCAGGTAAGCCTGCCTCACATAAATCAATCAAGAACAATCACCATTTGCATGGCAATGCCAATCAATTTGAGGGTGGTGCCCTCAAATTTTTATTTTTTATTTTTTTTTGGGGGGGAGAAGAGACTTCTGCCCCAAGGAGTTGGCTCCTATGATGGCTTGTAAGAGCCATGTGGTCTGAGCTGCAGCCACCAGCTCAATACCTCTGTACACAGTGAGTTTCTCAGGCAGACTGAGGGAAGAAGTGATTGATTACCTAGTCCCTCTCAATGTGAACTAAGTCTGGTGGGACAGTTTACTCTAGGGTTGGGGCAGACTTTGGTAATATTTCACAATATGGCACCCTATTCGAGGCCACAATTTGGCACCCACAAATGGATCTTCTCAATTATGGACCTTCTTAATTTTGTGTCCCCTTGGCTAGGTGCCCTGTGAGGGGAAATTGCCTGCAATGCCCTAAATCCAGCATTGCTATGGTAATTAACCATTTCATGCATTAATTAGACTTAAGTATGCTGGTTTTTTGAGGCTAGCTCATCCCCATGGGTCTCCTTCAGGTGTGAAATTTTCAGATTACTATAACGCCTGAATAGTTTTTTTTTTTACATTCGCAACTTGTAACAACTTTCTGAACCCTTAACACAGCCAGGTATTCTCACATTTTTACCATCTAAGAGCTATTTACAATCACTTCCACTTCAGTAAAATTTTTGCCCTGTCTACATTCAGAGAGCAGAAGAACAATAGAAGTGCAATTCAAAGGACTGGGGCAGAAATGCATTATTAATTTCTATGCAAGAGTTCAAGAATACATAGTTTCAGAATTAATCATCTTCTACCTTGAGCTATACAGTTTTATTACAAAACTTTGGACTTTGCTATCAGAAAGGGAAAGAAATGGATTGTTATTTCAAACGCTTTGATACGACAAAATATTTGCATGCTGTGGAGGAATAAAAGGCAAATTATATTCTTGGCAGAGGATACTGTACTTGGGTCTCTTTTTTTTGTAACGGAAATGACTTTAAATCAGTGTTTCTTTAAACTAAAGGATAACCAGGGAAGTTCCAGTCATAGACAGTAGACATTTGACCTTGTACTAGCTGGGCCACAGACAATCAAGAAAAGCACATCTTTTTCTGTGACAGCATGAAAATACATTTCCTTTTAGTTAAGAAAATCCTGATCCGTCTATCAATGGCTTGGAATATGTGTCCATAATAGTTTATTTGTCCTCTCTAAAAACAAACAGGAATTCATGGCTTGAAATCCTGGCTTCTATAAAAAGTCTTAGAATTTGCATGCTAATGTTTCTCAGAAGACAGAATATCTTATGTTATTTATTTATTACATTTATATGAGTTGGCATACATGATTCTCCATCTCCTTGTTCTATCCTGACAACAACCCTATGAGGCAGACTAGGCTTGGACTGGTCCAAGGCCACTCAGTATTTCAGGAGTACAGTTTTCAGTGACATCATGGACTTTGAGAAGCAAAGAACTGGATACAAATCACCTTTGATCACAAATACACAATCAGTAGTAGACCTAAACCCCAGGTTGCAGATAAACAGATTTGCAGCAAAAAAAGGAGAAGAGATTCTGATGTTTTCTGCTACTTGCAGTTTCCTACCCCTCCTCGGAGCTGCGTTTACAACACAGTGTGGCAAACTATTTTCCAGACCCCTAGCTGAAGCTAAGTACCGTATTTTTCATTGTGTAACACGCCCCTGTGTATAAGACGCCCCCTTATTTTGGGGGACTGCAAATGAGGAAAATGGGGAGAGATTGCCCACCGTTGTTGAGCTTTTTAAAGGGGGGATTGCCCAAAATCACTCACCCGCCTGACCTACGCTGCCACTCGCGCGCATCACGAAAGCTGCCTTTCGTCTGTCCCCTTGCTGCCAATCGCCCGCCCAATTGCCGCAGTGACAGCAAATCAACACCAGCTCTTGCCGCAGCCACCAATTAAATGCCAAATAGCCAATAACAATCTATGAGTGGTGGCAGCACCCATGTCCCCCTGATACACTAGACAACGACACTCCCCTTTTTTGTCATAATTTTCTAAGAAAAAATCCTCGTCTTATACACGGTATATCCAATGCACTGAAGCATTGCACATGGTTTGATTTTATTACAAATATACTCTTTAATTATTTCAACCGGCGGGGGGGGGGTGGGGAGCGAGAGTAAGCAATGCTGCATGCATAACCTTGGAAAACCTTTGATTCTGAAATGCTTGGCTCCTGAACGTTAAAAAGCAAGATGACTCTGAATCAGGTCAAAATTTGATAACACTAGCAATTATCCGATCCTGCTTTATCCCCTCCAGAACCAGGCCAGCTAAACCCCATCTGGCCATTTTTGGATTGACAGTCTGCTCATCCACAATAATTATTATAGTAACTTAAGGGATTATTCCAATCACCAGCCACATGTCAGTTTAGAGGTAGGCACCTTGTGCATAGCTCAGCCTAAGCTGAAGGTCTGTTTTCCCCTTCAACTAGCTGCTTCAGTGGAATAATAATGTAATTGCCAAAACTGCATGGAAAGAGGATTTTACTATTACCAGCTTTTCTCGCAACCCTGTAGAACCACATATGCCATTATTATGATGATTACTTGCAGTGTGCTTCCCAGCACACTAATGGCCCCAGAATAAAACATATTATGAATTTTATAATCCTGCTATTGGAGTTAAATATCAGAAGTCAAGAACATACATATGGAGCTATATCAGGGTAACTTTAAGCTTTCTTTTCCAATGTTCGCCGCTTTCATTATTTCACTTTCTGGGCTTTGGTAGTCTCTCTGGGCAATTCCCCTCTCGAGGCTACAGCCATCTGAGCCAACGGTGTGGTCAAGGAAAAGCAATGCATATTCTTGATGCATATGGCAACAACGGAAGAAAGAGGTTTATTGATCCATTGATACAGTTTCTCCTTTGGTGAGTAGTGCCACTCCTGCGTCAGACACAAAGTTTCAAACTCTCAGTTCAGGGTTCTGAATAGTGCTGGCCCCTCAGAGCACACTCAACTCAAGAACGCTGTTCCTCAGGCTTTTCCTCCATTTGTTGTAGCTTATATTTTATTTCTACAGACGCCAGCTTTAGTTTGACCTCTGACCATTATTGTACCCATTTGTATGCTCAATAGGCTGCAGTCTCTGATATCAGGGGCCAGGTTCACCGGGGGCCTCCGTCCCATTTCCACAATTTCAGTCTTCACATTTTTCCTTCTGAGGTAACTTCTCCCGAAGCTTCATACACACTTATGTTTGAGTAGACATGTATATGATTGCTGTATTATTCTGAAATATTTTAGATCATTTTTTTCTGGTGAAACAGCTGTGCTAGGCTGGTTGTTGTTGTTGTTGTTTATTGTATACTGCCCCTCACCCAAAGATCACAGGGTGGATCACAACGTAAAAATATAAAATGAGAGCAGAAATACACAATAAAACAAAACCTCAATAACCCTGCTCCCACAAACACATTTAAAAGGACATAGAAAGTTTAATCAGCCAGAGGCCTGGTTATAGCGAAACATTTTCACCTGCCACCTAAAGATATGTAATGAAGGTGCGATGTGAGCTTCCCTGGAGAAATCATTCCACAAGTGGGAAGTCAGTGCAGAACAAGCTTGTTCCTGTATTGCCACCCTCCAGACCTCTTGTGATAGAGGCACACGAAGAAAAGCCTTAGAGGATGATCACAGAGTCTGGATCGATTCATATGAGGAGTGGTGGTCCTTGAGGTACAGCAGACCTGTGCTGTTTAAGGCTTTATAGGTCAAAATCAGCACTTTGAATTGGGCCCAGAAACTAATTAGCAGCCAGTATAGTTGGGCCAGGATTGTCATTATATACTCTAACCAGTGCTATTTTTTTTCTAGAAAAAGAGGTGCTGGAACTCACCATGAATGCCTCCCTCATTTGCTCAGAATGACAATGGTTGCCACCTGAGATGTGCCGGAACCCATCTGAGAAGCGCTGGAACAACGTTCTGGTGAATTCCCACTGAAAAAACGCCCTGGCTCTTGCCCCGGTGAGCAACCTAGACACTGAATTCTGTTTCAGCTGAAATTTCCAAACTGTCTTCAGAGGAAAATGTCAAAGATTGTATTATTGCTAGTATATAGGTTCCTCATTTCTCCCCTCTTTTAAACATGCACATAAGACTTCATAAGTGATAAGTTCCAATCTGAGAGGAAGTCCAATTCTGAAGTCAGTAAGAATTACTTCTGAATAGACATGCATAGGATTGCTCTGTTAGAGAAGAGGACTAGCCAAAAGAAGCTCTTCATGGTTTTCACATTCAAAACAATGCCTGCAATTGTTCTACAAGGCTGTTACAGAAAATTGGACTATGCGCTCAAGCTTTGTTTAAGTGAAATGGAGCAATGAAAAACTTCGGTCACAATCTGCATCCCTGTCTCTGCAGAGGATTGTTAGAAGTGAGTTACTGTCTCTTATTTGAGCTAGAATGTCCTATTGGTTGGTTAATCAAAAAATCAAGTTCCTTCTCAAGGCGAAGAATGGAGAAATCAATTTAAACTATTTGCACTAACAGCTACTAAATTAAGAACTAATTTTGTAAAAATGAATGAGGTGGATTGCTATTCAGATATTCTGAATGTGCCCACTGCATCTATTTTAATTTCTCTTGTTACAGCCTAAGGCTTACTCCTTCTTCTTCTTCTTTGACACACCTTGCAAAAAGGCTTGCCTATTTATTTTTATGACCTTCTTTGCTCTCAGTTGGCTCCATGCATTAATGCTAAAGGTTGACTGGGTATCTTGACCCCCATCACGTTCACAGGACTGTTCATTTGGTGAATTTTTGTGTGAAATGAATAATTAACTTTTACTTGAGAAGGGTCATTGCCTGATACAAGGTGCACAAGTGAGTTCATCTGAAAACAAAGCCTAACACCACTTCAAGGCTGAAACCCCATGGGAACAGTGTTACACAACACTGGGTAAAGCTGAGCTATTGCTTGAAGTAGCCCAATGGCTCTTTTTTAAAAAATGGAGAAAAAAATGAACACCTGATATTGAGGTAAGAAGACACCCTCCGCAAGATTACTTTAATCTTTAACCCCATCTACAAAAATAACAAAAAGTCAGGCTACCCAACCCTACCTAAATAACTGCCAGGAACAGCCAAATTCAATCCATTTGGCCACTTAACTTTTGAGGCAAAAATTTCCATGTAAGAAACCCAGGTTCCTAGTGCTGCCCTCACTCTCAACTTTATTTGCTGTCAGTGATGTTTGTTACATAGTCAAATCTAACTGGCTGCATGGCACAACATCCTTGGTTGGCTAGCATCACTGATATGACCAGTCGAGAAAGGAAGCACCAGGCCAATGGGGTAAATGGCACCAAAGCAGAAGCAGTCCGGGGAGATGAAAGCATTGGCCAGGGCCGCACAAAGGTGGAGGATCGTGTTCTGGGAAGGATTTTAAGCCCACTGCTATGCTATTTTTAATGTGATAACTGAAACTGGAGAATATCTAACACAACTATTGTATATAAAGACAATTCAGAGCCTGCTACCATTGAACTATCTCCACCCCAACAACACAGGGCAATCATTCATTCATTCATTCATTCGTTCATTCATTCATTGTGAGGCTTATGAGAAAAAGGGATAGACAGGCGAAGCCCATCTCTGAATCCGCTCCAGCTCGATTAAGTCATACCCCTTACAAATACCTTCTACCTTCAACTGTGCTGTGTAAAAGGATCCCAAGTAATTTAATGTTACTTGTTGGGTGCCTTGTGAGGTGTTTTTTTAATCTTCAACAGTGAAATGTGAACAATTGTAATAAATGGATACATGAATGAATGAATCATTGGCAGCTGCAGTACAGAGATCTGTATATGCATGGTCTTTTCATTAGCAACTATGGTGGTCAGAACTACCTACAGTATCCTTAGCAATGGGGAGGGCTATAGTTTGGGGGTGTAGGGCTTGTGACCCTCTGGATGTTGTTGGACTCTGGATTCTATCAATTTTTTTACCAGGCAAGGGTCAATGGTGGGAATTGGTATGGCTGATTATGTGTCATGGACTGGTTGGATACAGAGAAGGCCCAGAGTCAGGTGGGATGGCGATGAGTAATCAGAGGGAAGAGAGGGTGCAGACTGGGAGGAAGAGGTGTTGGAGGCTGAAGAGGTAACAGGGTTTAGTGAGCAAGAAGAGACTGTGGCAAGGAGCAGTCCAGAGTCAGAAGTGGAGGCTGGAGACGAGGGGGACCAAGAAGCAGAGATGAGTCATGCTGGTGAGTCTCCCTCCTGCTGCAACCAGCTCCCTTCCTTCCTGGTCTCCCAGAAATAGAAGAGACATGAAGAGAGAGGAACAAAGACAGGAACAGTGACAAAGTCTCAGATTGCTTGGAAAGGACATGGAAGAGGAGGAGATATTCAGTCCCCACAACTGCCTCATAGGGGCAAGATCTACTGGAATGAGTTGCTGGCCTCCTGAACAGACCTTGCTTCCTTGAGTAAAAAGTTGACTTTACTGGTGTCATGTGATTTGTTTCTAACCTGCTCCTGACATTATGGGAGCTGAAATCTATCAGTATGGTGGAGTGGGGTGTGTGTGTCCCCCATCTCTGCCCTAACTGTATAAATAGACTAATCTAATATATCCCAAATATTTGGTTTGATGTGGATGTTTGGGTTTTGCTACTGTACTTATGTTTGATTGTATTATCTAGGGCAACCCTTCTTTTCTCTTCTTTTTCCAAAAAATACAACAACAAGTATTAAAATAAGTCTTTGATAGATATATCCTAAATCACCTTTTGAGTTTCAGGTGGTAAGAGGGCTGAGCATTGTTCAGATAAAAAAGAGATATGCACTAGAGAGCACAGCTTTGTACTTTCTAAGCTCTATCTCTAATGCAAATAATTCAATCCTGACCCAATTGTTTGTAAATTTTTAACTTTAATCAGAACCAAATGAGATTTCTATCTTAATTTGCTTTTTAAAGTTTCACTGCTGAAATAAAGGGATAGCTTCATTAAAGAAGAAAGAGTGTCAATTCCAATTTTCCTGCTTGTGAATTTTAATGAGCATTAAAGTGATAAAAAACCCAAAAAAACCAAACACCCTGTATATGCATCTCATAGCACTGTGATTTACTTAGCATAATAGTTTATTGAAATGATTGCTTTTTTCATGGCCTCCATTATAACACAGCAGTTCCAAAATATGTCCTAGCGCTATTGGCAGTAAGAAATTATTTTCCATAAGGAGACATTCCCCTCTACTGTTCTATGCTTCCATTTCATGTATCTAAAAAGACTAAGAAATCCAGAAACTTTTTCACATGCAACTAGCTTTTAAATTATCCCAAAAAGCAAAAGTTACACTATTTGCAACCAATAAAAGAGTGCAAGAAAAAGAGAATTAATAGTTTCAAAAGAAGGTGTCATCTCAGTTTTCAGTAAGAACATAAAAGACAATAATTAAATCATAATAATTTGATCTTAATACTCTTAATACCAGAAACGGTGGAGCTCATTTCTGGTGTTGTGAGATAGGTGTGTAGATTGACCAACACCCTCCAGGACACCCATCTGTCAATCACCTGGTATTACCATAGCATCAGTTTGCCCACAAGGTTTAAGATGACACTGTGATGTGATGATCAGCCGGTCAGTGACACCAGCAAATCCTGCTTCCTTTTCTGGGGTGGTTTGAAATCAAACTGCTCTGGCAAAGGCACAAGACACCCCAAGTGCTGTTAGTCAGCTGACAGTCAGTCTGCAAACCATGTTTTACGTGCCCTACAGACCTGATCTCATATGTGATGTCCTATGTAGGGCAGATGGGTATGGTTTGGGGGTCTTGCAGGTCATATTAAGACCTCTGCTGGGGCTCATCGTGCCTTTGGGCCAGAGGTTCACCACCATGGTGTTTTATTACAGTTTTAATGTCAAGGACTGAAAGAACTATAAATCTTGTTATACGATATTACTTTGGTTGAAAAAATCAGATTATATTAGGCTAGAAACCCACAACTTGCATTGGTTTTGGCATGTTAAAAGGAGGCAGCCTTGTTGGATTGACAACCTCGTACACAGGTTGACAAAGAAGATATGGGTGTCTGCCAGTGTCGTTTTCAAGATCACATATCACCACACAGCAGGGGGTTAGCAATATCTGTGAAATGTGTTACATGCCCGAAAGTAACAAACTAATTTGGGCACCCTATACATGAAACTGAAGGCAAGGAGTTGTGATAGCAAACATGTACAGGGAGTTTTTCCTACCTTGAGGAGCTGGTTGTTGTTGTTTACTTTTAGTATTTGTTTTGTGACTTTGCTAGAGAGAGACGGAGAGAAAGAAATCAACAGTAGATCTCTTTCTATAATTTTTAATTTTAATTTTGCATTTTAATTTATTTATTTTTATTTGGAGAATTGGGAGGAGAAATATTGGATGGTTCGTGTATGTGTTGCAATAAACTCTCATCAAAAAGCAGTAGCAATTGCTGGGTGGGTCACCACAGATTGATCTGAGTGAAATGCAATTCCAGAACATGTTTGTGTGGTGGACTCACCTTGATTATTGAGAAGTCAGAAGATTGGGAAGTAGACATGAATGTGCAAATTGACACTTCCATGCCTATAGACCACACAGCTACCACCTGCTTTCCTAATCTTCAGCAAAGGTAAGCAGCACAATATTCTTTGATACCTCTAACTCAAATGTGATAGCTGTGAGGTAACAAGAAAATTTATCTGACTTAACGCCATTTTGTCTTCAGATGAACAAGCCCTTGGTCTTTGTTCAAATCAGAGAACTTGTTCACATGGGGCTGTTTATTCCACGACAGAAATCTCTGTGGCAATGCTAATTCTATCTGCCGCAGTCGTGTCATAAACAGAACACTGATAACATTTAAACATAGCACAACTAATCACCAGGCCTTTTGAATTTCAATCTATAAGATAATCAGAAGGAGGAAAGCTATGAGCAAACATTTCCTTTGTATGCTAAACAGAGGAAACTTGGTAGGTATCGCCATCAATCTCATTAAAATAGAATTTTAGATACGTCTCATATATTTGCATACATTCCCCAAAGTTACTTCCCAGAGGCGCTGATCATTGTTTAACATAAAAGAAGCTTTACTTGTCCCATATTTGTATGCCACTCCCCCCCCCCGAAATTAGATTATATTCTATTTTTGATGTGAATGCATGCTGTTAATACATTTATCTTTAAAATATCAGGTGGGCAATTTAGTATTTAAAATGTGACTTTAACATTTAAAGCTCATACCAATAACAAACTTACTTGGTCTCAGACTATATGGAGCTCGCTGAGATGACCGGGAGACTTTGTGACCGGAGGGACGACGCGGTGGAAGAAGAGTGGAAGAAATTTAAATTATACTTAAAAAACCATTGTATGATAGAAAATTAGATATAATTTGGAAGAAAATCTGTAGATTTAGAGTTTGGTTATGATGTAGGAATTGTGAAGGTATGAGTTGAGATATTAAATAAGTTTAATGATTTTTATAGTAAAATAAGATATTTTAAGATGGAAATAAATTACTAAAGATGATTCACAAGAAACGCAGGAAGTGGAGACAGGAGGAAGTCAGGACACAATGTTAAGGATAGATGTTAAGGATAGTATATTTTTTTTTGTTTTTATTGTAGTTTTTTTGTTTATTATGGATGTATTGTTTTGTATTAGTGTGTTTGTAATGTTTTTATAAAATTTTATATATATATATATATATATATATATATATATATATATATATATATATGAAACTTATTTAGTCTCTAAGGTGCTACTGGAAGGATTTTTTTTTACAATGTTTTATCATTAACCCAAGTCCCATATCTATATATCTATATCAATAACCAAAGAGATTCCTTGGGGTGACTTTTATACCCATAGACCAAAGATGTCAGAAGTTTGCTTTCCCGGATCAGTTTTTTTTTTTTTTGGGGGGGGGGAATCAAGCTTTTAAAAATGCCAGCATGTATAATCAAATAGAAAGATAGTACTTTTAAAGGAGGCAACCAAACTAGACAAGACAAGTTATTGGGGTGGGGATCAACAAAAGCTAAAAAGCTAAATTCCACAACAGGTCACTGTCAATATACAGTCAAAAGAAAAAAAAATAAAATATCTGAAGAAGTGTGCATGCGCATGAAAGCTCATACCAATAACAAACTTAGTTGGTCTCTAAGGTGCCACTGGAAGGAATTTCTTTATTTTGTTTCAACTACAGCAGACCAACACGGCTACCTAGCTGTAACTAGAAAAAAATAAAACATTCTTCCATGCCGTTATACCGACTCTGTCCTGTTGATTTTGGTATTTTTAAAAACTCTAATATAATGTTGTTTCCTACCTTCTGATTTCATGTTATACTTATGTTTTGTAAGTTTCGTAAGTCATTTAGAGTAGCAAGCAACTAATAAATTGAATAGATAGTAACAAAGAATACCCACAAGGGCTGGGATACCAATAATAAAAAGCCTGTCAGTGGCAAAAACCAGTACACTTCAATGTCCTATTGTTCTCCTGATTGTTGGCACCATCTTATTTCTTGATGGTGCCATCTTCCTTCTTCAGTGGATTTATAATCCTCACGTTTATTGATTTGCACTTATACCAAGTCATACCCTTGGTCCAAATATCTCAGTATTGTCTTTGTTGACAGGGAGTCTCTCATATCCTAGCCCTACCTGAAGATGTTAGGGACTGAAGCTGGGATCTCCTCCTGCATGGCCAGCAACGGCTCTGCTACTGATCCACAGCCCTTCCTAATCTGGTTGGACATGATAACTAATGGGATTGGGTTTATAAATTTCTACGACATCTAATATAGTGTGGTGGTGCCATTGCTTTGAGCCCAGAAGCTTTCCACAAAGGTGGCTCACAAAGATCCACAATCCCTTTGCGTATCCCCAGTTCTTGTTCCTAAATTAGCAATGCTTGTCCACAGAAGTATAAAAACCCAGAAAATCTATCACGTTTCCCAATGCAAAAAAGGAAGGTTGGCAGCTCTGCACTCTATCTATCTATCTATCTATCTATCTATCTATCTATCTATCTAAGCCTTCTCTGCTTTCCATCATTTCCCCCTTTTCCCTTAGTCCTCAAACTTATTTTTTTTTCAACAGCAGTGATTCGGAGGAAGAGGAGGAGGACCGTTCCACAATCATTAGGCATTAAAGTCTTAGAAAGAAGTAGGTTCCCAACTGTTCTGTTGTGAACCAGAGATTGGATTCCTCTTCTTTGGGGGGATGAGATTGAGGATGCATGCAAGGCCAGCCCCAGAAGCAAATCTGCAAGGTGAGACCATGACACCAGTGCTCCCCTGGCCCAATGATGTCACAATGTCATCCTGTAACTCAGAGGACTCCATCGCAGAAGCCCTAGTACAGTAAGAGTAAAACACTTCTGGAACAACCGTTAGTTGAAGAGGCAACTTTCAGTAGAGGCAGGGCATACAACTGAGAGAGCTGTGCTCTCTTATAGCACAGTCTGAGCTTTGCACAAGGCTTTACCTTGGACAAGGTCAGGGCTGACATCACAACAAGTTCCCATCACAAAGGTTTCTGAGAATTGTTGCTTGGCAAGGCTTCCAGGGACATATTTATTGGATCAGTTAATGCATAACACAACACATTATTGTTTCTGGAAGAAGGATAGGGGTCATTGCCAAACCTGCACAATTCTGAAACTTAGTGACATCACATTTGGGTGATACCAATCTAAGCCAAACAGAAAGATTACATAATAGTTCTGAAGCTTTCAAGTTCTCCAGAACTCTTCATCAGACTAGATGGTAAATTGGGGGGGGGGGGGGGGTTAAGCTGATATTGAAGCTATGCATGGAGTTTTAAGATGGAATATGGGAGGAAGTACAGTAATAGGGAACATTCAAAATAGATTCTGTTAAGTTTCCCCCCTGCTTTGTACAAGACCCAAAGTAAGAAAGATAAAAACTCTTGGTGGAATTCACTTAAGTCCTACACAGAATAGATTGATTGAAATTAATAAACTTAAGTTAGTCATGACCATTAACTTCAAAAGATCTACTCTGAGTGGGAATTATTTGAATACTCCCCTCTCTGTTTATTTCTCCTCAAATTTTACACTGTTTTTATTCTGTTTCATAAGTAATGTGTTATTAGTATTTTCTCTCTCTGTCAGGAGTGCGTGCAGGAGCCAGGCCCTGGGACCAGCAGGGCTTTGCAGGACTGGGTCCCTCTTCAGCTTGTTTGCACTGTGACTTCGTGCTTCTTGTGTCTTGACCCTTGGACTGTGAC
This sequence comes from Lacerta agilis, assembly GCF_009819535.1. Classification (NCBI taxonomy): domain Eukaryota; kingdom Metazoa; phylum Chordata; class Lepidosauria; order Squamata; family Lacertidae; genus Lacerta; species Lacerta agilis. Next base: position 7,323,205 of record NC_046320.1, on the reverse strand, counting down.
TTCGTGTTTCTTGTTTCTTGACCCTCGGACTGCAACTTTGTGCTTCTTGTTCTTCAACCCTTGGACTGTGACTTTGTACCGCTGGCTTCTCGACCCTCGGACCCCTGCTCTCCAGACTTTTGTTCCTTCCATCTTGCCCCTGGTCCTGACATGCCTTGCTGGGACTTTGTTCACTAACAGCCCGGACCGTGACACTCTCTCTGGACTTCATCTGCATTATTTAAGTGACTTTGCTAACAGCAACAAACCTCCAAGGAGATTTAAGGCCCATAAAAGGAGTTTGAGGAGAGTTCTGTACCTATAACAGATTAAATTCATGTCAAGCATTATTGCTCTTTGGGGGAAAAACAACAACTTTTTGGTCACTGAATGTGCTGTATGTCAGTATTTCTCCTGTACAACACACTCCATTATATTTCCTTCTTTCTTTCTTTTTTTCCGGAGGAGACTGTGCAAGCAGCTCAGCAAATGGACTGTAAAATATATATACATTTTTTTCCTTCCCCTGGACTGGTTTTAATGTTTTGTTTGTCAAAATTCTGTAGAAGAGAGAGGGGGCAGAAAAGGAAAGGAAAAGGAAGCCTGGAGGGTGGGGTGAGGAACATCCAAAGGACATGGATGGATAAGAAAAGAAAATTGCATTTCTGAGCAAATACACATCATGAGGAAATCAAGATGGAGAGAAAGCAAAGCCGAATAATGGCAAGTGGGGGCGGGAGAAGCAATACTGAAAGGGGTCATTTCAGAGTAACTGGGGGAGCCTTCAGATAAGAGGCTGATCTGCAGACCAGAAAAGTCCTCAATTCAAGTATTGCCAGTCTGCACGATTTCGCTCTCGCAACATCAAATGCAGGCTATCAGCCGTGCGTTGTGGCCTGCCAAGTAGTATGCAATAGAAGCCTCTGACCCACCTTTCCCAACTCTTTGTAACACAAAAACCAAGCAGTTTACTGAACCCTTGGTGCCTGTGATGAACATGCGAGTCACAAGTTTTTCAGACCTGCACTGGATTGTCTCAGGAAAGACACTGTCTCTCATCCTGAGTCCTCTACCGCTGGCAATATTAGAGTAATAATACTGACCTCCCTCATGTGGTTGGTGTGGGATAAATTAAGGTAAAGGGATCCCTGACTGTTAGGTCCAGTCGTGAATGACTCTGGGGTTGTGGCGCTCATCTCGCTTTACTGGCCAAGGGAGCCAGCGTACAGCTTCCAGGTCATGTGGCCAGCATGACTAAGCTGTTTCTGGTGAACCAGAGCAGTGCATGGAAACACCATTTACCTTCCCACCGGAGCGGTACCTATTTATCTACTTGCATTTTGACGTGCTTTCGAATTGCTAGGTTGGCAGGAGCTGGGACTGAGCAACAGGAGCTCACCCCACCGTGGGGATTCGAACCACTGACCTTCTGATTGGCAAGCCCTAGGCTTTGTGGTTTAGACCACAGTGCCACCCGTGTGTGGCAATAACCAGCCTCATATAGCCAACATGCTAAAGTCGAATTAATGCATGGAGGTCTTGATACCATAGAGTAAGCTGTCTTGCTATGCTTAGCTATGTTCATTTCACCTCACTTTGGGAGGAACAAAGGTATTCAGGCCTATTGTGCACCCTCCACTCTACCTGAAAAGTTCAACATATGAGGAGTTCTGAGCTGGTTGCACCAAGCTCAGACAGCAAGGCTCTCATAATTTAGGAAATTTCACCACTTTGGAATGAAGCCAAATTATACTGCCTTTGCGACTTTCCTGACTGATGTGTGGAAAAGCACATGAACCTGACCTTTGAGGAATTTGTAAGTAAACTATTTTTTAACTTATGAAACTTTGTGGTGTTTTCATATGCTGGAGGATGTGAGAATTTTTGGAACTCACATATTTTAATGATCTAACAACCTATATTTCCACATATTTCCACATATTACTTTGCTGCATATTTTGTGATTTTAAATCTCTGATGAGTTTCTCTTACCAAAGAGTATTTGCACCAAACTTAGATCTGGGCAGCCAGGAATTCTCCTCTTTATATACCTGCCCCTCACCCCCCCCCCCCAAAAAAAACCAACAGTTGGTACCAGCAGGGCTTTTTTTCAGCCAGAACTCATCAAAACTCAGTTCTAGCACTTCTCAGGTGAGTGGCATTGCTATTAAAAGACAACAAGGGAGGTGTTCATGGTGAGTTCTGGTACCATATATATATATATATATATATATATAAAGCACTGAATATAAGGATACTTGAAGCATTTGTTATTGCTGTTGCAAACACCTGATATGTATGGTATGGCTCACGAGACACTAGCAAAAACAACAATTGCAACTTTTGACAGATGTAGCAGCCACACTGCAACCTGCTGTGTATTCATTGGCAGTGTGAACAGGCCATAGGTGAATAGCAACTCATGTGCTAAGTTCTCCTCCATGCAAGAGGGAATCTAGGGCTAAGAGAAGCTATATGTGTACACCAATGAGCAGGGAATGCCCATTCAAACTGCGATCAGATTTGTGGCTGGTGCAGGAGCAGGAGTAGTCATGGCATCTCCCGTTGACCTGCATTTTGAACATTCATTTTGGTTTCTCGTCCTTGCAAAGTTTGCAAGGACGTTGTACAATTTCAGCTGCTTATTCACCCTGATTTGATTACGGGGTGCTTCTATGATTTTGTGTCAAGCAGTTGTTACTCCACATTTTCCAGGGCATTTCCCCCATCATTTACATCAGGCATAGGCAAACTCGGCCCTCCAGATGTTTTGAAACTACAACTCCCATCATCTCTAGCTAACAGGACCAGTGGTCAGGGATGATGGGAATTGTAGTCTCAAAACAGCTGAAGGGCCGAGTTTGCCTATGCCTGATTTACATTATTGCAAAAAAGTGTGATTTTGGTGGCGGCGGCAGGGTGTGTGTGTTTGCTGTACTGCACCCTACCCACAAAACAGCAGCAATCTTACAGTGACAGCTCCCTACAACAGCATTCCAAATTAGATTTTTTTTAAAAAAAAATAACCTGCACTTATGAGATTACCAGGTAATGTTGTCAGGTCTTAAAGATAGGCAAAGCCACTTCCACGCTTGAGCAGCAGGTGGAGTTGCGGGCGTCACGACCCAATCACGCATGCAGGGGCTGAGAGCTCAGCCCCTGTACGATTGGTGGGATTCCTGCCCGCATCGCTCGTGGGCCGACCAACCCAGCTGGCAGGGGGGCGTGTCCTGCTTCCTTTAAGCAGGAGACGGGCAGGAACCCTACTTCTTTCGCCCCCGCTCCTCAACTGCATCGGTTCACCTGCCCACCCGCCCTTTAGGTTTATCTCTTGACCTTGCTATGGACCTCGGTTGGCCAAGGGGCCTGGTAGGACTTTTTCCACTTGGACTAGCCAAGGGGTTTTTTTTCTGCCTACCTCATAGCAATTTGTCACAACTCTTGGTTTTGGCAGTTAGGCATTGGAAAATTTCTATAGAGGTGAGGAGGGGAGGTAGCTCCATCACCTGCCCCTCATTTTGAAGGGTGTTCCGTTAAAGGATTCCAGGGTCGTGGCCCTGTCTGAAGCATAGGGAGGTTAGGGTCTAAGGCATGTCCCTAACAGTGATCACAGGGGGAGTTCCAATCAATATGCATCACTGGGCTCCTTACTGGTGGTTAACCCTTCCCTTTCTTCCAACACACGGGTTGGGGTCGGATATAGTTGGTTAGGGTCCAATGCCTAAGCCAATACCACTCAACATCCGTAACCAATAAAGTTGTGGCGTTTTCTCCCATTAAACTTATATGTTGTATCATTATTTCCCATGTGGAGGGAGGGACATTGCCATGCAGCCCACCCCCAAGACATCCGTACCAAATTAATTTGCCATAGAAATTCCTTGATAAATTTCAGGTGAATAGCACCCTCCAAAATTTACCTGAACTTTTGCTTTAGGTGAGAGTCCCAGGTGTCTTCTATTCGAAGTGTGCCAGCACTGAAAGTGACACAGAACAAGCCATGCAGTCTGTGTCCCAGACCCCTAAACCCGTGACCTGCTGTTTCAGCACAGCAGCACAAAGGATCAGGCAATTAAACAGACCTTGAATTGCACCTTTTGCTCTCCTCCTTTAAAACAGAAGGATACTGACAATCCTTGAACAGATTTTAATGCTGGATTATTATTTTTTGTTAAAATTCAAATCGTGTGTGTGTGTGTGTGTGTGTATATCCTTGCAGCAAGATTATTAATATTCACTGGAGACTTGCATAAATACTTTGCATACTGCTGGCAGGGTTTTCTGTGCCCAAGAAATGTTTTATTTTTGCTCAGCATTGCCTGAAGGTTGAAAACCACTGCTTAAGGCAAAAGGCATGATGGATGTTTGCCTATTAGCTCAGCCTGTGTTGATATGTGCAGAAGGCAGACCGTGCCATTCTAGAGCTATAAAAGGAAAAGAAAGAGGATAAACTCAGAAACTTTATTGTAAGCTAAATATTTGAATGACAGTGCTTCAACATTGACTTAAAAATAAATAAATAAGCCCATCAGTGCTGCAGAACCACCCATAACATTCTGAATTGTATCATTAGATACTATTGTCAACTGGAAGTGCTTTGGAATAGGGGACATTTTGTACCAAACACCCCACCCCTTTCCAGTAGAAGTTTGGAGAACATGCCTTGTCTATTTCAACATAAGGTCTCAGCAGAGTGTTGCTGTCCTGCAAGGCCAGGAAACAAAAGTCAACAAACATTCTGGGGGAAAATGGCAGCCACTAGGAGGGGGTATCATTTTTTTGCAGCGGACAGGATTTCTCCCATAGTGTTTCTGGAGCATAGAATCATATAATTTTAGAGTTAGAAGGAACCCCAAATGCCATCTATTCCAACTACCTGCAATGCAGGTATCTCAACTAAAGCATCCATGACAGATGGCCATCCAACCTCTGCTTAAAAACTTCCACTGAAAGAGAGTCCACAACCTCCTGGAGGAGTCTGTCCCACTGGTGAACAGCTCTTAGTGTGAAAAGGTTCTTCCTATGCTAACTTGGAATCTCCTTTCTTGTAACTTGAAGCTATTGGTTCAGATCCTAGCCTCCAGAGCAGAAGAGAACAAGCTTGCTCCATCTTCCATGTGACAACCCTTCAGATATTTGAAGACGGCTATCAAATCTCCTCTCTCTCTCTCTCCTCTTTTCCCGGTTAAACCTACCCAGCTCTTTCAGCCGTTCCTCCTAAGGCTTGCTATTCAGACCCTTGATCATCTTGGTTTCCCTTCTCTGCACATGTTCCAGCTTGTCAACATCCTTCCTAAATTGTGGTGCCCAGAATTGGACACAGTATTCCAGGTGTGGTCTGACCAAGGCAGAATAGAATGTATTATTACTTCCGTTGATCAGGACACTATGATTCTGTTGATTCAGCCTAGTACAAGTTTAGCTTATGTTTGCTGCTGCAAATCTTAAGTTTATGGTGCACTAAGACCCCTAGATCCTTTTCACATGTACTACAAGTAAGCCAGGTGCCCCCAATCTTATACTGACCCTAGCACTCTGTGGCAAATGGCCACCAGGAGGAGATAAAAAAAGTCCTTTCAACTGCCAGCTATAAGAGCAATTTCCGTGAATATTTGAAATAATTTCATGCACCCAAAAACTGCTCCCTAGTTTCAAGACACTCAGAACGTTGCTTCTCCCCACCCACCCCAATTTTGAGCCAAATATTCTCCAGTAACAACCACCCCCAGCTTTAAATAGATCTTTCATTATTGCAATCTTTTCTTTGCTCTGCATAGGTTTGAGTCCAAACTCTTCTTTGTAGTTGTATGTCACTCAATTTGAGTTTAATACCAACTTGTTCTTTTTAGCTGTATGAGTTGTACAAACTGCTTTAAACATCCAGCCTCCTCCCTGCAGAATTTGCCCAGATTTTTTTTTTCTCTCTTCCCTCATCTGTCAGCTACATTTCTATGCTGTGAACAGAAGTGGCTTGCTGAGCTGGGCAGAACCGCTGCTCTAGCTTACCAGCAGCTACGCCGTTGTTGCTTACTAGGAGGAATAGGTGCAAGGAGGTGGGGAGGTTGGCACAGTGCAAATGCACTGGCAGAGCCAGTCTGGTGCTCCTGCTGGTGCATTTACACCACACTGGTCTCTCCACTTTCCAGAGCTGGTCTGCCCATTAGCCTCACTGAGGCAGGCTGGATATTTTACAAAGCGAGAAGTTGAGGGAGGAAAAGAGGAAGTGATGTTTGGTAAGCATTGCTACAGAGGAAATAACATTTCCACCTGCCTTGCCTTTCCCTCCACCCTGCTTGGGATCTTATAAGGCAAAGATGCTGCTTACATATTACTGTCTTTTAACATTTTTACAGGGGATGTTATTTGCCTTTTAGGCAAACATGTTATGTGTTTGGCTTTTAATACTATTTAAATGCTTTGAATTTGTTTTGTTTGTATTATTTTGTATTTGCATTATTGTATTTGTATGTTTATCCTCGACAGCCTTTTTGGCTAAAAGGCGGCATATATATGATAACATAATAAGATATATATTCGCCTCTTGAAATTACCCTCCTGTGTAAGCAACTCTTCCATTCGCTTAGAACTTAAGATCCCCTCCTTAGAGATTCTGTTGTGGAGACATGCCTTTAATTATTGGCTGTCCCTTTGGCATAAATTACCAAATTACCATCTTATTCAGTGCCTTTGGAGAGATGAATTCACCAGCCTAAGGGCAACAAAAATCCATTCCAAACTGTTGTCTTATGGAATCTCTCCTTCCGATATACTAAATTTAGATCTAATTGTAGCTAAAAAGGTCATCAAACAAAGATTGGAGGAGGTTGATTTGCAACAAAATCTTACTACAGGTAGAGGTACGTGTTCTCCGATAAATCTGGGCATTACATCTATGCCCCAGATACCTCGACATCTGTCTACCTCATCGGTTGCGTCGCACAGATTAACATTTGTTAGGGCCAGATTTAATGTGTTCCCCTCAAATGTTCTGAGCAATAGATTTTCTAATGGTAAAACCTCTGTTTTATGCACATGTGATAACAAATCAATAGAATCCCTTTACCATATCTTGTTAAATTGCCCTTTATACATTGAAATTGTTGCTAAACCACCTGAATTGCATCTAGCTTATCTACTCCAGGACATTGACTCTTCTAGAACATTACAGGTTGCCAGTTTCCTGATTTCAGTTCTTTCATATAGAAGACTTCATGGAATGCTTCATGACTATTAAAAATCTAGTAAATTCTAAGTTCCATCTCTATCTTTAAGGCCAAAATACGGTACATCTAGAGCTTGTACGTAATGCGAAGGAGATTATACGTTCAAATATTTTAGTTGATTTAGAATGTAAAATGCTGTTTTTATTCATTGATTTGTTTTACATTGTGGGCTTATAGCCGAATAAAGTATTATCTTATCTTATCTTATTATCTTATTCTTAAAGTCCAACATGTGGCAGAATTCTTCTTCTTCCTTATTTTGATGTTCATTTAATTAATGCTGAAATATGTAAGAAACTTTTTATTGTGTAAACAAAAATTAGTATTTATTTATTTATTTATTTATTTATTTAAAAAGAAATGACTCTGAGCTAATTGACAAGTGATATGTCTAATTATTTTTATGTGTTGCTTCCTCGGGTAGTTTTCCTTATCTATGGTGGGGTTTAAACTTTTATCTCCTACATTTGTATAGCCGCCCCTATTTATTCCTCTAAGAGCGTAAAAAAGTCTTTTTTTTATTAGTAGCATTTTACAAATTTTAGCCTAATGGATTCCTGGAAGAAAGGTCATTTTATGCTTGCAAGATGACCTTTAATTTCATACCATAAAGATTTCATTCTGCTTGTTACATTTGGTTTATCTTCCGAGGGGGTGGGGTGGGGAGCTAAAAAATGTCAGCATTCTGCTGGCAAATCCAACTCATAACTAAACCTCCTGGGATTAGAGGAAACGGAATGATAAATGATATCCTAAGACTACAAATTACTGCTCAAACCCCCAAAGGCAGGATTTTTATTTTAATATGAAGGCTTTAAACCCCTCCCCCCCTCCCCTGAAGTCAGACTGATTAAAATTTAAAGTGAAGTATAAGTTGGAGTAGTCAGCTTACTGTGGTCTCCTTTGAGTACAAAGCAAAAATAATGTTACCTACTTACAGTGCTACTATTCGTTTTTTATATATATGTAAAGAAAACAGTGTGGGGAAATGGCTAAGGGCTTGGCCTCGAATTCAGAAACCCAGCGTCCCCTACCAAGTTTGCTAGATGGCATGGAAGTCTCTGTTTTAGTCTTAGATTTGGTGTATAAATTAAAGAGAAATCGGGTTCTACCTTGAGTAAGAGCACGTGTTGCGGTTGGGCCTGGCAAGACACCTTCCTGGTCAGTGGGGTGGGGCCGCTAGCCAGCCTTAGCTGCAATAGGGTCAAGAGGTGTTGCTGGGCAAAGTTAGATGTTGCAACTTGTGATGGAGAGCCCAGCGTCCTTTATATTGCTCTGCACGCAGGGTGATCTTCCTCTTGGCTGCGTGCTTCGGATCACCCCCTCTCCCCCCTCTTTTCATAGGCCTCTGCATTGACCTTGCTATGCCTGTCATGGGGTCATCTGCTTTTTGGGGCAGGGGCCCAGTAGGAATTTTTCCATTTGGCTAATTGGCTGTTGCCATCAGGTTTTCGCCTACTGCAGTAGCAACTAGTCACAACTTGTAAGGTTGGCGGTTAGGCATTGGTTATTGTGTTGATTACTGGAAGGGTGGTGCCCACCTCCAGAATCATGGTGATGATAGTACAGGCAATTCCGTTAAAGGAATCCAGGGGCTCTTTATGCTTTGTCCGAACCCTTGGTAGGGGATAGGGCCGTGGCCAGAGCCCCTGGGACCTCTGGGGAGAGGGAGGCTTTGCCCCCAGCCTCCTTAACTCTCCCCAGTTGGCATTCTCCCGACGCTGACCCAAAGTCAGCTCTGTTCTGGCAGACAGCTAGTCTGAACCAATGCCTATGCAACCACTCACAGAATTTGTATTTGAATAAAGTTGTGGCCTAAATTATTGCCAAAAACCCAAACAAAATTAATGTCTCAAGTGTGAATTCTTTAGGGGGTGGCTTGAGGACCTCGACACGCAATATGCCTGGATAGCGCAATTGGTTAGAACATGGTGCTAATAATGCCAAGGTTGCAGGTTCGATTCCTGTATGGGACAGCTGCATATTCCTGTATTGCAGGGGTTTGGAGCAGATGATTCTCATGGTCCCTTCCAATTCTACAATTCTATGATGATAAGAATGGGCGCCTCTATCCCTCCAGAGGTTGTGGTACTCCAACTCCCTTCACTGGCCATGCTGTTGGAAGTGGCAGTTCAGCAACATCTGGAAGGCTATAGGATTCCCACCTGTGTTTACCGACTATACAGGATTGGCAGACAAAGATGATGGACTATGCAGAACTGGCAAACCTGACAGGAGAAATCTGACACCAGCGTGACCAAGTGTTCCAAAGAGACTGGAGTAAATTTATTTCATATATAGAAAATCAGTGTACACATTAAAAAACGCTAGCAGGATTGAGATAAAACTTGCAATATTTATAAGAAGAACTTTTCCACTTGTGTTTTAAAATGTGAATAATTCAGAAAAATGTAAAATTGTGATGATATAATTGTGCGGAACGAAGATATGTCTTAGAGAACCAGAAGGCGGAGGGAGGGAAGTGGAGAGCTCGGCAGAGCCAAAAGTTAAAATGTGTTATAAGTTGATATATTAATGTTAAAAATTTGGAAAAAAGTAATAAAAAAATATAGGATTCCCACCTGTGTTAGGATTTTGAACTCTAACCCTACAGATTGCAAGAGGCCGGCTTCCATTGTGGAAAGCTCCCTGCACAGGATTGTCTGGGCCCAATACTCTGCACATGCACTGGGTTCTCTGCCCTACGAGCAGAGAATTCAGATTTGCATATATTTTATATCTTTTGTGGTTGGGGTATATGGCTGAGAAATAATCGGAAGACCATGCACAAGTAATAAGACACCTGACAGACAGAATATCTACAGTTAAAGCCTTCCCCTTAATTATATACTACAATTAGTGCAAGCCCTGGTGTGATATTTAAGGGGTTTTTTTCGGGGGGGGGGATAAGAAGAGATTTATGTTTTACCGAAACCAAAGCTCAGATCCCCATGCTTGCATAAATTCATGATTAAATTGTTAGAAAGCAAGTGGTGTATTCAAGGAGAATTACTTGTAGTCATTTATACCACATAATAACTACAGCCAAGTTATCAGCACTGGTAAAATAGTCGTCTATTTTTTTTTTTCTTTTTTGGGGGGACAACAAATATTTCAACCTTTGAGGTGAATATCCCCATTAAAGTGCTTATTTCAGCAGCAACTAAATGTCTCCAAGAATCTCCCTACACACCCTACCCCTTGCTGGGGAAAGCATTTGATCACCCCTCTCTACCATATAGATGATAGATAGATAGATGATATAGATGATAGACAGATTTCACTAATTTTACAATCATTTTAACATTTCAAAACTTGACTTCCTTCCCCTCTTTCTGCAGTTCCTTAGATTTATTTTTAAATATCTTCTGCATGTCCAAATTAACTTAATTTGCTCATTTATTCATCTTCTTTAAATATATACCAATGTTTTTATCTGTTTACAATTTATCTGTGAATATTCAATAAGCCATTTCCATTCTTTTGTAAAAAAAAAAAAAAGTTTGTTATCTTGATTTCTTATTCTTCCAGTAAGTTTTGCCATTTCTGCATATTCAATGATTTTTGTATCCATTCTGGCATAATCCATTCCACCATCATCGGGCATTGGAATGACTAACTGATCCTGGCCCTACTGCCATGCCAACCCCTACTCTGCCTGCTGCAGTCAATAAAGATTTGGCCTGATTTCATCCCAGAACCTAGTGCCCTGTCTGTTCATTTGTCACATAGGGCACCTGCAAGGGAAAAGGGAAAACTGCCAACCGTTAGCATTAGTGCCTTCTACCATATATATATGTATGTCTCCAACAACTTTCTTTTGCCATCATCTGTGATAGTGGCAATAGCACAGATCCTTAAATCTTCTGTCATGTATTCTCTAACAGGGGTCAGCAAACTTTTTCAGCAGGGGGCCGGTCCACTGTCCCTCAGACCTTGTGGGGGGCTGGACTATATCTTTTTTTGGGGGGGGGATGAACGAATTCCTATGCCCCACAAATCACCCAGAGATGCATTTTAAATTAAAAAAAAAAAACCACACATTCTACTCATGTAAAAACATGCTGATTCCTGGAGTGTCAGCGGGCCGGATTGAGAAGGCGATTGGGCCGGATCTGGCCCCCGGGCCTTAGTTTGCCTACCCATGCTCTATGACTTCCACAGTGAACTTAACATCATAGTTGCAATCCAGATTGCTCTGTCCACATTATATTTTAAATCATTTTCAAAGAGAAAATCCAGATCTCCATACTGTTGTCTCATTAAACAATCAGACTACATCACCCAGCAAGCTGTGCTGACCCTGTTGATTACATGCAATCAATATTTCAGGAAACACGGTAGAATAATTTAAAAGCATCCTTTTCGAGGGGCTGTTTTGTGTGGGCTTTGCTGCAGGTTACAACAGCATGGACACAATGTGTTGTCTCCTTTGGTTTTTATATGTTTCACACAGAAATATTTGCACATTTACGAATTCAATATTCAAATTCAAATTACTGGAACCAAATAACTTAGATGGAACCTCAGATGCCTTTGCATTTGCACACAGTTTCATTATGCTGAGAAGAACTCACTTGCCCAGTCTCTTTTCCTTCTCACAAACATCCCAGTACCTTGTTGACAAATGTTTTGCATTTCCTGTTTATTATTATTTAAAAAATCCCCCTTCCCCTAATGCAATTATCCACCATTCATCTAAGACAGATGAGAATGCTGACGGCTCCATTAAGTTGCTTTGCTCTGTGCCAGTAATGTGCACATTGCTCTGTACACGGTGCTCTCGATTTGCAACAAGTACTAGTCAGATATTCTTAACTACAAATGAAGGAGTGATTGAAAGGAGAAGCAAATGACAATTGCAGCTCAAAAGAAATGCAGAGTGTTACATTCCTGCGTCAGTCTTGGGGCGGGGGAGTTGGCAGCAAGCTATGAACCACTGTTTGATTGCTGTTAATGGTGAAACATAATTTTGTACTGATTAACTATTTAAAATGAATTGGCTACTTTTTAAAGCAATGTGACAAGCTTTGTCATTCTCCTGTAAGAAGTTGGAATGGTTTTTAGCTTCTCTAACTCGAGGCATTTATTTGGAACGAAGAACATATTTGCAATGGAAACTTGTGTTTGTTCTTTCTAGTAGTCCAGATGAAAGGTTAATGTTTAAATTTACCCTCAAAGATGTACTCTATTTTCTCCTGAGACAGACAGATGCCAACAAGATTGGGGGCCGGTTTATTAAAATCAGTGGAATAAAGTGGTGTGACTTGGAAAGAGGGAATCCTTCCTGGGAAGAGGTCCCAGAGAGCTGATAGCACAAATATAAGATTGGGGGGGGGGGGCATCAACACAAGTATAGTGTCCAGGTCAAGGAAAGTAATAGTCCCACTGTTTTCTGCCTTGGTCAGACCACAACTGGAATACTGTGTCCTGTTCTGGGCACCACAATTTAAGAAGGATATTGACAATCTGGAATGTGTGCAACCAAGATGATCAAGGGTCTGGAAACCAAGCCTTATGAGGAATGGTTGAAGGAGCTGGGTATGTTTAGCCTGAAAAGGAGGAGACAGAGAAGAGATGTGATAGCCGTATTCCAATATCTCAAGCACTGTCATGTGGAAGATGGAGCAAGCTTGTTTTCTCCTGCCCTCGAGAGTAAGACCTGAAACAATGGGTTCAAGTTACAAGAAAGGAGACTCTGACTAAACATCAGTAAGAAACTTTCTGACAGTAAGAGCTGTTCGGCAATGGAGCAGACTTCCACGAAAGGTGGTGGACTCTCCTTCCTTGGAGGTTTTTAGGCAGAGGTTGGATAGCCATCTGTCATGAATGCTTCAGCTGAGATTCCTGCATTGCAGGGGGTTGGACTTGATGACCCTTGGGGTACCTTCCAACTGTAGGATTCTAAGATTCTATAGACATGCCAGGGACCGGGCAGAGGAGGAGTGGTGGAGACCGCCTCCCCATCCTGATCCTTCCAGGGAGGAGGAAGAAGAGGAAGACAGTATACTGTATATTTACAACAGGGGTTTGCGGGAGGTCACAGCTCAGTGGCATTTGTGGGGGAAAGTTGGGAAATCATGGGAGAACCAAAATAACAGCTGGCTGACATGTTGCCATTAGAAAGCATTCCAGACTCTCCACCTTTCAGAACCCGGGGAGCCTGAAAAGTAGGAGAGCAAAGAGCTCAAAGAGCTTAGGAGCACCCATAGAGGAGGTGATGATGCTGATGAATGAGGAGGTGGGAGAGATGTGTGTGTGTGTGGGGGGTGAAGATTCACTTGGGACAACGCCACTATCCAAGAGACTGAGTTCTATAGCCTCTCTCTGTAAAGTTTGAAATAAAAAAGGACTGTAGGAAACTTTTTCTTGTCTTTATACTTTCCTGGGCAACCAGCTGGGAGCCGCTGAAGGCATCCTGGCAATATGGTGTGTATGTTGACAAGTGTCTGATTTGATACACGGTGGGTTCTTAAAGTCTTGGGAGGGAGTTTGCTACCCGGTATCCTTTTGCTGGAGGTGAGGCTAGAACTTTTGAACGTTGAGATGCACCTTGTTATAGCCCTCCCCAAATCAGAGAGACCTATGAAGTTTCCTGTTACAGAGCTATTGATCAGTCTTTCCCAGTTCTGTCTGCCATGACTGACGTTGCCTCTCACAGGTCCTAGGTTTGGGGTGTGTGCGCGTGTGTGTGCAGACAGCTACATCCTTTTAAGTAGATTGAACCTGCCACGCTCTACACAAAACATCTGTTCTACCACGGAGCTCTGAGCTTTCTCCTAACTCACACCTCCACAGGCACAAACCTAGCAAGCATGTCAGGCCTGGACCACTGAACCTTGAATGCCTGGACCGCAGGAGGCGGCTGAGAGCTATTGCAGAGATTGAGTTTATCTTTGTCAAATATACATTCTCTCTCTCTCTCTCTCTCTCTCTCTCTCTCTCTTTCTCTCTTTCCAATTGGCCACCCTCATCCACAAGCCCTATTATAATGCTGTTTGATTTACGGTAGTTGCGCCGGGTATTATTTATTTATTTGGCGCAAGAAAGACGCAGGAAATAATTTTAAGTATCATTTGGAACTTATAAAACAGGTGCTGGCGTGTCTACGGAGAAGCGTTTCTGAGGCGAGAGGGACCCGCTGAACTCCAGGAAATGATTTCCGGTTAATTATTAATGACAAAGGAGGCTGACAAATGAAATTAATTTTAAATATTTCATGGGTTCATGGAGGAACGTGACCTTGCAGTCACATCCCCCTGAATCATATGTGGAGAAGCTGGTTGCTCATTCTTGTATTCATTCTGAACAATTTCCACCCCCACCTTCCTTAAAAAAAAAAAAAAAAAATCTTGTCGACAAACTCTTGCAAGTAATAACAGATCTTCCCCGGTCAATCTGTTCCGTTTTCTAAAGACTGCTTGATACTACAGTAGCTTGCAATATGCTAATCATTTGGATTTCTGCCAAACAGCTCCTGTTTAGCTTATTTGCTGGCAAGATTTTTTTTTCTTTGATGTTCCCTTTGTGCCGCAATCTCAAAATAAAGTGATCTGGAGTCCCTGTGTGTTCCTTCATCAGAGAGATGAATTGGAGCTGAATCAATTGGCCAGGACTAGCCAGCTCATTCAAAACTGTTCTGTTGACAAGACCTTAGATCATCTAATTATATTTTTCATAAATCTTCTCAGGACTAAGAATGGGCAATACTGTAAATTTCTAGTTTGTGTTACGAATGCATATTTTTACCTACAAAATCTTTTCATTAAAAACCCATTCCGGACCCCCCCCCCCCCCATGTCCCTATTTCCCAGGGACAGTCCCGGATATACAGATGCCATCCCGGTTTCTGATTTGATCGTGGAATGTTCCACTTTTTCTTAGGACGTCCCTATTTTCACCGGAGAAATGTTGGAGGGCATGGAGCTATGCAACCCCTGAGCCAAGGAGATAAGTAACTATCCAAACTTTAGAAGACATATGAAGGTAGACCTACATAGAGAAGTTTCTTAATGTTTAATGTTTGAGTATGTTTCAATATATTTTGGAGGCGACCCAGAGTGGCTGGGGCAACCAGATCAGAGAAGCGGAGTGTTGTTGTTGTTGTTGTTGTTGTTGTTGTTATTATTATTATTATTATTATTATTATTATTATTATTATTATTTATAGCCTATACATCTTTTCTTAGTGCCAGCATCTAAGTTCTAAATCCTGAACATATTGGGCACAAGTACTGCTTCATTTTGTCTGTATTAAGCACCACTAAGTGTAATAGTACTAAAGCATATTAGCTTCTATAGATTACACCAATTGGCTGTGATCCAGAGGACTACAAGTGCATAGGATTCTCACTGTCAGCAATGGAAAGGCAAAGATCAGGGCTTCCGAGGGGTGCTGGGGGACATTTTCCATAGCTGGGCACTGGTAGGCATTTGTGTTATGCTGTTTGCAATGCACCAAGAGACGTAAATCAAAACAAAATAAGGTTGACCACTGAGGTGGCACTAGCAGCTATTTATATATGGATCTAGACTTCCGGCGACGATGCCATTGTGGACGGTCGAGGGTCGTTTCAGCAGCGAAGCGACCCTGGCCTTCCCGGGGGTAGGAGCCCCACCTACCGCAGAGCGGGGCTCTGCTAAACCGCGGGTCGAGCGTCCCGCGGCATGGGCCCTCCAGCTGGCCCAAAATCGCGCTGAACCCTTCTCCCGATCCCCTTGTAAAAGGGGGTCGGGAGTCAAAAGCCTAGAATTAAATTTAAGATTTTAACGGACTCTAAAGAGAGAGGAGGCTTTGCTCTGCCGGACTTAAGGATTTATTTCGAAGCGGCGGCCTTTTGCTGGTTGAAAGATTGGTTTAAATTGGAAAATACTGACGTTTTAGATTTGGAAGGCTTTGATAACATGTTTGGCTGGCACGCATATCTTTGGTATGACAAGGCTAAGGTCCACAAGACTTTTAAAATCATATTGTTAGAAAAGCCTTGTACCAGGTTTGGGTGAGATATAAAGACTTGTTAGAGAGAAAGACTCCTAGATGGATTTCACCGGTGGAGGCCAAGGCTTATAAGAGACCTAATATGTCTGCAAGATGGTTAAGATATGCAGATATATTGCAGCAAGAAGGTGAATCGTTTAAATTGAAAGGTTATGATCAGGTAAAAAGCGAGGTCACCGACTGGCTGCAATATCATCAAATTTATGAGATTTTTAAAGCAGACAAGAAGATTGGTTTTCAAGTCGAAAAATCAAAACTGGAAACAGAGCTAATAGAATCGAACTCAAAAAATCTTTCCAAAATGTATAACTTGTTGCTAGAGTGGCATACGAAGGATGAAATGGTTAAATCAACAATGATAGATTGGGCAAAGGATGTGGGACATAATATCATGTTAGAGGACTGGGAAAGACTGTGGAAGGAAGGTATCAAATTTACAGCTTGTAATAACTTTATGAAAATGTTATATAGATGGTACTTAACACCAGTCAAGATTGCTAAGATGAACCCGTCAATGACCAACTTGTGTTGGAAGTGCAAATCAGTGGAAGGTACCTTTTATCATATGTGGTGGACATGCCCAAGGGTCAAAGCCTTCTGGGATAAGATTTACAATGAACTCAAAAAGGTAATGAAAATTACCTTTAGTAAGAAACCAGAGGCTTTCCTTTTGAGCATGACCAACGAACAGATACCCAGTCGAGACAGAGTATTTTTTATGTATGCCACAACAGCAGCTAGAATTTTACTGGCAAGAAATTGGAAGGGTGAAGAGATTCCAACGGTGGAAGAATGGCAGATGAAGTTAATGGACTTTATGGAGCTTGCTGAACTGACCGCGAGAATCCGAGACCAGAGGGAGGAGAAGGTGTCGAAGGATTGGAAGAAATTTAAGGATTATTTAGTTAATGGTGTAAAACTGAATATCTGAGCAGAATTAGCTATTGAACAGGCTTTAGCTAGATAAATTCAAGTTAAAGATCTGGTAAGAATTTTATAGTACAAGATATAAATAAGAATGTCTGAAGATTTGGAGAATGGATTAAGAACTATGTTTTTAGTAAAGGAATCTAAGGACAAATAAGATGGTTAATAGTTATGAAAGTAGATATATAGCTACCTAAAGTATATTGGAATAACAATGCAGTGGAGGGGGTGGGGGAAGTCCCTCCTATGTTTAGAAGATAAAATAAGAATGAGATAAAGATTAGTGTTTAGACAGGTTTGTATGTGTTTTTCTTATGTTTATTGTGTTATTGTTTGATTTGTTTATTGTTTATTGTATTTTGTATTTTTAGTGTATTGGCGTATGTTTTGTTTTCTTTATATATGCATATGGAAAAATAATAAAATCTTTAAAAAAAAAAAAAAAAGTAAAAGGGGGTCGGGAGTGAAGGGGCAACGGCGCGGGGCGGTGGAGGCTATGCCCCAACCGGGTTGGCGAAGTGGCGGTAGCCGCCCGCAACGAGTGCATCGTTCTTTCTGAAATTGAAGAAAAAGAAGGAGAACCCCGTAAGCCGTGAGTACGGAGGCTATTTGACCAAAATTTCGACAATTGGCTCTCTGGGAGGAATGCAAAAAGGAAGCCCGTTCCTCTCCCTGAAGAGTGTGAGAAATAACAATGTTTCTAACTGCTGCTGCATAAGCGATACAGTGTTTCTACGGAGCTCTTTTGACAAGTCTGATCGGCTGAATCCCCATCAGGGGAACTAAGAAGTTGGAAGTATTTCTTCCTTTAAACGTTGGATTATAATCTTTTCACCCCGATTTTGGGGGAAATGGCGGCGGAGATTTGTGGTGGAGACTGATGGTTAAAGATGGAAAAGTACTGAAACTTGATACCCCATGCCTACTTCTACCATGCTTGGTTTCGTTTTTAAACTGGTGTTAGATCCGGGTATGACCCACGAACAAAGGATAATTTTTCTGAAGTTAGAATTGTTAAACCAGAAATTAGAATTGCTGAAGCAAGATGCTGATGGAATGTTTGTAGCAACGAGAAAAACTTTTGAAAACTTTTTTAAACCTGAAGAAAACCTTGCCAGGGAACTTGAGGATTTATTTGAACAACAATATATAGTGACTATGCAACTGCAAAAAGAAGGGAAATCCTGGTGGTGTGAGAGGCCCAGGGATGAAGGACATATTATATCCGATTTCTGGGGTGAGAGCCCAGAAATGAAGGGAAAAGATTTGTGGAAACTACAATTAGAAAATGACTGGAAGTTAGAAATGGAGATGCTGGAAGATGACGGTTTGTTCCCCCTGGAGTTCTCTGCAAGGATATCTGCGGACTGTTTGCTGGTTTTTGGTTACAAAGAAAAAGAGGACATTCTGGACAATGATGGAAGGTGGTGGAGAGAAGCCGGGTGGGTGATCCCGAGATGGTGAAGGAAAATGGACAGAAGAGGGATAGGGTAAAATGTTTATAAAAAATGTATTAGGATGGCTTACCATGGTACCCTGAAACCGGTGTGTTAAGAAATTTCTGATTTGAATTATTGAAGGAATATTTGGATTGATTATTAGCAGCAGTTTTAGTAAAATAAGATGTTTAAGAATTGTTTTTAGAAGAAGTAATTTGTATTGTGAAGTTATATTATATATTAAGAAATTATATTCGAATATCTAGATGGAAATGGATTTAAATTTTAAAGATGAGAAGTTAATAAAGTAAATTAGATTTGGAAGCATAGGAGAGAGAAAATGGGGGAAGTCCCCCAAGAAGATCTGAAACAAGTATTATTATTTTTTAATTAGTGAAAGGAATGTTGGTGTTCCAGTATAGGTTTGTATTTTTGTATTGCTGTTATTTTTGTATTGATTGTTATATCTGTTGTTGTATGTCTTTTATTGTGTGCGTATTTGTAGGTTACAGTTGGGGAAGATTGAGGGCACAAGGAGAAGGGGACAACAGAGGACAAGATGATTGGACAGTGCTCCTGAATCTACCAACATGAATCTAACCAAACTGCAGGAGACAGTGGAAGACAAGAGTGCCTGGCGTGCTTTGGTCCATGGGGTCACGAAGAGTCAGACACGACTAAACTACTAAACAAACCAAATAAACAGGTTACAGCACTCATTTTGCTTCCCCTTTTGTACATTGTCCTTACTCATTTTGAGAGTTTAATCACAGCTTCCGTCCAAGATAAACTGGTACCGTCCAAGATAAACTGGTACCTGGATCAAGGAATGTCTTCCACCCAGGCTTAAAGAATGTTCAACTTGAGCTGTTATCACCTCCGTAATTAGCAAAACAACCTTTAGATTTAAGAATCAGGATTGCACCCAGAAATTGCACCCAGCATGCTTGTCATGATCAAGCCCCAGCTTTTGTGACTCAAAGCTTAGAGGTCATTTCTGTTGCCTTGCTCAGACTCTGGAACTCTCTCCCACAGAAGATCTGCTTTGCCCATCCCACCATATTGGCCTTATGCTGTGGTGTTAAAACGTTTCTGTTTTGAAAGCCTGTTTTTTTTGATACAAAACGTGCCACAGGAGGGCACATTGTGTCATAATTTATTGCAGATCATTTCTATCTATATATCTACTCTTTGGGTGTTGTGTTTTCATTGTATTTTATAATTCTTACTAGCTGGCCCGGCCATGCGTTGCTGTGGGTTTTATTTTTATATATATATATTTTTGCTTTTTAAAATTCTCCTGACCCCGAGAGTATTCTGGAAGCTCTTGTTTTCATTCTTCCCTGTCCCTTTAGAGCAGGGGTCAGCAACCTTTTTCAGCCGTGGGCCGTCCACTTTCCCTCAGACCATGTGGTACGCTGGACTATATATATTTTTTTTGGGGGGGAAATGAACTAATTCCTATGGCCCCCACAAATAACCCAGAGATGCATTTTACATAAAAGAACACATTCTACTCATGTAAAAACACCAGGCAGGCCCCACAAATAACTCAGAGATGCATTTTAAATAAAAGGACGCATTCTACTCATGTAAAAACACACCGATTCCCATTACATAAAATAACACATTCTACTCATGTAAAAACAGCACGGCGGCCATTTTTTGGCGCATTCAAAGCTGCGGCGGCCATTTTAGGTGAGGACACCAGGGACCTTAAAGAGCATTCTCCCCCACCCCAGTCCCAAAATTACCACGTCCCAAAATTACGCACCCCAGCGAAACAATCCCCTCAGAGCTGGTCTTACTCAGTGCAACCTCTCAGGCATGCCTCAAATTAATGTCAAATTAATCAGGCTATGCATTGGGAAGCAGGAGATGTTCATATTGGTTCTAGAATCTGGGGAACCATATTGATTTTGAATGATAAGGTGAAGGTCATCAATGCCACACAGATTTATTTGCAAGACACTTTGCCCATTGTGGTAAGAATTCACCTCTACCCCACCTCTGTTTGTTACCCAGGTGAGGGCCATGTCCAATAACATCAATGCATCTACAATGAGTGGGATTAACATGGTTGCAACCCGAAACATTCACTATTTTGGGGCAGTAATGTTGATAGGGAGAATATCCTTTTAACGAATCTTTTCATGCTTGAGTTACGAAATTTAGGCTGCAATCCAATGCACACTTAACCTGGTGGAAGTAAGTCCTATTGATCTGAATGGGGCTTACTTCCACTCTGTAAGCAGACATGTATAGGACCGCAATATGGTTCATATGAATTATTATTTTGCTTGTCAATTGGAGTTCAAAACCCTTTTCTTCTTTCAGTGTGTGTATACTTCCCTCCCTGGATATCTATTTATGCAAATTACTTAGGCAATCAACATCCCACTAAACACAGGAAAATAAATGTACAAATTGAGGCTTCGCATCCAGATAAAGAAGAGAGAGGGGCGTAATATAGACGTAATCATAAAAACAAATTGCTGTGCACATCATCAAATAAAGTTGATAATACAGAAAATATTTCTCTGAACATTAAAACAAAGGGAGCTCACAGGAACTCTTTAACTTCCAAATCTATGATGCCACTAGCAGGAATTCTTTGATGGAACAGAACAAGGCAGCTATGGGCACAATTCAGCCAAACACCTTCAAGTCCCATTTATTTCAATGGGAGAGACTAGCTCAGGAGGGGAGTACAGATACACCAGGAAAGCACAAAGAGATTTTCCACATCATTAACTGTGACAAGGAAAATAATTGATATGAACCGTGAGTTAAATAACAGCAATTTCCTATACAAGTATCTG
This sequence comes from Lacerta agilis, assembly GCF_009819535.1. Classification (NCBI taxonomy): domain Eukaryota; kingdom Metazoa; phylum Chordata; class Lepidosauria; order Squamata; family Lacertidae; genus Lacerta; species Lacerta agilis. Next base: position 7,301,817 of record NC_046320.1, on the reverse strand, counting down.
AGATGCAAGTCCCCATCTTTTCTGTACTAAATTAAATGCACCTGTTAGTGCTTGAGTTTGCCTGGATTGTGCCCTCTAATCATGCATGTAATCCTGAGGCCATGTCCTTGCCAGTAAGGATGTAGGAGAAGTGGAAATTGCCACAATTTGTATGTTCATCGTAGGTCAGAAGCAGAAATCATGTAACTGAATAAAAGCAGTATTCACTATTGCTGTTATTTTAGTCTGCAGATAATTTCGTTATTTTCTGCATCGCTTCCCTTCCATTGAAATGCACTGAAACTGAGGACTTAATTAATTCCATTGGTTTAATCAAGACAAACACTAGGCAGCTGAACCTGTGGCCAAGGGCTGAAATGAAAACTCTCTGGCAGAAAAAGACAGGTTGAACTATGGGCCACTGTTAAAATTAAGTATAAATTGGGTCCTCCCTTAAAGAGGGCATGTATTGTGGTGAGACCTGGCAACCAAATCCCTGTGTTGTAGGTGGGAATGATTGACAGCCACAACACCCAATTGGTAGGTCCCTCAGTGCTGGGTTCAATCAGACCAATGGGACGCAAGCTAAATGGATCGAGGGACCTATAAATACCCATGCACATGGCCCAGAACTTCCTCGTTCGGTACGTGCATCGGAACACCCACCCACCTCTCCCTATTTTTTGGGCTTGTGCACTTGACCTTGCTATGCCATTGTGTATTGTCTGTCGTTGGGACAGGGGGACGGCAGGAATTTTCTCCATTTGGCTGATTGGCTGTTGCCATTTGGGTTTCTCCTGCCGCATAGCAAACCGTCACAACTTGTAAGGTTGCAGATAGGCTCTGGTTCAGGTTATAGGGGTGGGGGAACACTCTCGCCATCCCTATGTGAAGGGCATTCTGTTAAAGGAATCCAGGGACTCGATGGTTTGGTCAACCCCTGAGAGGGGGTTGTGCCTGTGCCTGAGTCCAGGGGCAGGTCCCCAGCTTTCCGCTTATCCAGGTGTTCACCCTTGGCTGACCTATGCTGGAACCCTTGGTCATCGCTTCTTGTGGAGCAGGGAGCTAGTCGAACCAGAGCCTATGCAACCAATCACTTGCTGTAATCAATAAAGTTGTGGCCTAAATTCTTCCAAAAACCAAACCAAAATTTGAGTCATGTCTGAATTTATTTGGGGGTGAGGTTAAAAGGTCTGAACATGCAATAGAACCTGCAGTAGAAAAGCTACTGATGCAGAAGCCAGGGCTCCCCCACCTTGCCCACCCCAGCTCTCTTATACTCCATTAAGAGTCAGGGCTTCCCACAAAGAATTCTGGGAACTGTAGTTTGTTAAATGTGCTGACGATCATTACAAGACCCTTGACAAATGAAATTGTCCAGCGAATCATCTTTGGAAAACCAGGAATGAAAACGTCGGAAGGACATTTTAATTTTTGATGCAGTTGTGTTTCTCTTAACATTGAACAGTAATACCTTGGTTCTCAAATGCCTTGGTTCCCAAACGCCGAAAACCCAGAAGTAAGTGTTCCGGTTTTCGAATGTTTCTCGGAAGCCGAACATCAGATGCGGTTGTTGGCTATTGTTTCCTGGGCACCGGATTAAGTTTGGCGCTTTTGTTTTTGCTATTTATTTTGTGTTTTTGAGGCTTTTTCGGTTAATTTGCTTTTGTGACTGTGTGGAACCCAGTTCAGCTATTGATCGAAATGGATAAAAGCCCCCCATCCAAACAATGACTATCACCAGTGCATGTAGGAAAATAGTAATAATTTTATTTTTTATCATCTACAATACTGTCTTATTTATTTTATAGTACAGATTATTGCTTTCATTTTATGAATCAATGGTCTCGTTAAATAGTAAAATTCATGTTAAATTACTGCTTTAGGCGTCGTTTTTAAAAGTCTGGAATGGATTAATCTGTTTTGCATTACTTTCTACTTTCTCAGTTGGTCTCTAAGGTGCTACTGGAAAGAATTTTCTATTTTCTTTCGACTATGGCAGACCAACACGGCTACCCACCTGTAACTGTTTCTATGGGAAAGCGCGCCTTGGTTTTGGAACGCTTTGGTTGTGGAACGGACTTCTGGAACGGATTAAGTTTGAGAACCAAGATACCACTGTAGCTCTTACCTATACTGGCTCATTGGCTAGATGCTTTTCCTGTATTTTAAATGCCCCTTGCATACAACCAGGATTTATGAATTAAGAGCATTAACCTGAAAGTAGTAGCAGTCCTCCAAAATAACCCTCATCCTTATTAGGTGCAAGTCAGAGAAGTGGGATGAGATCACTATCTCATTTCCCATACTAGTTAGAAAGAGCTGTCATTGCTTCTTTCCCAAGAAGAATGCATAGCCAGCTTTGAATCGTGTTAACATCTCATTCTCAGCCATCTGAGCAGGAAGTCTAGGTGCTATAGATTAATCTTCAAGTCTTCAATAGAGCATGTGCTTTGGCCCATTTATTTAACAGATGCCATCACCCCTTGCTGAAGCAAGCAAAATGAACTGATTTATTAAATGTCAGAGACACAAAATATTCAGCAAAATATTGGAGACCCTGAAGACATTTTATACAGCACTGTTTATGTAAATATTTTCAAGTGTTGATATGAATCATGGACATATATAAATTTGTCTGGATCGTGGATATAATATTGGAGGGGGAGACCCTTTCCAAATAATAATTTAAAAACCCCAGAGAGCATTGTTTTCATGGAGGCATTAAGACTCGTAGTATAATAGCAATTTGGTATTCAATTCTAGCCCTACGCAGAGTAGACCCATTGAAGTTATTGTGCATGCCTAACATTTGCTCACTGATTTCAGTAGGCCTACTTAAAGTATGACTAGAGCATACCTTCCAACATTTCTTTGATGAGAATAGGGACATCATCAACATCATTTTATTATTGATACCCCGTCCATCTGACTGGCTTGCCCCAGACACTCTCATAATACTAGGAAAAGGCAAAAACATAAAAAGCTAGTGCCACACTACATGAAATGCCAATGTAGCTTACTTTAATTTGAAAGGCATTTTTCTCAATTTTAAGAGAAGAAGAAGAGTTTGGATTTGATATCCCACTTTATCACTACCCAAAGGAGTCTCAAAGCGGCTCACATTCTCCTTTCCCTTCCTCCCCCACAACAAACACTCTGTGAGGTGAGTGGGGTGAGAGACTTCAGAGAAGTGTGACTAGCCCAAGGTCAGCCAGCAGCTGCATGTGGAGGAGCAGGGACGCAAACCCGGTTCACCAGATTACGAGTCCGCCGCTCTTAACCACTACACCACACTGGAAAAGAATAACCTCCCCCCAAATTATAAACAAAGAAATAAACAACAAAGGGGTATGGTTATTATTGTTGATATTATTATCAACTGTTTTTCACAAGTTGTGGGGAGGCTGTTGTATGTCCAAGAACTGCATGGTAGATTTTGGTTGTACTTCAATTTCTGCAGTATTTCGTGAGGAGGAACCTTAGTCCCAGGAGAGAGATATGGCCCTCTGGGCTTCTCTGTCTGGCATTTGGGACTCTCTCTAAGCCATACACCCTCGCAAGCCACACCAACAGTCCTGCTTTGCAACCTCCTTGAGTGTTCTTGCCAATCTTGAATGAGTCATGCATTCTGATAACACTTATTGCCTGGCTGTAGGATAGAGAGTGGTGTGTGAGTGTGACAAAAGGAGTCTACTGTAGAAAGGGGGGAAATACATATATTGTAATAATAATAATAATAATAATAATAATAATAATAATAATAATAATGATAATAATTTATTATTTATACTCCGCCCACTCTGGTTTCCCCAGCCACTCTGGGTGGCTTCCAACAAAGATTAAAATACATTAAAATACATTGCTGCAATTTTTTGCCTCTGGCACCACCCAGAAGTGCCATGGGCCCCCTGGAATGTTGCCCGGAAGGGAACGAGAGCCTTAGACTAATAATAATAATAATAAAATCCCCACTCCTGACTTACAGCTTCTACTTTCCCTTTAAAATTTATTTGAGAATTGCAGTGCTTCTGCTCTCCTGAACAGAGCTCTAGAAAGGAATTCCAAACAGATTGTTCCCAGAGGGATTATTTGCATGTAAACTGAAGAAATTCTCCCCATCAGGATTTCCTCAGCATTATCTATATGATGAAAATTTCTGATAGATGTTGGAATAAAATGGGCTAAGTCTGAAAACATTGGAAAAATGTCAAAAAGCCCTCTTTTTTTTCTTCTCGAGCAGAAATGCAAATGAACACAAAACGTCTAGCGCCTCCTTAGCGATAGGCATGTCTATTAAGCAGAATGTATGATTTTGCAAACTTCTGCTGAATAAACAATCCAGGTTAAGAGCACCCATCTCTTCCAATCACCATTATAAATATGAAATAAATTACATCCTACAGATCATTATATTGAGCAAATACTCTATCTGCCACCTTACATTCCTCAGCCAAAACCTCCGAGATGCATAAATGTGGCATTAAAAATGCTGTTGCGGTAGGTACTTTGCAAAGGTTATGTAAAGTTTATGTGCATTTTGCTTTTGAACTCCAGCATGTTAAGTGGTTGTGTGTTAATGAAGTGTTTAGATTAATCATATTAGGTGGAAAGTAGAGAGAGAGAGAGAGAGAGAGAGAGAGAGAGAGAGAGAGAGAAATCCATTAAGAAAATTACTATCTGATTTTTCCAGTTAATTTCCCATCAGTCTCCCGGGGCTAGAAACCTTGAACTAGCAAGCATGGCCAATGGGCATGGGTGTCAAGAGTTGTTTGGCAACATATGGAGGGCTAAAGTTCCCCCGCACCTCTTCTTAGATATTTTTAATGATAAAGGAGAATCAGGGCATGGGGAAAGACTGCACAGAGGAAGGGTTGAACCCATATATATGGCTCTAGTACACAAGGTCAAGCTCAGTGGTCTGGTACCAATGACATACTAAGCCAAACCTTGACTTGGCAGAACCATGCAAGTCATTTTGTTCCTTCTTGGTTCCTTTTCTCTTCTGTGTTGCTTTGTGCTACATCAAGGTTTGGTTTAGTATGCCAGCTGAACTGAGGCACGTGGTTACGCTCTCTCCTCAACACAACTTGTAACCAAGAACATATATATCCCCTACATATTGAGGAATGGTGAGATAGAATCCATTTGCTTCTACCAGCCCCTGCCCCGATGGTGATCAGAAAATGTCTACAGACAAACTACACAAAGTATCAGTTACAGGTGGGTAGCCGTGTTGGACTGCCATAGTCGAAACAAAATAGGAAATTCTTTCCAGTAGCACCTTAGAGACCAACTGAGTTTGTTCTTGGTATGAGCTTTCGTGTGCATGTATCTGAAGAAGTGTGCATGCACACGAAAGCTCATACCAAGAACAAACACAGTTGGTCTCTAAGGTGCTACTGGAAAGAATTTCCTATTTTGTTACACAAAGTATCACAGTGGTGATAATAATATGACACTAAATCAAACCAAATCACCACAAACTGGCTAATAAACGTAAAAGGGAATTTACTAGAATAATAACTGAATGAAAATTCAGTTCATTTATGAAATTGAAACTGAATGAAACTGAATGAAAATTCATTCAGTTATTATTCTAGTAAATTCCCTTTTACATTTATTAGCCAGTTTGTGGTGATTTGGTTTGATTTAGGATCAGAAGATGTCTGCCTGAGGGAATAGTGCAGAAATCAGCCCAGCAGTTAGAAAATAGAATCTACTTGCCTCAGCAGTCCAACACCCAAAAAGTACCCTATGAGCAGAAAATGTCTCCAGAGCCACCGCGCCCCCCCCCACTTTCGAGTTTGCCACAAAATGCTGTGTGAGCTGGCTAGTCCAGAACGTCAGTCAGCTAATTGATTCTGGTGTCTGTTTTTAAACTTGCATTGGTCACAGTTGCAGACAGGACAGGAGGGGAGGGGAAGAGGCTAGAAAAGTTCTGTTTTTGCCTGCTATTGTAGGCTAATGTCTCCCAAAAAGAGGAACTGTTTAGGAAAGGACTCATGTACTGCTTGTTTGCAAAATTGTGTTATCTCGCTCTGCACATGCTCTTGTACCCATGTCTGGAAGTTGTTTGTGACACACTATAAAATGAGCCCCAAATAGCAATCGGGGCTCAGCCTTTGAGAATGATCTTGCTGGTGCCAGCTGCAGCTTAATAAACCAGACTTTCCTCGAAGAACCTGGTGCCTGTAGCTATTGACTGGGGAAATCCTGCAACAATATGTGTACAATTTTAGAATATTATTTTTAATACAAATCGAGAATCGGTATGGAAACGAGTGTAAATTTAATCAACATACCAGTTTTCAATTTGCTTTAAGAGTTCTCCTCTCCACTATCTGTTTATAATGCCTGTTTGTGCTTTCCCATTTTGTTGACTAAAGTTTTGCTTTTTGTGATTTATTATTTGTGCTTAGCTTTTCGGGATGCATTTTATATTTGTGTAAGCCGCTTTGGATCCTTTTAGTTGTTGTTGTTGTTGAAAACATCGGTTGAATTGATTAACATTTACTTAATTGAGTTGTATCTGTATTATTCTCCTATCGTGTTTTCAGCAACCACAGTGGACATTTATAGCATTGCCATGCAATAAGATGTTGGATTCTGCAGAGTGCAACTCAATATTATGTACACACCAAAGAGCAGACGTGCAGCACATAAGAGAGAGAAAAAAATGTATTGATTGATCATTTAAAAGCATTTCTAAACTGTGCTATATTTAAAGTCTCCGAGCAGTGTACAAAAAAATTCCAAACATTAAAACAGGGTAATAAAAACAGAAATAACAGGGTCCAATCCTATGAGTCAGGGAAGGTCTTGGCAAACAAATATGCCTTTGCAAGACTTCTGAAGCAACTTCATATATGTCAGAAAGAAAATTCTTTCCAGTAGCACCTTAGAGACCAACTGAGTTTGTTCTTGGTATGAGCTTTCGTGTGCATGCACACTTCTTCAGATACACTGAAACAGAAGTCACCAGATCCTTAAATATAGTGAGGGAGTGGGGAGGGGTATTACTCAGAAGGGTGGTGGGAATGGGTGATAGGCTGATAGGTGTGGAAAACCTGTTGCAGGGAAAGGCAAGGGGTGAGATGGCTAAAGATAGCTTTGTTATGTATAATGAGATAAGAATTCAATGTCTTTGTTCAGATCAGGTTTCTCCATGGTTTTAAGTTTGGTGATTAGTTGCAATTCAGCCAGTTCTCTTTCCAGTCTATTTCTGAAATTTCTTTGTATTAAGACAGCTACTTTGAGATCTTTTATAGAATGTCCTGGGAGATTGAAGTGTTCTCCTACTGGTTTCTCTGTCTTGTGATTCCTGATATCAGATTTATGTCCATTTATCCTTTGGCGTAGGGTTTGGCCTGTTTGTCCAATATAGAGAGCTGAAGGGCACTGTTGGCATTTGATTGCATACACAATGTTGGAAGATGAGCAATTAAATAGTCCTGAGATGGTATGTTTGATGTTGTTGGGGCCAGTAATGGTGTTGTCAGAAAGAAAGGCATTGTAGAGTGCAGAACATGCCTGTTTTAGAGTTACCACCCTGTGATATTCCATGGGGCGTGGTGCCATGAGAATATATACCGTATTTTTCGGTCTATAAGACGCCCCATGTATAAGACAACCCCTATTTTGGGGGACTCCAATTTAAGAAAATGGGGGAAGATCTATCCATGCATAAGACGTCCCCAAATTTTGGACATTATTTTTAAGGGGAAAAAACCTAGTCTTATACAGTCATACCTTGGGTTACGTACACTTTGGGTTGCATACTTTTCGGGTTACGAACTCCCATAACCCGGAAGTGTACGTACGTTTTGGGTTACGTATTTAATTGGTTCCAGGTCGCTGTACATAATCCGAAACATACGTAACCCGAAAACACACTTTCGCGCACGGGGCGGGTTCAACTTCCAGGTTACGGGAGTTTCTAACCTGAAAAGTACGCAACCCAAAGTGTACGTAACCCAAGGTACAACTGTACACGGAAAAATAAGGTGTGTGTGTGTGTGTGTGTGTGTGTGTGAACTAAGGGATGTAACAGGCCTGTACAGCTGTGGTTGGGGTTAAAGTGGCCACATTTTTTATTAGTTACAGCTCACAGAGTACTGTGTGGCATACAGCAGGGGCAGAGGAAGTGGGGTGCGGTGGGGGCATATCTGCCCTAGGTGTCACCACTGAGGGGGTGACAAAATGGCGGCTGGCACTCACCGCAGGGCCTGCAGCTCACATGAGCCACACATCTCTCCTGGGAGTGACGTGGTGACTTGGGCGCCCACAGGCTCCGCGCTGCCCCAAACAGTCCACCTGCTGCCTCCCCTTCAGCTATAGGGCACCTGAGTGGGAGGAGGCAGGCAGACTCCTGAGAGGCCCCGTGGAGTGTCCTGCCACTGCTGGACCTGCCCCACGGGTGGCTGGCCCCGCTCCTGTATGCAGGGCACATGCGCCTCCCCAGGCGCCCAATCGGCTTGCTCCGCCACTGGCATAGGGCAGGGATCCTGTCACCAATGTATCTGGTCTGCTGTGCCGCCATCCCAGTCTGAGTGCTGGCACAATGTTAGTGTGAGTTGCATGAATCTCAAGGCCACAGGGATAGGAACTGTGGGTTCAGCCCATCATACAACTTGAGGGTGACATCCATGCCAGCTCTACAAGCAAGACCGCAAGACTGGGGCCTTGAAGTGGTACCCCAAGACCCTTAATGCATACTGTGCAACTATTTCCGATTGAAAACTAGGATGCACGTCTTCCGGAATATACTCCTGAGTGAATCATGGGACCTGTGCCATGCTCCCCCCCCAAAAAAAAAAACCAAGTGTATAAGCCCCTTTGAGCATTAAAAGCCTTCCGAGTTTATAGGATTTCATTCTAATATAGTTATTATTTGCAAATTGAAATAGAAGCCTTTTTTGTCATTTAAAAAAATAAAAAACCTCCATTACTCTGAATCTTGTGACATGATTTGAACACAAGATGTCATAGAAGCTGAGGCAGGCTGTGAAGCCATGCCAAAGCTTTTCACCTCTTCAAGCCACCCCATAAATTTTCCTTCAGTTAGAAGTGAAAACTAATGCGTTGGTTCCAGCCTGTACCCTGTAGAAAACACTTGTCCCTTTCTGTGAAGAGAACATGACATTCAAGGCTATTTGCTTTTTTAAAGGGAGACTTTAGAGAACAGGTGACTCTTGCAGCTGGAATAAATAGGTTTGTTTCGATTCACAGACTGAATACGTGTATCTTTGATGCACATTTAAATTCGATTTCTGGAAACTTCTGTTATCTTTAATTATAATTACACATCAGTCAGGATGTCAGTCACAGGCTTCCCAAACAATAAATATAACCAGGCTTCTTTAATGATTCAAAGGGCTTCAGGAAGTTTAATCTGTGAGCTATTTTAATAATAATAATAATAATAATAATAATAATAATAATAATAATAATTTATACCCCGCCCTTCCCAATCAAAACCGGGCTCAGGGCGGCTAACAACAAACATAAAAACATTGATTAAAAATATTGATTAGATGTTGTAGTGAAGCTTCTTCTTCTTCTTCTTCGAAGTGCAGAGATATGTTATCTCACAGAAGAAGAAAGCATGCATCTTCTTGTTTTATGTGGGGAATAAAGGCACATCTCCCCTTTGCATGATACATGGAAATGTGATGGGATTAGGCACTTGTAAAAACAGGGTACTTTTCAAGTATTTCACAAGTATTTCACTATAGCGGGTTCTCCTTAATGGAGAGCACGTGTTGCAGTGGGGGCCAGCAAGTCACCCCTCTGTTGCTGGGAGGGATTGTATAGATGGTCACTGCTGTGATTGGGCTCTGGGTGTCGTTGGGGAGATTTCTATGTTGCAATTGTTGATGGACAGCCCAGTGACTATATATTGCTTGGCTCGCAGAGTGATATACCTCTTTGCTGCATGCATTGGATCACCCGCCCCCCTCCCTATTATTAGGCCTCTGCGTATGACCTTGCTATGCCTATCATGGGGTCGTCTACTTTTGGGGCAGTGGCCTGGTAAGAATTTTTAAAGGAATCCAGGGGCTCACCATGCTTGTCCGTATCCCCCGGTCGGGGGCCAGGGCCCACGCAAGAGCCCCTGGGAGCATTAGGGGAGAGGCGAGGGTCAGACCCCCAGCTCCCATTCTCTCCCCAAAGAGTTTTCCCTCTACTGACTTCCACAGGCGGGTGGATGTCAGTTCTGTCCCCAGTGGGACAGATAGTCTGAACCAATGCCTAAGCAACCACTCACATATTTTGTATTTAATAAGTTGTGGCCAAAATTATGCCCAAAACCTTAAACTTAAATTTCTGTGTGAAGTGTGTTTCATTTGAGGGGTGGTTTGGGGACCTCGACATGCAAACATGGCTGAAGTAAAGTTGTACAGCAAACTTACACACCTGAGTTTAAGTGTTAATTGGTTGGATTATATGAAGGATAGTTTTAATCAAGTAGGTCAAATTTTAATCTATAGCACTGAGCATTAAGGGATCACTTTTTAATTTGTTTGAAGCTATTAATGGTTTCATAAATTACTGTAACAGGGCATGTAAAAGGACACATTACAGATCATCCTTCCTTCTCAGCCTGGTTCATGAAATTTGTTAGGAGAGAGAGGTGGGGGTGGGAAGGTCTGACCATGCTTGTTCTCCTCAGCTTCTCCACAACTATTGATACCACTGAACACAGTCCAGAGAGGTAAAGGCTGGGGACACAGCATTTCCTTCATTCTGTTCCCATCCTTGAGGCTGTTTCCATAAATTAGTTATGGGGACTATTGCTTAGTGTGATGGGAGTTCCATCTTGTCCCCCATGATATTTAATATATATTTGAAGCTTTGGGGATCCATCCTCAGAGTTTTGGGTGTGAGTTGTCATCAATATGCAGGTTTTGTCCAACTCTGGTGGAATCTAGGTAAAGGTAAAGGTACCCCTGTCCGTTAGGTCCAGTCGCGGACGACTCTGGGGTTGGGTGCTTATCTCACTCTATAGGCCGAGGGAGCCAGCGTACAGCTTCCGGGTCATGTGGCCAGCATGACAAGCTGCTTCTGGCAAACTAGAACAGTGCACGGAAACGCCGTTTATCTTCCTGCCGGAACGGTACCTATTTATCTACTTGCACTTTGACGTGCTTTTGAACTGCTAGGTGGGCAGGAGCTGGGACCGAACAATGGGAGCTCACCCCGTCATGGGGATTCGAACCGCCGACCTCCTGATCGGAAAGCCCTAGGCTTTGTGGTTTAGACCACAAGCGCCACCCGCATCCCATCTGGTGGAATCTACACACATATAATAATAATAAAAACACTGTGAAAATGCTTTTTAAAGAAACCTTTTGGAAAATACATTGAATTTGCCATACCCCACTGTCGCCATCTAGTGTCACATTTGTATTTTGCACTTTACAGCACGTTTAAAATGTTTTATTCGCAGCTGAGTCCTCTATCTCTCCATCTGAAAGAGGAGGTGATACAGTTGCTGGGTCAGAAATGGTGATGGACTGCAGGTGGGGGCCAATAAACTGGAACCAAATCAGCGTAAAATAGAGGTGTTATGTGTCCCAGGCTCTTGAGCTCAAGAGGTGGGGAGATGCCTTTTTTCTGGGAAGGGTTGGACCCTCATGGAAAGAGCAGGTCCATAGCTTGGGGATACTTCTGGATCCAACATTGTCACTGTTGGCTTCAGTTGCTAAGAGGACGTATTCCCAGCTCATGATCTTATGCCAGGCATAGTCCCTTTTAGACAGAGATGACTTGGCCACTGCACCTCATGCTCTGGTAAATTCCAGGTTGGGTTATTACAACACACTTGGGCTGAAGATGACTCAGAAATGCAAATTGGTCCAAAATGAGCAGCCAGATTACTGGCTGTGGATACACTTAGAACTCCTGTTCTAAAATGACTGCAGTGGTTGCCATTTTGTTTCTAGGCACACTTCAAGTTGCTCACAAAAATGCTTAGAGCCCTAATCCAGAACTGTCTTACGCAGAAGGGTGGGGCTGTGTTGCTAGCTTCCTGATAGTCCATGTGTTACACCTTCACTGGCCAGTAAGGAGCATTGAGCATCTTCTGCCTAAATAACTTAGGCCCCAGATATCTGAAAGACCACAACCTTCCCTATAGACAATGCCAGGTGCTAAAATCAGCAGAGGGGGCCTCTTGGTACATCTGGCACCCTTAGAAGTTTGGGCCGGTGGCCTAGGAGAGACACTCTCTGGCAACCCCTATGCTTTAGAAACCCACCCCCAAAGAGGGGTTCCTGGTACCTTCATTGTGCAGCTTTCGTCATAAATTGAAAACACACCACTTTACCCATGACACCACATCATATATGACGGGTCATCACAGATGCAAAAAGGGTGTTGTGCCATTTCTTTATACCCAATTCTAAGGCTGCACAACTCCTCTTGGCCCCTCAGGTGTTGGGTGATAACTTTTGATGATCAGGGGTCTAAATCACATGGCATACAATTTTTTAAATAACAGTTATTCTTCAAAATGTGAAGGATCAAGCAGAGCTCTGCAACTTCAAAAGTCATGGAATCATAGAGGCTTAAAAGATAGGCCCTCAGCTCATTCATATCCATATTGTCCCTTCATGTAAGTTACACATGCATAGCATACCCTCCAACATTTCTCTGATGAAAATAGGGATGTCCTATTCCATAATAAATAATAAATTTATTATTTATATCCCACCTCTCTGACTGGGTTGCCCCAGTCACTCTGGACAGATTCCAACATATATAAAAACATAATAAAACTATACAGGGCTGTCTCTGGATATCTTCTGAAGGTTGTATAGTTACTTATCTCCTTGCCTCAAGAGTTGCAAAATTTGCATAAATAGATATCCAGGGAGGGAAGTATACACACACTGAAAGAAGAAAAGGGTTTTGAACTCCAATTGACAAGCAAAATAATAATTCATATGAACCATATTGCGGTCCTATACTTGTCTGCTTACAGAGTGGAAGTAAGCGCCATTCAGATCAATAGGACTTACTTCCACCAGGTTAAGTGTGCATTGGATTGCAGCCTAAATTTCGTAACTCAAGCATTAAAAGATTCGTTAAAAGGATATTCTCCCTATCAACATTTCTGCCCCAAAATAGTGAATGTTTTGGGTTGCAACCATGTTAATTCCACTCAGTGTAGACACATTGAAGTTAGTGGACATGGCCCTCACTTGGGTAACAAACAGAGGTGGGGTAGAGGTGAATTCTTACCACAATGGGCAAAGTGTCTTGTAAATAAATCTGTGTGGCATTGATGACCTTCACCTTATCATTCAAAATCAAAATGGATCCCTAGATTCTAGAACCAGTATGAACATCTCCTACGCCCCAATGCATAGCCTGATTAATTTGACATATTTACAATTTATGTATTTAAAATAGATATACCCCAACTTTTTTCTTATAAAAAGTTATAAAAAACTCAAGGGAGTTCACAAATAAGAATTATAAAATACAATGAAAACACAACACCCAAAGAGTAGATACATAGATAGAAATGATCTGCAATAAATTATCACACAACGTGCCCTCCTGCAATGATGGAAGGTATCCAAAACAGGCTTTCAAAACACCACAGCATAAGGCCAATATGGTGGGATGGGCAAAGCAGATCTTCTGTGGGAGGTAGTTCCAGAGTCTGAGCAAGGCAACAGAAATGACCTCTAAGCTTTGAGTCACAAAAGCTGGGGCTTGATCATGACAAGCATGCTGTCAGGTTGCTGTGTTGTAATTCAAATTCCATCATGAAATGTGACTGTGGAAAACATAGCACTTAAATGAAGAACGTTTTGTCTTTTCTGGGTGCATTTCTGATTCTTAAATCTAAAGGTTGTTTTGCTAATTACGGAGGTGATAATGGCCCAAGGTGAACATACTTTATGCTTGGGTGGAAGACATTCCTTGATCCCTTATGGTTTCTTTTTGGTTATCTTGAGAGCAAGGTACCAGTTTATCTTGGACGGAAGCCATGATTAAACTCTCGAAATGAGTACAGACAATGTAGAAAAGAGGAAGCAGAATGAATGCTGTATCTTACAGATCCATATATAAATAGCTGGCAGTGCCACCTCAGTGGTCAACCTTATTTTGGTTTGATTTATGTATCTTGGTGCATTGCAAACAGCATAACACAAATGCCTGCCAGTGCCCAGCTATGGAAAATGTCTCCCAGCACCCCTCGGAAGCCCTGGGGTTTGCCTTTCCATTGCTGACAGTGAGAATCCTATGCACTTGTGGTCTTCTGGATCACAGCCAATGGGTGTAATCTATAGAAGCTAATATGCTTTAGTACGATTAAAATTAGTGGTGCTTAATACAGACAAAATGAAGCAGTACTTGTGCTCAATATGTTCAGGTTTTCCATTAGAACTTAGATGCTGGCAGTTTGCTGGCCTATTTTTTTATTGGTGTGCTGATACAGTGCCTGTTGGTGTCAAGAATAATTAGTAAGAAAAGACGTATAAGCTCATTGATGATATCTCAGTTGCATTTAAGAATGTTGTTAATGTTTTCTCTCTGAGACTGATATTTAAAATGCTGCAGGGAGGGGTATATACAAGGCATTAAAGGTCACAATTGGATCTCTGTAGGCGGTTGGTGACATCCCACGTGATACCTCTATCAAATGACCATTCAGGAATCAGGTGTTTATAGATCCAATCCCATTATTTAAAAGGCTATTTCTGCATTCCAACAAGCTACATTCCATATCCGGGGCACATCCGCGTTTGAAGTATTCTATTACGTTTAGTTGGCTTAATTGCATTTCGTGCAACCTATTAAAAAGCATTATAGCAAAGATCTGAAACACTGGGCAGGTTCAAGGGCTTACTGGTCCGGCACTAGTAGCTGCATGGTGGGCAGCCAGGTAGACAACCTGGGGTAAAAGAATCCTAGCATCTGCCTGGGAGCATCAGGACTGAATAGAGCAGTAGAAACCCCACCCCCTCTGAAGCCCTTCTACTTGCGTTGGTCAACGTTGAAGTTGTGGGGTAGCGGAAATGTGGATTCTCACTGTTCCAAGTTGATGCAGCAGAAATGTCTGCAATGGGCCTATCACTAATAGCTGAACCAGTTTACAATTCAGGATCTCCTTGGCTGGACCAGTCATTTTTTAAATATTTTTTATTCATTTTGTAAGAATAAAGAATATAACATAATAAAACATGAAAAACACAGAAATTCAAAAAAAAAAGAAAAAGAAAAAGAATATATAGTTCTTACAATCACACAACTTCCTCTTAACATCAATAGATGACTTCTCCCAATCCCCTCCATCTGAATTTCATTTCCTAATCTTCTTTGGCAGTTACTAAGGGCTAACATCTTATCCAATATTTTCTTCTAAAGCATCTATACTTAACCTATTTCTTAAAAATATTGCGAAAAACCTATAGCTACTTCCTTAGGCAATACTAAATATTACAACACTTTTTAAAATAAATTTTAAACTTCTTCCAATCTTCCTCCACCGGCTCTTCTCCTTGGTTGCAGAGTATCCCAGTCAGTTCGGCAAGTTCCATAAAGTCCATTGGCTGGACCAGTCATTGGCTGGATCATCTTTAAGGTCTGCGGAACTAAGTAAATGGGCTATAATCTGGGATATGATTGCGAGGAAGCAAAATCAATGAAAGCAATGATATTTAAGCCTCAAGAAAGCTAAATTACATATCCCCCCAAAATTCTCCAATGAAGATAGGAACATCATATTTAATAATAATAATAATAATAATAATAATAATAATAATAATATTTATATCCTGCCATTATTTCTCCAGTGAAAATAGGTATGCCCTATTTAACAACAACAGCAGCAGCAGCAGCAGCAGCAGCAACAACAACAACAACAACAACAACAATTCCCCACCCATCTGACTCGGTCGCCCCAGCCACTCTGGGTGGCCTCCAACATATATAGAAATGTACTCAAACATTAAACATTAAAATACTTCCTAATGTAGGGCTGACTTCAGATGCCTTCTAAAGGTTGTATAGTTTACTTATCTCCTTGGTTCGTGGGTCACATAATTCCATACCCTCCAACA
Organism: Lacerta agilis; assembly: GCF_009819535.1. Taxonomy (NCBI): domain Eukaryota; kingdom Metazoa; phylum Chordata; class Lepidosauria; order Squamata; family Lacertidae; genus Lacerta; species Lacerta agilis. The sequence continues at coordinate 7,285,756 of NC_046320.1, read as the reverse complement.
TTTCTCTGATGAAAATAGGGACATCCTAAGGAAAAGTGGGACATTCCATGATCAAATCAGAAACCCGGGACAGCTTCTCTAAATCCGGGACTGTCCCTGGAAAATAGGGACACTTGGAGGGTCTGGAATTATCCACAGTTCAGCTACCATGCTGTGTAAAGTATTCTCTCATTACCTTCAAATGGTTAACCACTGAGGACTTGTCGGCATTTTTATCATTTTTGTGTGTGTGTGTTAACATACAGTCTGCATCACTAATTAAAGCAATGTTTTTACCTGGCTATATAAATCAAAAAGGACCTATTAAAATAGGTGAGATACTTGATGAGTTCCTTTATAAATTGGCGAGAGATCTTAAATCCAAGGAGAAAGGGTTTGCCCTAATGAGTGAAAGATGATGGGTTTATAAGGACATTTTAGTTTCTTGGAGTCGCGTTTGAAATAATTAAGTATTGGTCCATTAAAAAAAAAAAATGTAATTAGCCTTTATACAGGTTGCTGTTGCCCTTTGTGCCCTTGTTCAGAAGATCATTAGCAAGTTTTCTGTTAGTACCCCTTTAATAGAGAATAATGATTGTACTCAAGAGTTATGAGCTAGAATGCCAAATCTATATTATTGGGAGGAAGGGAGTGTTGAGCAGAACCAACTGCAGCCTACTGAACTCGGCACACAAGCAACTTAGTCATGCATAATTCAAACTGCACTTTTTCTTATTATCTCTCCTTAATCTCATAAGCTTGTGCTAGAGATCTGCTAAGGTCACCACTTCTGCATCTTGCAAGGAATATGTATTCCAAAATTGCACATCAGAGTGAAGAGAAATTTAATAATGTATCAGGGTTTGGGGTGTGTTTTTTTTTTAAGCATAATTGTAAGAATAATTTTATTGACTACAGTCTGCTTTATTTTGTTTCGTTTGTTTGTTTTTAAATGCATCCCCTGCCCAATTGGAATGTACAGATTATTAAGAGTCATTTCAAATTATTTAGTTAAAGCTGCGACCATTTTTTTTCCTGTAGTCAAATTCAGGATGAATGTGGAAGGTCGAGGTGAGACTATTGACATTTCTTCAAAGCATTTGCAACAGACAAGTGACCCCACTGCATTAAACATGTCCTTGCATTTGTGCACGCATTAAATAGCAACAGTTGAGGTCCCTAATCTGGATTATCGCAGGACAACACCCCCGCCCACCCAAGACAGCTATCTGTGAGATAAGGAGAGGGGGGATTTTCATCAGGGTCTCAATGCACGGAATATTAAACTACTTGCTTGCATGCTTATTTGTTTGTTTGCATTTATACAAATGCATAAATGTTGTTGTGTTGTTGTTGTTTTTAAACATGAGTGGCTTACACTCATGCTGTGTTCTTAATCAGGATCATCCCCATTGTCACACATTCTGCTGGCTAACGCCTCTTTCTCCAAGGTTCATTCAACATAGTTTGTAGTTTGGACCTAATAAAATCAAAATTATTCTAAGCTAACGAAGCGTATATCATTAGGGTGGGGTGAGTAAGAGCAGCGGGTCTCCCGTGCTAGAGGTGGAGACCAGGTTTTCCCCGGATCTACAAAAGTGCTCCCAACTTCCATGCTTTCCTTTTCGTTATTGTAAATTCCCCAATGAATGAATGGTGATAGATCACTTTTATGTAAGACTGAGCCAAAAATTCATTGAGGAGAACTTACATCTTGACATGAGAAGGAGCAGGAGATGGTCTACTGAAAGCAAATTCCTTGGATCACTGCTATTACCACCACATTTCGTAGCCACCACCAGCAATAACACTGCCTAGTGTCTGGTCACCTGGAAACTACTATTCCACCCCAAGAATCATGGAGTGAAGACAAGGAAGTATTGCCCTCACTCTGTTTTGGCTTCCTGGATGCAGTGACATAATGAAGCCAACCAGGAGTGAGGGCAATATTTCCTGTTCTTACTGTGGGTGGGGAGTAGTTCCCAGCTTCCAAGCAAATAAAACAGGGATTTGGATCCTAAGAAATGGAAACTGAATGAATCTGTCCTGGGCCCCTATAGTTCACTCTCAAGATACCTCTAGGTTGCACCCTCTTTTCTTCCTTTCCTGGCTGAAAGGTGACCAAAACTCCTACCTTGATGGAGTGAAGAAAGTAGCCTAATCTACAAAGGTAAAATTTGCATTCATGGCTCCACCCATTTTTACCCTTTACTTGTCATAAATGTAGGCTGGAAGGTGTTGTAGACTGAAACGTGGCCCTCCAGTTGAAAAATATTACCTTTCCCTGTTCTAAGCTTTTGAGTGGATGGCAGTCACCAGCTTTGCCCTCTTCTCCACCAATTGCTGAAATCACTCCCCCAAACCCACAGCTTCAAAATGAGCGGAGAAATTGTAGCCGGGACGGGGGGGGGGGTCATTTCAACTCAGGCCTACATGATTTGGAAGAAATCAATTGGTGTGTTTGGGCACATCCTTGGCACAGGGGCTTATATTCTTCTGGCTCTCTTCAAAAAGTGTCAGCTGAGAAAGAACATTCAGCTTTGCTTCAGATTTCTGTTTTAAGTGCATTTCAGTGACAACAACCCAGTGGTATACGCAAAACTTTGATAAGAGAAGAAGAAGACAAGAGTTTGGATTTGATATCCCGCTTTTCACTACTTGAAGGAGTCTCAAAGAGGCTAGCATTCTCCTTTCCCTTCCTCCCCCACAACAAACACTCTGTGAGGTGAGTGGGGCTGAGAGACTTCAGAGAAGTGTGGCTAGCCCAAGGTCACCCAGCAGCTGCATGTGGAAGAGCGGAGACGCGAACCCGGTTCACCAGATTACGAGTCTACCGCTCTTAACCACTACACCAAACTGGCTCTCAGATAAGTCTTGGGGATCCTCTTCTGACTCCCCTCACCAGCATTGTGGTTTTCTGACTGATGCCAAATCTCCAAATTTACTTTAAGGTGGAATTTTGATAGTACACCTAGACAAGACAATTGAGCAGATAGCCTTATCTCCATCTGCTCTGTGCAAAGCATGGCTTAATTGCAAGCTCCCCCCCCCCCCTAATTAGGATATGAGAGGCTTTTTAGTTCTGCTATCTCACTAGAAAGAAGATGGTCGTTGTTATGCAGAGTGTATATAGTACCCCTCAGAGTAATTTGAAAAGTACAGATGTGGCCAAATGATTAGCAAGGTCTTAATAGTCTAATGCCTAATATGTTTCTGCCAAGGTTAACGTAATGATATGATGCAAGTCGCTGCAGCGAGCGACTGCGATTAAGTACTGCCATAACAAGATTTCTTTCAGTTTAAATAAAGGTCAAGAATGAAGAACGGATTCTAGCTTTCAAGGTGGTTCAGGGGGATTGTTCATCTTTTTACAGTTTAGTATCAACAAAATCTTTTGTTTGGCTGCTGCTGCGAAGCATTAAATCAAATAACCAGAAAATATGGTGACAGCTTACAGCAGAGTTCCATTTCCGATATAAAATTCATTCACGAGTTGCTTCTATCTGCTGTCTTGCCGGCACGGTTTCATCATCTTCCAGCCTCCCAGTATGTACAAGCTATTTTTTTAAAAAAAATATTATTCCATTCTTCTTGGTGCTATGGGAAGTAGCTGCCAGTAAATTCCACTTTAAAAATAAATAAATAAATAAAAAGTAGCCGGGAAAGGGTTCGAGATGAGGTGGCAGAAATCTACCACTCTCACCACCCCTCTGTTTTGTCCTTAAGCTTCAGATGGGCATGAGATGGCACCCCTCAAGAGACTAGTTTTAACATTTTAAAGGCTTTTTTGTGTTTTGTTATCAAAAAAAAACCCTTAGAATTGGTAGCGGTGTGGCCTTTGGGAAATGGATCAGTTGAGACCTTCTCCTACTTAAGGAGTAGGGGATTTTTCTGCCCAAGGACCAACTCCTTTGTGGATGGAGTTGGTCCTTGGGCAGAACATAGTAAATTGACAAAAATGTATAAATCTAAATCAATTCAATGTTGGAAATGTAAAGAGAACAAAGGTTCTTTTTATCATATGTGGCGGTCTTGTTAAAAGGTTACTGGGAAATGATATATAATGAATTGAAAAGTATGTTTAAAATTACGTTTGTAAATTTAAAAAAAAAAAAAAATCCCAGAAGCTTTTCTTTTGGGAATTATAGGGACAGAACTACCAAAACTGTATAGAAACATATTCATGTATGCTACTACAGTGGCAAGAATGAATGAATGAATCTATATTTGCGTCAGCCATCGGCCATAGCAATAAAACAACAACACGATATACAAAAAAATAAAATAGGTTTTAAATCAATAATCAAATAGTGGATCTTATTCTGATTGCCCCAGCTGAAAACCAGCAACAAGAATGTTACTTGGCCCAAAATGGAAAGAAGCAGAAGTCCCAGCTAAGGAAGAATAGATACGAAATCTTATGGAATATGCAAGATAACAAACTTTTTAAAAAAAATAATAGAATGGAAATGGTTTATTGAATATTTACAGATAAATTGTAAACTGTTAAGAACATTGGCAGGATTATTGTAATAACCTGCAGTTTGATAAGAGTATATATTTAAAGTAGACGACTAAATGAGCAAATTTAGTTAATTTGGGTATGCAGAATATATTAGAAATAAATTTAAGGAACCGCAGAATGAGGGGGAAGGAAGTCAAGTTTTGAAATGTTAAAATGATTGCAAAATTAGCGAAATGTAAAAAGCTGAAAAGCATCAATCAATCAATCTCCTTTGTGGACAACCTTCTGGGTGTGTGTGTGTACCAGTAGTGGGTTAGAGGCAAAAGTGAGCAGAGCAATAGATGTAGATCTTTTCTTACTATATGAGGCTACCTTTCAACTGTCCCCAAACCAGAGGTTTTTACACACACACACATCAAGAGGCATCAACAAAGTTCAATGACATACTCCAGGCATTCAGAAGAGTGTGGAACAGGGCTACTGTGGGTTGTGGAAGGGGCATGACCTGGAAAAAGAACCCCGAGGGCTAGTAGAGAGGAATTTATGTTCCCATTTTGGCCCCCTGGGCTTCTGGTTTCCAACCCCTGCGGTCACCCTCCCTCACACTGCCTCTATACCTGATTTTGCCACTGTCACGTTGAGTTTCGCCTGCTTCATCTTTCTGGCTTTGCCTAGTTCCAGCACCGAGCCCATTTGCATTCTCTCTCCTTTGGAAGCAACTCCCTGGAGCACAGCTGTTCCGACTTATGAATGAGCATGTTTCAAATAAATAGATATATATTATAATAACGGAAATTCTTACTGCAAAACAGCAGGGACCTGGAAATGGGGGGCAGAGGCACTGGGCACAGAAGGGAATAGTAAAACAGCTTACATCGCTCTGGGGACGATGAAAGGAGCATGTTTCACTTTGTGACTAGAGCTATTCAAATCAAACATAACTTCACTGCCTTTAAGACCAGGCTCCATTGATATTCATGATCTTCCCCCCCCACATACATACATACATACATACATACACACAAAAAGGGCAGCTTCATAAACTGAGGCCAAAATTCATATTGATTGGCATGAGTAAATTCCAGCAGAAGGATCCAATGCAAATAACTTAATAACGTAAGGAAATGTCCAGTCTATGATTGGGGCTGGGTGATGTATTATTTCTTGAAATGCTTTATATTAAAACTAAGATGTATTAAAGTCACTGGTAGCTGGTTTTCATAATGGATGGTTGAGAAAGGGATGACAGTTGTGTCCTCTGATCGAAACAAAAGAGAAGTAATTTATTTCTGATCATTTCTAATTTGGGAAAGGATACTGTGATGTCTTGTGTAGGGATATCCAAGTCTCCCTGAGAAATTGGCACATCTAAACACACACATATTTTTTTTGCTTCTCTTATAATACCTCACATCTCTCTGAGTAAGAATCTCCTAAAGTTGCTTTACACAAAGCCTGGTGACAATTGAGTGGAGAGGTAGCCAAGGTAATGGTCATCCAGATTTTGCTGGACTAAAACTCCCATCATTCCCAGCCATTGATCATGCTGGGTAGACCTGCTTAAAGTTATACTCCAGCATCATCTGGAGGGTAACATTTTGGCTACTCCTGACATAGGGATATGTGAAACAGAAATTTCTCTGGTCATATCTAAATTCTTTTGGCTTCCTTGATTTCCCTGATGTGATTTGTCTGTAGTAAAAAGGTAAATGTAAAGGATCACTGACAGTTAAGTCCAGTCGCGAACGACTGGGGTTGTGGCGCTCATCTCACTTTACTGGCCAAGGGAGCCGACGTTTGTCCGCCGACAGTTTTTCTGGGTCGTGTGGCCAGAATGACTAAGCCGCTTCCAGCAAAACCAGAGCAGCACATGGAAACGCCATTTACCTTCCCGACGGAGTGGTACCTATTTATCTACTTGCACTTTGACACGCTTTCAAAATGCTAGGTTGGCAAGAGCTGGGACCGAACAATGGGAGCTCACCCCATCATGGGGATTTGAACCACCGACCTTCTGATCGGCAAACACTAGGCTCAGTGGTTTAGACCACAGCGCCACCCACGTCCTGGTAGTGCCTGTAGTAGAACACCCAAATTACTTTGAATTTCATTTGCAACTCTAAGCTCCTGTGGTTGTATATTATTTATCACGTGTATGTCACCATTGCCCTCAAGGTGGCTTACCTCGGATTTTCCCGCAGATTATCTGTGCTCTGTGAAATAGGTGAGGTTTAGATATGGTGAATCTTCAGGCAAGCTTCATATGTGGGGAAAGATTGGAACAAGGGAATCCACAATCCAGCAATATCACCACTACACCACACTGGGGACTCAGCTATACAGCTGCAAATAAAACGTTTTAAATGTGTTGTAAAGTGCAATATACAAATATGACACTAGATGGCGGCAGTGAGCTATGCAAAATTCAAAGTATTTTTCAAAATGTTTTAAAAAAAGAAAAACACATTTCCACAGCATTTTTAAAATATGTGTGTAGATTCTACCTGGGTCTCACAGCTAGGTTAGTGTAAGGCTTCTTGCAGTTCTACATACATTCGGAATCTGGAAAGTAATTGCCGATGCTTGAAGACTTTGTAATGAATTATTCCAGCAATTATGTTGGCAACTCATTGCCACAGCTCCTGGCTGCTTTTGACAAAAGTTGGCTTTGCAATTTGTAAGTGCCATTGGCAAAGGTTGCCTCACAAGGTGGTCTAAAAAGCAAATATTGAAGTAAATTTGAGGCGGGTGGGGGGAGTTCTCTCCAGGCAAAACATCTTTGGCATAAAGGGAAATTAGACCAGCAAAATTTATCATGGGAAGTTCTTCTTTGCTCTAGGCCAAGCAAGCCTCTCATTATGATCTGGTGGTACATAGCCTCAAGCCTTTTGAAGTGGGCCATTTTAAATTCTGTCTGCAGGAAATGAGCTGCATCATATTTCCTTGCCCCTCATGATGCACACACAAAAGAAATGTTATTAATTCTTGTGAAAAATATAAGAACTATATCATAAAAGGAAAAAAATAAATAAGAAGAAGCCTATAAATGCCGTATGACTTAAAGTTCATATAAATGCCATTTGATTCAGCAATAAAAGCAATTAAAATCAGTGATGTGAGTTTTGCAGAAACTTTTGAACTGGAGAATGTTCTGGATTTCCCCCCCTATGCAAATTTTGCATGGAGTAATTTGCATCTGGGAATCTTGAGTTTTCATTCGCAAGTTTGCATTAGAAAATTTTCCTGACTCCCTGGTGGGTGATCTAATTTTAGCAGCTTAATTTACTTGTATTTAGTAGACCATAAATGCTAAAACTGTCATCTTTACAATACACATCCATTCATGGTTACTAATGTACCTATGGTAAACAAAAAGGCCAATGTGAGCATCTCAAAACTTTTGCAGGTACAAATGGCATTGGGAACATGATTGTGCCTGATAACATCAGGAGCACAAATCACAATGAATGCTCAATAATACAAAAATAATGTCTGCAGGGTTCCTTGGTGAGAAAAAGCAAAAAAACACAAAAAACAGGAAGAATTAAATCTGAAGAACAGAGGACACAATTGGAGAATGAGGCAGGCATTATTTTTAATAGAGAAGCTGGGCTAACTTGTGAAAACTGGTGAAATTGTCATTGCCGGTATACTCTAGCGATAACCTTTCATCATTGCTCAGGATCTCATGAACTTTGGAAATGTCAGGAAACAAGTACAATAGCCTTTTCAGAGCACCATCTGGATGACTAGAGCTATATTTTGGTCAGTTGTCAGGAAGTGATACTCCTAGCAACATGTTCCCCCCACCCCACTCCTGAATGTCGAATTAGATTTGAAAAATAATAATAGAAAACTAGCAATCACTTCATGTAGAATGTATGAGTCTTGTTAGCTCAAAACTGGGAACAGAAAAAGTGCTTCTGTTTTGCCATTGTCTTCTTCTGCCAAAAATAGGGGTGATTTATATGAAATGTTAGCAAAGACACACACACACCTCTGCAGGGGTTTATGTGGCCCAGTGTCTCATTTAAAGATGTTTTAACCTGTGTCCCTTCCTCCATGCAGCATCAACACACCAGCAGTCTAGGGTTGATCAGGAGGCTTTGCTAGCATGTGGTAGTGTGCAAACAATATACAACACAATGGAAAGATTACACAGGGGATGACTAAGGACCACATCTGTCAGGGCCTGGACTAGGAGGAATGGTGGGGGCCACCCCCCTTCTCATGAACCTTCCCAAGAAGAAGAGGACTACAGTGTTGTGTATTGATTCAAGGGTCATCATATCTGTATTACTATTGTCTGTATTCTCATTAGGGGAAAGTAACTGCCTTCCTGTTCCAGAAGGAACAGCTACTATTGGTTCATTCAAGTTGCTGCATTTGGATCCTCAGTCTTATTGGTTCACACCAAAAGGCAGCTTTGTGACTGCTTGAGATTGTTCCCTCCAAAATGTATCCTTTCTAGCTAGTCTTCTGTCCCTATAAATGTAGCTTCCCTCTCCTCAGTTCCCCAGTCTTGTTTGCCTGAGTAAAGAGTGTTACATGAAGAAGCTGTCTCCTGCCTGCTATGTCAGAGAGCTGAAATCACTTGCTGAAATCATTATCCCCACGTTACTACAGACTGTATAGATTTAGAACAGTGGTTTGCAGAAGGACATAGTTCAGAGATTGCAGAGAAGAAAAGTTGGGAAATATTGGAAGAGGAACAGCATGAAGAAGAAACACCAGGGAAGACAGCTGACAGACTCAGTGTCTGGAGAGCATTCCTGAGCCCCCCTGCCCCATGACTAGTTGTGCAGTGAGAGTAGCTGAACTGAAAGCTCAGAGACAGAAAGCCCAGCTCAGCCGGCACAGGGATGACATATGATAAGAGAGATGTAGGGGGATTCCGCTTTACTTAGAGCAACACCATTTCTAGAGAGAGACTGCATTCCTTTGCTTCACGTTGTGATTATTGAAAAAAACTAATTGATAAGATCTCTTCTTTTTTATCTGCTTTGTTGCCACCGGGAGGGATCTGATTCCCTGAAGTGTGACAACATCACATGGTTATCCTTCCATGCAAAATGAAGTGCTCTGCTGAAAACTCTCCCCCAGTTTATATAAAGGTTTTTTTTTCCAAATTAATGCAAAATCAAAAGTAGAGACTAACAACAGCAAAAAGAAAACCTAATCAAAATTACAAAAAATAGGAGCTAAATTCAATGCTTTTGGATATTAGTCTTGCAAGAAATCTGCAAAATAGCAAAACAGGTAATAGAAGCAACTCCAGAACAGGCCCTACTAATTACTTTCCAAGACAATAATGTGCACCCACATGACAAAGAACTCATAAGCTTATTCTCAGCTGCTACGAGTGTCATAACTGCACACTGGAGGGATCTGTCAGGAGTGAACATGGACCACTGGTACCACACTGTACGGGAAACCACCCTAGTAGAAAAGCTAACTAACAAATTGAATGTAACATGGGAACAAGAAGAAGAAGAAGAAGAGTTTGGATTTGATATCCCGCATTTCACTACCTGAAGTAGTCTCAAAGCGGCTCACATTCTCCTTTCCCTTCCTCCCCTACAACAAACACCCTGTGAGGTGAGTGAGGCTGAGAGACTTCAAACAAGTTTGACTAGCCCAAGTTCACCCAGCAGCTGCATGTGGAGGAGCGGAGACACGAATCCGGTTCCCCAGATTACGAGTCTACCGCTCTTAACCACTATACCACACTGGCTCTCAAACACACCCTTTTATTGCATATGCAAGCCAGTAAGACAATAGCCAATTCCCCCCACCAACAGCATAGAAATCAATATGATTAACATCCATCAACCCCTGTCCCCAAAGAAAACTCACATTTTCAAAATTGAGAGCAGATAACGTGCAAAAATAAAAAGCAGCAGAACAGTTCATGAAAGCCAAATTTCACAATTTGGTGGTGGAAGAGAGTTCTGAATTTGACATGTAAGAAATGAAATCTCACCAAGGGCATGGGGATGGAGAGAATCCCTGCAAGTTGTGCACAGATTCCAATTTCACCTTCTACTCTTGGAGGGGGGGAATCAATGACAACAGTGTTAGTTTTATATTGTTACAATAAAACCCTGCTGAGTTTCTTTAAATAAAAAATAAGCGATCCATTAGAATATTGAGAAAGAGACCATCTTTTGATTTCAATATATCATCAGAAGTGTGTTGAAAGCATGATTATGCTATCATGCCAAGACGAGTAAAAGTTGTGTTCTTCAGGTGTATGCGTGGTGGAATACAAAAGCAACCTGAAATAGATTTTTTTGATAGCGTTTTGTTTTGTTTGATTGAACTGCTGTCCGGAAACACAAGTAAGTGAAACTCCAAGAAAGATTATTATATACAAATGCAGAGCTTTGAATAATGGGAATGAGAAAAGCCTGTTTATTGTTGTTACATCAAGTCAGCATCTGCAGACTGTGTCTAGGGAAAAATGCTTTCAATGAAAACTAGCTGGAAGCACTGAAATAATGTCCCCTTTTTCATTGCTGATGTCCCCCCCCCCAATTTTTGAATCAATATAAAGTTAACCAACATTTAAAAAAAGATTTTTTTTTAATGTTTTGGCTAATACCACCAACTCTGTGAATGCTGACATTTACTGGGAACGCTTCAGATTTCTGAAGTAAATATCCAAAAATCCTGATACTTTCCAGTGAATCCTAAGACAAATCAGGTGCTTTAGACAAGTTCCTTCACATTAAATGTTGACTGTTTACTAGCTGTCAGGGAAAATATTCTAGAAGCAGGCAATAGTGGGCATGCAAATAGTTATGCTAATCAGCTCAGTAGGCTTGAATCAAGTGACAAGTTGCTCAGAGGAACCCAGTTAATAGCTTTTGTTACCACATTTGGGGTTCGGGGTTCACAGAGTTACTAGATCCCATAAGGTTTCGAAATAGATCAGTTAAAGATCCTTGGCCTTCCTTGGGCAGGACACTTTCTGCTGTGGATGAAAACTGGTGATAGGCCCAGATGTAACCTATACACCCCCAAGGATGTCAATACCTGAATGGTGGGGGATATGTTCCCTGCTATGCTAGGCATTCTGGGAAATCTAGTTCCACTGTATCAAAAAGCAGTCCCGGTGTATCAAAAGACAGCCTTGGAACAGACTGGAAATGAAATTCTCTGCCACGCCGAGCACACATTGAGAACCCCGCATTTTGGGGGAAACAGACAGGAAGAAGGAAGAAGCAGTAGGCAGAGAAGGGGTTAATGAGCCAGTTTCCTTTCTGTTGCTTCCCTCTTCCCACCAAACTCCGTTTGAAAACTGTATTTGCATGTAATATGTAGTTAAGCCCTAGGAAGAAAGGAAAACCACACAGTGTACTGCAGGCAGAGAGGCATACATTTTATGCTGGGATACTCCTCTTTCCTCTGTTAGGCTGTTTCTAACCTAGAAGCCCCAACCGAAGGACAACAATAACTAGTAATTTTATTCTGGGTAGTTCAAAGAATTTAAAATTTTGTAAAGCAGCTCTGTGAAGCCATGTGATTATGTAGCAGCAAAGGCTTGGGAGACCCTTTCTTCCTTGGAGTAATTTCCATTTTTCTCCCTGGAGCCTGTAAATAAAAAAAATAAAATAAAAAGTATTGCAATAATAGATGCATTCTTACAATCTCTGGGAAAGAGAAATGACAGGAACTTTGGGAAAGAGGATATGTCTTGCTCCAACTTATTGGGGTATCTAACATCTTTGTGGCATTAGGCAGGAGTAGTCTATGAATAAATATTTCTAACCTCCCCTTTAATTTTTATTATTATAAAAAAACAGATATTATACTTTATTAAAGCTGCATATCATTTGGTGGAGTAGCTAAGGGGCTGAGCTACACATAAGGAAGTGCCCAGTTTGAATTTTGCCTCTGTCATGAACTCACCTTAGCAAATCCACTCTCTCCTTGCTTCAGGCCACCATCTGCAATATGGGAGGTAATAATAATGACAATTCTTACATTCATGGCTGCCAAAATGGTTCCCTCTATGTGGTTGGTGGTAGACTACAACTCCCATAAGCCACTGCCCGAATGGCCAAAGGTTAGGGATAATGGGATATGTAGTCCAACAATATCCAGAGAGCACCATGTTGGCTGTCCTTGCCATACATGGTAATTGTAAGGTCACGAAGAGATAATAAATGTGAAGTAATCTGAGAATTTGGAAGTGTCCTTTACCTGCTCTTTATTGATGAAGCAATCCCAGAGCAGGTTACATTAAAATTAAATACAGAAGATGCATTAAAACACAGTGGCTGGTGTAGGCAAAATACATGCAATGAAATAAAACAGTAACACAGTAATTCTCACTTGGCAAATATGTAAGCTGGAGCCAATAATTAATGAGAATTGGTGCCAGCTCTGTCTGAGAAGAAAGAGAAGTCCATAAATGAAATAAATGTTAAGTATTAATATTATGATCCTTTTGATTTTGGATGTGTATCATGGCACTCAATCTGTGAGGAAATATGACTGTCATTTAAAACACACACAAGCCAGCTTTGTAGATGGTAATCCAATGTAGACCTGAATTATGTAGAGGCAGGTATTGGAGTCAGGCTAGGGCCGGAATAGAATTTCAGTTTGGCTTGCACCTTAATGCAAAACTATTATAATTCACACATCTCAACAATAATAATATAATAATGATTTATCCTTTATACCCCACCCCCATCTGGCTGGGTTTCCCCAGCCACTCAGGGCGGCTTCCAACAAAAGATTAAAAATACATTAAAACATCAGTCATTAAAAACTTCCCTTCAGATGTCTTCTAAACGTCAATAGTTGTTTATTTCTTTGACATCTGATGGGAGGGCATTCCACAGGGCGGGCGCCACTACCAAGAAGGCCCTCGAAACAATATGTAAACCGAAACACAGCATTCTTCCAAAAATTTTACCATTCTGAATTTTGTAATGCAGTTTTTCAACTCATAAAGTTTACAAAAGATTGGTAAATATGGGGGGGGGGGTCTGCAGAAAATGCATATATTAGTGAATATCACATTCCAAAATGCATTTTAGGAGGAGAAATAGCTTGCCAAAATATGTAAATTGGCAGAAATGCACACAAAAATGCTCATGAATTTTCATAAAGAATTTTTTAAAAAAGCAAACAGAAATGAATGTGACAAACTGCCCTTAAGATTGGATAAATGAGAAATTGAAGGAAACTGAAATGGGCAGATATATATCAAGACCACTGGCTCCACCACTGACGTTCATGTATTCAAGGTCATCAGTACACATAGGCTTCCTATGTACAGTATTATCCTTCTTTATATTTGCCCGAAACAGGTAGAAACAGGTAGGCTGTGTGTATGAACCTGAACCCAATACAAAAAAGTAGCTCTTGAACATGTGCATGTTGGGGTGGAGCCATTCATTGTGATTCCCAACATTCCCCTCCACAAGTTCTAATTTGCGTACTGGATGACCATCTGCATAAGACAATGGATTTGATTTAAAAACATAGCAACACCTTAAATTAATGACACAAGCCATGCATGATGTTGCTCTGCTTAGGTGTGGAGATTCAGCTCTGCTTGTGTGGGTCTGGAGAGGATAGAGCAGGGTCAGAAACGGGACTGACTCTTCATATGGGAAAATGAATCCTGCCCATTCCTAGATTCCCAGTGTTGGTACAACTCTGGCCTAGTTCGTGTTTTATGGGAGCCACCCCACACAGGTGCCTCAAAGCCATACAGGACTGCTGGGCTCATGGCAACATTAATGCAGTAGAACCCTTTGCAATTCTCTGAGAAACTCCAGGGTTCCTGGGAACAAAGTCTGGACACTACTCAAAGAGACCAATTGGTTCATTGGTTGATAGGGGTTTATAGAGCTCCAGTAGACCACAGTAGACTTCTTCAAAGCTCCAAACACAGTTCTGGAACTGGTAAAAAGTGCCAGTATGCAGAATGAGGAAGAGAGGAAAATCATTGTGGCCTGTGAAGAATAGTTTAGCCTCTTTACCCCAAAGATGTTAATATGACATCATTTTGTTCAAGAATCACTTAATCTACTGTCATTGCTCTCTTGGCAGAACCTACTGACACAAGAATGATTATTCAGAGTGCCAAAATTTGCATTGCTATATATCCTCAACCTTTTGCTGACCCCTCTTGACCCTAGATTGAGGGAATTAACATGCTACCTCTGGCCCTTAATGGAGAACAAATGCATCATTTAAAATGTCAATGTGTAATGCTATACATCTCCCAGTAATTAATTCCTGTGCAACACCGGCTACAATATTCCTTTTACAAGATGAGTCAGAGTTAGCTTAACTTAATCATCGCTAACGCTGACTCTGACACTTAACAGAACATACTGAAATTATTAGAAAAGATTATGCTTATTCAGCCTCTGTGTTCAATCAGCTATGAAGATTGTGTCATGAGGGAATGAAAATGAGTTAATTAGGGAGGGGGATATTCTGTATAAACCACTTGAACATAAACCACTTCTATGAATGACTTTTTAATCCCTGCAAATAACGGGACTGATACATATTTGAAAAGCATATTGATTGTGGAATTAAATCATGATGTGTCTGTCATATCCTGTCATGTCAGAAATATTTTAGACACTTGCAATGGATATTTTAGACACCTGTAGTGGGGATCTTTGTGAGACCTGATCACAGATGGAGCTAGATTTGACAGACAGACAGATAGAAAAATAAAAGGAGTTGTTTCTAACTATTTCTCAAAATACTGTATGGTTCAAGTAGAGTTGAAGTCTATTCAAGTACCGAAGAACTGCTACATTTTGTGCATTGGAAAACAAACCAGTGGTGGGGATGTTTAAGTTCTTTTTTTAAAAAAATCACCTTAACCAAAGATCTTGTTCCAATAGAAGTATGTGTCTGCATAGTTTAGGAGGGAAGAACCCTAGCTCAGTAGGGTCACTGACAGGCACTGTAGATACTGAACAAGAAGGACTAATGATCTGACTCAGTAACTCAGCTTCCTGCGTACCTTTCTACAATGCACACAATTTACAGGATGGAGATACTGCACAAAGATGGTCCTTTATGCAAAGGTCTGAAATCCCCGATTTTTCATGAAATGTTATGTGATTCAACAGTGACGACTGTGGGAATCTGCCTGCATCATGAACTACATTATAAGGGCTGTGTGTGAATCATAGTATTGTAGAGCTGGAATGGACCCCAACTCATTTAGTCTAACCTCATGCAGTGTAGGAATCTCAACTAGATCATACATGGCAGATGGCCAGAGCCAGTGTGGTGTAGTGGTTATGAGCAGTAGACTCGTAATCTGGTGAATCGGGTTCAAACAGAGTATTTGTTGTGGGGCAGGAAGGGAAAAGAAATTGTTAGCCACTTTGAGACTCCTTAGGGTAGCGATAAAGCAGGATATCAAATCCAAACTCCTCCTCCTACTCCTCCTCTCTACCTAAAAACCTCAAATGAATGAGAGTCTTCCACCTCTTGTGGGAATCCATTCCACTGTTAAACAGTTGTCAGAAGGTTTTTCCTGATGTTTAGTTGAAATCTCCTTTATTTAACTTGAATCCATTTGTTTGAGTCCTAGCCTCCAGAGCAGGACAAAACAAGCTAGCTCCATCCTCCACGTGACAGTCCTTTAAATATTGAAAGATGGCTATCCGATCTCCTCCCCCTCTCCTCCTTTCCATGCTAAACATACCCAATTCCTTCAACCGTTCCTCATAAGGCTTGGTTTCCAGACCGTTTATAATCTTGGTCGCCATCCTCTGCACACATCCCAGATTGTCCATCTTCTTATCTACCATTTGAATAGGATCTTCATTCAATTAATTCAGGCTTACAATGCTCCATCCAGCAGTGCCTTAGAAACATGCAAATGGTGTTGTGTGTGTGTGTGTAGATCTACTCTGGAATAGAATGGAGGGGTTTCAGAGGGGCATATTATCAGCTTACTATTACAGATATCCATTTTTTAAAAAGTAGAAAGAAACTGTTCACCACAAAGCATTTAGTTTACTTTGTATCCCCAAGACATATACATATTTTTAGTTTCTATCTGTGTGTATATGTGTAAATACAGGCAGTGCATATGCTAGGGATGCTACGAACAGCTGTGATTTTCTGCTCCCAATACATATTGATTTTTGTGGATAAATGTCCCAAATAAACTGCAGGGTTGAGAATATTATACAAAAACAGATGGATTTCACCCATATATGCCTATACTATTTGTTCATATATATGCCTATACATTTTGTAATTCAAATGTAATTTAGGCAAAAGATGAAGGATTGGATCTGGAGATAGCAAGTCTCATTTAGGGAAATTTTCAGATAATTTCAAGATTGCACAGATTTTTATCCACAATCTTCTGGAGTTCCATTGCTCACACACCTTGACCACAAAGGGGATACCAGATGATGGTTGTTCAAATCATAAGGATGCAACATTTACCCACCACAATAGGGGTCATGCCACAACCTTCAATACCACAGGTAAAAGACTCCCAGAGGGAGGTATTACCAACTTCCCAAATGCAGGTATTTAAACCTGAATTGATTTTAACAGCCAAATTGGATAAAGATCAAGTATACAAATGGCTCCAAGGATCAATGGGACCAGCAAGTCATGTTTAATTTGGGTCCCATTTATTTCAAGGAGATTAAAATTTGAGTGACTTCCTCTGGATTCAGACTTGTGGCTGCATCTTATGTAGTTGGCTTCCTGCAGTCTCCACAGAGAGAGACTTGAGGTTTGGGGGCTACTAGGAGAAACCTTCAGCAGTACAGAGGCTCTGAATATTTCCTGAGGAAAAACTGGCTCACCTTGTTTTTCCTCTAAGTATAGAACTGTGACTTTGTTGTGGCTGGCTTTGTTGTCTGTACTATGATTGTGTGAACACAACATCTTTAAAACCCCTCAAAATCAAGGCAACCATAGAGCTACAATTCCCAGAAACCCTTTACCAGAAACAGTGCCTGGAATTATTTGACGGAAAAGACATGCATTGAATGTGTCTGTACACAGCCTATGTTTGGCCTCACTATAACTAGAAGTGCTTGTCACCATCTCCCACTTTATTTACCACCAGATGGCACGTCAATTCCCCAAAGCATCATGGGAGCACTGATTTTTTAAAAAGGATGGAGTTAAGCAACCCAGCTTCCAAGAGGCATCATTTGAATGGGGCTGCCTTGTCGGTGTTGTGGAAGCCAAGGTAATGAGCTTCAAAAGAGGATAAAATGGGGACATGTGAGCAACGTCAAGCAAAAATAAGTAGCAAATTGGGGAGGAGAAAAGGTTGAGAAACAGGCAGGTGTTTGCTCACATGCATCATTAATAAACAGCCTGAATCAAAACAAAGCCACAATCATTATTACATGGTATTTTTCTCATTAGTTCCAAATGACAGTGACAATGAGATTGGCATTTTTTTTTCCAGGAGAAGTCTGATCTGAAGAAAGGAGGATGTATAGACTGGAACATCTGCTTATGATAACCCTCAAATTTAGTCACTGAGGCACTATCCATCAACTCCTTGTCACCCAGACCACAGCTTTCAGAAACATGCCAAAACAAATGTCTTAAATTCTAAGTTACAGGTGGGTAGCCGTGTTGGTCTGCCATAGTCAAAACAAAATCGAAAATTCTTTCTAGTAGCACCTTAGAGACCAACTGAGTTTGTTCCTGGTATGAGCTTTCGTGTGCATGCACACTTCTTCAGATACACACGAAATCTGAAGAAGTATCTGTGTATCTGAAGAAGTGTGCATGCACACGAAAGCTCATACCAGGAACAAACTCAGTTGGTCTCTAAGGTGCTACTAGAAAGAATTTTCGATTTTGTTTAAATTCTAAGGTTTTATTGTGGAATTTCTTCCTACCTGAATACTGGCACCTTGTTTTTCAGGACATTTGTCCAGGGGGATGTCTATGGGTTTTTCATTGAGTCCCCCAAGCACCCATTGAATAGTTTGCACTGTGAGAAGTTATTTCTCTTTGTTGCCCTTGAAAGAATTGTGTTTACCATTGTCTATCATGTGAACATCATAGCTGTAAACAGTCACAAAAGAAACCAAGTGGTAGTTGGCAGGTGGTAGTTGGGATTCCAGTGGGGCAATTCCATGTGGCATCAGTTGATCCATGAAACAGGGCAAAGGGTGCAACTTCTCCACCTGCAAATATAACTGCTAAATTAACTGGTAAGTTTTGGCTCACTCCTACGTTTAATATGTAGCATAACACCTAAGGATATTAAAAATGGTGCAGATTAAAACAAAATTGAAAGGATGACAAGAGGAAGGGAGAGAAATTAGAAATGAAACAATTAAGAAAAAATGAGCATTTTGCTGAGTAATACAGATTAATTAGGATCCAAGTATCATCATTAATTAGCAATTTTGGTAAGCATATATAGAGCACACATATTTTTGGTTGAAAAAAGCAATTGGCTTAACAGCTTGTCTCCTTGGGAAACTACTATCTGAAAGCACAAAGACACTAGATTCAGCAAAATGGGTGATTATTTTATTAAATCACACTGACAGCCTACTTAGATGCTAAGGACAGTGATGGATTAAGTTTAAGAACTGAACTACAGTAGGTGAAAGTTTTGCTAAACTTTAAAGAAGACTTTATTATGGTATCTTTATTAGAGCATTATTTTCCAGCAGATGATTTAATTTTCTGGGTTTTAAAGATCTCGCATAGTAGAGTAATCAACCTTCACAAAGTCTGATGGCTGATTCATGCAATATTAGGAATAGTCAGACTGTTACGGTACTTTCTGCCTCACATGGCGCTACGGAAAAGCTAATTCCAAGTGGTTTAAATTCAATATAATTTTTGTCCAGTAATAAGTTCATGTCGTTCCATTTGGCATTTTGCTCTGTGCATTCTAGGAAGGTGATTTTCACTGGCTCTGAGAACTCTTCAAACGTAAAGCTCCATCTTGCCCTTCCCACTGCTATCACAGTATACACCATCTGACAGTAGTTATCCAGCAAAGGCCGTTCCAAAGCTTTATTGCCTAACATCCTTTAACAGAAGATGCTGGGGAATGAACCTGGCATCTCTTGCATGCATTTTGCCACTGCATACCCCCCCCCAACATTTCTCCAATGAAAATATGGATGCCCTGTTCAGTAATCATAATTTTTACTATCTATACCTCACACATCTTATTGGGTTGCCCCAGTCACTCCGGGCAGCTTCCAACATATACTATAAAAACATAATAAAACACTAAACATTAAACAACTTCCCTATACAGGACTGCTTTTAGATGGCTTGGGGGTCGGAGAACTCCATACCCTCCAACATTTCTCCAATGAAAATAGGGCCATCCTAAGGAAAAGCAGGACATTTTGGGATCAAATCAGAAACCGGGACGGCTTCTCTAAATCAGGGACGTTCCTGGAAAAGAGGGACGCTTGGAAGGTCTGCCACTGGGGAAGCCCAGACCATCCTTAATGGTCAGCAGGCCCAGCCATTAGGCACATCAATTGTTAGAAGACAAAAGAAGAAAAAGCACAACCAGGAAACAGCTGGGCACACCTCTTCATGGTGAAAGTAATTTTGGCAAAAGACATACTTCGTCCCATCGAAAAATGATGTAAACAAGATCTGTGATTGAAAGAAGCTACTGTGGCGGAATAATGCCTGCTGATGGTTCAGGTTCATTATGGGTTAACCTATCACTCCCATGTTAGGTAGGTGTTCCCTGGGAGGCGGAGCTAGTTGGCATTCTAAAAGGAGGGGGAACAACCATTGAAAGGCAGTTGGGGGTTTGGCAGTTGGGGGTGGAGGATTAGAGAGAGAAAAGGAGAGGTTGGGCTTTGGGGAATGGGAGGAAAGGTCATTACCATTGCTAAAGGGATGCAGGAAATATTATAACAAAGCTGAATTACATGAGAAGAAGATTTGTACCAGTAATAACCCGATACACCCATGTTTTCTAGTTACCTAATAAAGTTAAATGTGCTTAAACGTTCGTTGACTGTGGCAGTGGATCAGTACCTTAAGAGGTGTGACTAAGAGGAGAGAACAAAGCTTTCCTGAGGAAGAGGAAACTGTTTGCTTATTCTCCTGTTATACAGAGGGCTGGACAGTGAAGCCTAGTGTGCCACTTATTTGCCTAAAGGGGAGGCAAACTGCAGTAGTTGGGAACCCTGGTAGGGAGATCTCATAGGTGGCAAAAGGTTTTCAACCATAGAGCCCTGAGGTACCCCAGAGATAACTCCCATATGAACACTGAAGGATTCATCCTGGTTGTCAGTGAAACTTAGGGAGTGTCACTGGTGGGGAAGTATTGAGGGGGGAGGGAATAGGATCCCTCACATTTACTATCCTTGAATTTACTTATTTATAAAAATATTTATGAACCATGGTATAATTTTATAAAAATTTACAACAGTCTCTATTCACAAAAAAAATATACAATCTACAAACTTTGAGCTCTGGAAATTACATTTAGGGGGCGGACTCTCTCTGAAGATCTGATGTTGGGCAGTGGGTTTTCTGCTGGATTGTTGAAGCTGTTTACTTCCATAGATGCTCAACCTGTATATATTTTTCAAATATTACAAAATAAAGCTGTCTGCCCCCGGAATTACTCACCAACTGAGGACTCACCCCTTACAGTGTGTGCACAATGCAGTGCATAGCCCCTCTACATGCACGTATACAACTTTGCAAAACTGTGTAAGCATAACAAAATAAAATAAAAAAATTGCTTCCAGTAGCACCTTAGAGACCAACTAAGTTTGTTCTTGGTATGAGCTTTCGTGTGCATGCACACTTCTTCAGATACCTCTTCATATTTAGCAATTATTCTTCCCCCCCTCGTCTGTCTGTATGTCTTTCTTTCTTTCTTTCTTTCTTTCTTTCTTTCTTTCTTTCTCTTATAATTTTCTTTCTTATATGTTCTAAACTTCACGTATGCAGACAATATTCCACTGAATTTCTTTTGCAGCTGAAGTTCTGCTTCCCACTTTTCATGATGTCATTGAGAAACGTGAGAACTTTGTTGCTTTCTTTTCCCAAGTACCCAAAACCAAGGGGATTTAACAAAAAAATTGAAGAAGAAAAATTGAACAGCTGTTTTGGTGATACACATGTTGCAAATGCTTGTCACGCAGACTGCAGTAACAAATTCTCTCTGCCTCATTGCATCCTCAAGAGAGTTGCAATCAGAACAGCCAAGCAGCAGTCAACAAAAAAATTAAAACTTGGATCTGTGCTGGTAAATGATAGAATTGTTTTATTTTTGTAATGAGGTAGACACATCCAAATGATCTATTTGATCTCTTGTGCACCTCTGTGTTGGATGATACCAAGCTTTATCTCCACTAGCTAGAAACCCTTTAGAATGCTCTGTTCAGTTTTGGGTACCGTATGAAATTTGCTGAATATGCTAATGATAGCACTGTGTTCACAATGGGTGGAACATTGCCTGGAATCAGGGGTGTAGGAAGGGGAGTGTGGTGGGGGTGGGCAATCCCAGGTGTCATCCCAGAGGGGGGTGGCAAAACCCCCCCTGGGCAGATCACCGCTGCGCTGATCGGCCCCCCGGGCGGATCACACCGCCACCGTGGGCAGATCGCCCCACCCCCAGGTGCACGGCATGTGCGCTGCTCCGGGTGCCCGAACGGCTAGCTCTGCCCATGCCTGGAATTCTGTGCTCAGTTCTGATTATCTCAATTCAGTACTGATAGATTAAGAGGAAAACTCTGATTATGAAATAAATTTCGGATAAGGTTTAGACATAGGGCTTTGGGGTCTCTATTACAATTTGTTTTTATCTATGGTCTGGCCAGATGGTCAACAACCCACAGTATTGGTTGCAGAGGAGGTAAGGTAATAAAGTCTGGCCACTGGAGGCCCTGTTTTCTGACACCATTTGCACCTCACAAATAAACTGCTTTAGTTGTTATTTATCACCTCCTGTTGGCATAGCACAAGTGGACCTGCAGAGGAAGAGATAGCCTGAATTTTATTTTTGCAAGTTTTATGCTACATTACAGAAGGTGTGGGGGGAAATAAACACTTAACAAAAGATGGAGACATATATTATCTAGGCTACCTTGCCTTTCCCCCTGCCACCACAGTGAAATATTTAATTTGATCAACCACTTGCTAGTGCCAGCAGGATGTGGTTGTATTAAAGAAAGACAATTTTTGTTCTTTGTTTGTATTTTACTTTGCTGCCACTCATTCTAATTTGTGGCAAACGCTGACGGTCTTATCAAGGAGTCAGACTCCCCCATGTTAACAACTTGATAAACTGATCATATTTATCACTTATCCATAGGCAGTTTCACTAACTGGGAATGTGTAAACCGGGAGAAGAAAGGGAAGCTCCCAGGTGGGAACTGGGAGAGAGATCACTTTTCTATGTGAGACAAGGGTTAAGATCTACCTTCGAGCGCGGACTTTGCATTTTGGTGTTTTTTTCTGTTTTTGTTTTCATTTAGATTAGTTTGTTCATTACTGTGTTGTATTATGAAAAGGCTTTCATAAAATATAATGGGTCAAAAGGAAAGCAGTTCACATCCTGGTTATGGTGTCTCATAGTTAGAGTTGTCTGCTGAACAAAAGCGTCTGACCAGTTCCCCACCCCTATTCCACCACATGCTCTTCAGGTTTTACATTTTAAGATTACAGGTTTCTATTCCAAGTGATATTTATATATTTTGAAGCAATTTGAGGAATTTTTAAATATTCATATTGGGGAACGTTTTGATAGGAACACCTGTTCAGATATATATAATATATATCAGGCATGTTCAACAGGTAGATCATGACCTACCGGTAGATCACTGCAGTAGATCACTGGTAGATCATTGGCTGCCTCCAAAGAAGCTGAACAACTGTGGCTCCCCTAAAAAAAGCTCAACATTTTACCTCCCCCCCCCCAGAAAAAAACTCAACAACTTTCACCCAAACCCCTCATGGGCCTTCCTCCTTCCTAAAAAAAGCTCAACAACCTTGACTTGAACCCCTAAAAAGGGGGTTGATCCCTGCCAGTTTTTAACTCTATGAGTAGACCGCAGTCTCTTGGGAGTTGGCCACCCCTGATATACAGTATACTCATGCTCATTTTGTTGCAGAGTGGGGGGGGGCTTCATTATTGGGAAAATACATGTGGGAGAAACTGAATGAAAGTGGAGGAGGAGGGTGAAGTCTTGTTCCAGTTCAAAGTAGCATCGGTTTTAAATTACACCCCGCAATGCTCAGATTCCTGCAGTCTGCTTGTGGATTTTAAAAATTTCTATTATTAACTGATGGTGTGTACAGAGTGTTGTATATATGGTTGTTCTTAATTTTGAGGTGCAAAATTGAACATGAGAGACTGAGGCTTGAAAGCAAGACCGTTGTCTTTTTTAAAAAGGGAAAGAATCTAATAAAGACTATGTCCAAAGATATGGGGGGAATTTCCTACAGACCTCCATGAAACAACACCTGTTAGCATTAATAAACTATTAACACTTTGATAATATGTTAACATTCTACTCCCTGAAATGAGGAACTAGGTGATTGTGACACAGTGATTCTCAACTCACCAGCTGAGGACAAACACTCTTAACGGCTATTATTTTCACTCAAGATATTTTTGATCCTACCCAGCGATACATGGCATTTGATCGTATCTGACAGTTTGTGTATAACATTACCTAGCAGTGGATCATTGTTACTGAACAGCATTTCTGATGGTATATGTTGGATGAGATACAATAGTATTTTTGGTTGACAGTATTTGACAGTTCAGGAGAATATGTATTCAATGCCTGCCAAAACATTCAAGACAAGTCCAACACGACTAAACACTGGAACGCCAAATTCTGCAGTCAAATTTCACACACAAATTGCAAGTTCAAGTTTTGGACGCTAAGTTGAACATAGCCAATTTGAGAGTGGCAGAATTGGAAATAACACGTTTTAAATATTTTCTAATAAAACAGAACCTTTTTTTAATCTTTAGAAACAGACCAAAACTGGAATGCAAATACCATATATGTATATAAGGGAGAGAGTACATTTTATGTAATCATTTAAAAACCATTGTCTATAGTTGCCCTGCACATTTTGAGAACAATGTACGTAATCTATAAGAAAACAAACAAAGCGCCGATGAAAATCTCTGCAGGTTTTGCATTACATTTATCTTGACTTTGATGGTTCTATTAAGCTGACCTTCTCTTTGTTTTACTTGTAATCTCTGGTGAAATTGAATGTTTCCTTATGGGCCTGCTGGAGCCTAACCATATGGCCTGAGTTCTTCCTGTTTCCTAAGGCACTGGTTATTTAATCATCCTTGCGAATTACAAACCTCTTCGTAAATATACCAAACCATTTTTTTTAAAAAAAGAAACAAAGACTTTTCAGATGTATTTAATAATAGGGTACTATGACTGATAGGGACGCTGTGGTCTAAACCACAGAACCTAGGGCTTGCCGATAAGAAGGTCGGCGGTTCGAATCCCCATGACGGGGTGAGCTCCTGTTGCTCAGTCTCTGCTCCTGCGAACCTAGAAGTTCGAAAGCACGTCAAAGTAGATAAATAGGTACTGCCCCGGTGGGAAGGTGCATGCTCTGGTTATCTCCCGCTTCAACTACTGCAGTGCATTCTACATGGGGCTACCTTTGAAGGTGATCTGGAAATTACAACTAATCCAGAATGCTGTGGCTAGACTGGTGACTGGGAGTGGCCACCAAGACCATATAACACTGGTCCTAAAACACCTACATTGGCTCCCAGCAAGTTTCCGAGCACAATTCAAAGTATTGGTGCTGACCTTTAAAGCCCTATACAGCCTTGGCCTAGTATACCTGAAAGAGTGTCTCCACCTCCCATCGTTCAGCCTGGACACTGAGGTCCAGCTCCAAGGGCCTTCTGGTGGTTCCCTCACTGCGAGAAATGAGGTTACAGGGAACCAGGCAAAGGGCCTTCTCGGTAGTGGCACCCGCCCTGTGGAACGCCCTCCCATCAGATGTCAAGGAAAGAAACAGCTATCTGACTTTTAGAAGACATTTGAAGGCAGCTCTGTATTGGGAAGTTTTTAATATTTGATGTTTTATCATATTTTTAATATTCTTCTGGGAGCTGCCCAGATGGCAGGGTATAAATAATAAATTATTATTATTATTATTATCATCATCTTCATCATCATCAGGAAGTGCTAAGGAAGTGATAATGCTCAAATCAGGTCCTATTTCTCTTGACCAATTCTGTCCAATTCTGCAGGGAATTCTGTATCAGAGCCTCATACCAATGATGGGATGGGACCATTTTACAAGCTTAGTCTGCTCAGCCAGCAATGTTCTTTCCTGGACAAGAAGGACCAGGTCCAAGCTTTTTGGCATCCAGATTGGATTACTGTTACACACTTTACAAGAGCTGCCTTCAAAGTGTGCTTGGAAACTGCATCTGGTCCACAATCTGGCAGTCTTGATGTTAACGGGAAGAGATTGCTAGAAGCTCCGTTCCAATTTTGCAGCTTTACCGATCACAGTTGGTTTCTGAGATCACTTGAAGGTGCCTTAAATGGTCTGGGAGAAAACCTTTATCTTGGGATGCAGACAGTGAGCAAAAGAGGGGGGAAAGCTGTCAAGGTTTGCTTACATGCTCAAACAGAAACATGTCAGAACTTGTGAGCAGTCTTTGATACCGATCTTTTGATAAAATTTGCACCTCAAACGTACCATCACTATTCTTGATCTCTGAGCTTAACCTGTAACTCTGCTTGGCTTGTGGTCATTGTTTCTGTGTTTTGAAACTGTGTACTCTATCTGTTATATTTAGGGAATAGTTTCTTCCTAGCCCTTTCTGTGCCCTGCATTGGCATTGCACAACAAATTTACAGAATACCTCTTTAAAGAAGAAGAAGAAGAAGAAGAAGAAGAAGAAGAAGAAGAAGAAGAAGAAGAAGAAGAAGAAGATTCTCTCTGTTCCTGTCAGCAATCAGCCACATTGCCAAAAGCAGAAAACAGAGGAAATAACCCATCTTTTATTTTGTATGTGAATATAACCACCCCCATTAATTCTTACCTACTTTTAGCAGTACTTGTTTAAAATACTAATTTGACTTTATTGTAAAATAAAATACCTGGTGAACTCGGGCAAATACTACAGTAGTTGAAAGAATTAGTGTCACTCTCTGAACAGGGAGGATGCGATAGGTACAGTTAGTAACTATTTCAAAGAAGGAAAGGGTGAACATTGAAGAACAATGGATGCTGTTTGTTTAGAAGCCCCACAGGCAAAGAAAGGGCATGGTGAGGTGGTTGGTTGAAGTGAAGACAACTGAGGAGGGAATGTAAATAATAATGAAGTCTATTAAACGTGAAAAGAGGCAAAACAATAGCATTTGTTTTGCGGAGAGGACATTAACAGCATTACTACATGATATTGATGAGCTCCACACCTATTCATAAGTTACTTTTTTTAAAGAAACCCACCAAACGCTTAAATGTTTTTTTTTTAAAAAAAAACAAAACTCACTCTCACAATTTCCTTCTTTTCACTTTTAAGAATAGACCCGAGGAAATGCCGGATTTGCATCCCTTGCTTCATTTTAATGGCGTTCTGTCTTTCTTTGTCTCCAAGTGACACATGATTGCTAAAAAATGAGAGAGGCGAGGAAGAATGCCACCATGTCAAATAACATCATTTCTTTTTTGGAAAAAAAAGGGAAAAGGAAAAGGTCAGTCTAATGCTGCTTGCAACAGGCTTTTTTTATCCCCTTCAGATTATAGCATTAAAATTCTGGTGTTACATTTCAGCAACAATGATGGTAATGAGAGCGGGAAGTGACAGAACATGAAACCATTCTAGATATACTATCCATAAATGAAGAGAGAGAATGCTAGAAATGCACCCTGTTTGCCAGGCATTCTGCCCCCCCCCCTTGTAATCATTATCTGATGGGCCTATTTAATGGGAATCAGGAAGGAAATGTGAGATAGAGGCCTTTATATTTATCTATGCTTGTAAAAGATGCCACAGACACCTGTGGAGATTCCTTTCTTCTCTCTTACCCTCGTCTTTCTGATCACATAGCCTGATCTCCGCCTGTGACCTTCGCTCATCAATTCATGCTTCATGAGCTGACCAAAGGACTGGTGCTCCCTTAAAAAGACTCTGCTCATTTTCTGATGTGTCTAGAAATCCTACACAGAGTTCCCCCCCCCCACCAAAACTCACAACTTCTGTGTATCCTTTGGTTTATGCCTTACAGCACAATCCTTTTCACATTTACTCAAGGGAGAAGGAGACAATGCTTCACACACGCAGACAACAAATGAAGGAGCTGCAGGTCTGCATGAGCTACATCTCCCCCCGAACCATGGCCACCCCAAAGCCAGCTGTGCATTAGACAAGCTGCAAAAGGGCTTCTACATGTGTACTAATGTGCACATTCAGAATTTGCCCATACGAGGGGGCGCCAATATGCATAAAAGGCCCCTTCCACACCTGTCAACTGTGCAGTTGGTGGGACACATGTGTTGGGGACACATGGCTGCCAGGTGTGACCCTGCTCTTCTCCTCAAACACGAGGGATGTTTCTCATTTGTGTACATGAGGCATTGCCAAGTTATCTAAGGAACTTACATTCTAAAACAGATGGAGGCCAGGATAGGCAAGGGTCGGTAGGACAGATTGTGGATAAATGTCATTTTGCATTTGTAAACCCTACACAAATCCACAGTGGAGTCCCTAATGTGGTTGGATGGCGCTCGTACTCCTTCTGGCAACTCCTGCAGCCAAGCTGGTGCCAGACATATTGCTCTGCTTTTCTTGGACCACATCAGCAGGGCCAAGAGAGGGGGTATTGCCACCTGGGCAGCCCAGGACCTTCATATGCAGTGCCCAAACTTGTGCCCCAGAGAAGTCACTTCGGTGCTGATAACACAGCAAAAACAATGCAGGGGCCAGCACTTCCCAGTCTCTGCAGCCACAGTGGGTGCTGTGATTCTCCAGCAGTTTGACTTCACCCCCAGAGGCGCACTCCATTGTCTCACAAGACAGACAGTTTCCAAACATTGTTACAGTTGGGAATGAGGATTAAGATGCAAGGGCCACATTTTGGGTTATAGGGGGAATGGTGCTATGCGCAAGTTCTAGCAGGTGGTTCCATGCATAAGTAATGGTGAAGAGGTAGGGTCCCTTTAAGCATCAATAGACATCCAGTTGGGTGATTTCAGACATGAAATAAAGAAAAACTGAGCTAAGTAATCTTGTGCTTGGAAATACTGTTTTCAAAAAGAGTATCACCGAACAGGAAAAGGTTTCAAAAAGATCAACTAAAAGGAAGAAGATTTTGGAGTTACAGTGGTACCTCTGGTTACAAACGCTTCTGGTTACAAACGCTCTGCTAACCCGGAAGTAGCTGCTCCTGGTTATGAACTTTGCCCCAGGATGTGAATGGAAATCGCACACTGGAGGCACACGTGCATTGGGAGGCCCCATTAGCGAATAACCCAAACCTCTGCGGGAATGTGTGACTACTAAGTTATTTAGAAGCTGAAGTAATGGTACAACAATTCTGTGATAGTGAAAATGCACCTTAGAACATTCACAGTACAGTGGTAACTCAGTTTTTGAATGTTTCCGTTGACAAACGTTATGTTTTTCGAATGCCGTAAACCCGGAAGCAAATGCTTCGGTTTTTGAACACGCCTCGGAAGTCGAACATGCCACATGGCTTCCGCTGAGTGCAAGATCCTGAGGCCTAGCTGTTGGCTATTGGGTTTTCGGTTTTCAAATGTTTCAGAACTCGAATGGTCTTCAGAATGGATGACGTTCGAAAACTGAGGTACCACTTCAGGTACTCATTGTCGAAGAACATGAATGTTAGTTTCAGTAACGTGCATTGTTATGCACACTTCAGTATATACATTTTTGCACATATTACTTGTCAGGGGATCTCTTTTGCAAACTTCGTACATGTGCTCATTTTGAAGAGTGGCTATATTTGGGATTCATGCATTGCTTTGGAATGTGCAAATTGGGTAGGTTCACTTTTAAAGGCAAATTGAATCTAATTCCTCCTGCATCCCTATATATCACGTTGCAATATAGTTTGCATTTTTCTTTCCTACCTTGGAAAAGGGTACAGAGCCACTTGTGGATCTTAAACTTCCTGGATCAGCATGGTTACACTAGAGAGGATCAGGAGAAAGCATAATCTAGGATCCCCCTATCAATCCCATACACTTTTATCTCTGGCAAAATTTATCTCCCTTCCAATAACGCTTGAAGTGATTACACTATTTTGTTTATAGAAGAAATGCAGGTCCCATGATGTTTATATACTTCCAACTACAAAATTAGATACTCAACTAATCCTAAACTGCTTCCTTAAGTATCTTAAGTCTCCAACTTTTATCTTTCTGACATAATTGCTGCATATGTTTGCAGTTCACACTTATCTGCAGAAGCTTTATTTTGAGCTATAGCAAGCTTTATGGTATTGAGCCCAAGCTAAAACATTTTGCAAGGTTAATTTAAAAACTCAGCATGCTATTTTTGTTTTTCCAGATTTACATCCCTTGCATGATCCCAGGTGGCCTTCCATAAATATATAACAAAACGACTTCAAGCTTCTCCCCTTAAAAGACCCATGCAAAAAAAACCCACCTTTTGATTTGTGCATTAGCTCACTGCGATTACTAAAACAAGGAATCCTTTATTTAAAAAGTAAAATGTAACTTGCAGCTGGAAAGATTCGCAAAATAATGGAAATATCAATAATAAATGAATTTTGGAGATATGTGTTGCTGCTTACGTAATGTGACTTCCTTTTATTTTTCAGACATCTTTGCAGTCCACTCTTCATGCTGTGACCTGCCCTGATTAATGCCCCACTTTTTCATTCCTTAGGCTCCATACCATGGCAATGGATCCATTTTAGTGTGACTCTCCAGTGATGGAGGTCATGGGCTCCACCCATGTGGTCTTTGGCTTCTGCAGGGCATCTGCAGGGCATGCTAAGATGCCGTGCTGCAGACTTAAATAAGATTCAGACAAATTCCCATGGATCCCCACTCTTTCTAAAGCAGAGTTGTTAATTTCTGCTTATTGCTTTTCATTTGCATGGTTTACTAAATCGAGCAAAGAGCAGATCGTTGTGCCATTTTTTTGGATGCAGTTAGTTCAAACATTAAGTTGAGGGTCAAGAGATGCATGTGCATATGTGAACTAGAGGTGATGAGTCGTCATTAAGGGGAGACTTCTGTGTTTCAGTAGCAAAAAAGGTAAAAGATAAAGGACCCCTGGAAAGTTAAGTCCAGTGAAAGGCAACTATGGGGTTGTGGTGCTCATCTCGATTTCAGGCCAAGGGGGTTGGCATTGGTCCACAGACAGCTTCATTGATCGACTTCGAGCTGATAGGTTGGTGGGAGCTGGGACAGAGCAACGGGAGCTCACCCCATCTCGTGGATTCGAACTGCCAACCTTCTGATCAGCAAGCCCAAGAGGCTCAGTGGTTTAGTCCACAGTGCCACCTGCATCTGCCAACCTAGAAGTTTGAAAGCATGCCAGTGCAAGTAGATAAATAGGTACCGCTGAGGTGGGAAGCTGAACGGCGTTTCTGTGCGCTCTGGCTTATGTTACGGTGTTCCATTGCACCAGAAGCAGTTTAGTCATGCTGGCTGCATGACCCAGAAAGCTGTCTGTGGACAAATGCCAGCTCCCTCGGCCTGAAAGAGAGATGAGTGCTGCAACCCCATAGTCCCCTTTGAATGGACTTAACCATCCAGGGGTCCTTTACCTTTTACCTTAGTAGCAAAGCAGATGCATTGCATACAGAACGTGTCAGGGTCAATTTGTGGTACAGTGGTACCTCGGGTTAAGAACTTAATTCATTCCAGAGGTCCGTTCTTAACCTGAAACTGTTCTTAACCTGAGGTATCACTTTAGCTAATGGGGGCCTCCCGCTGCTGCCGCTGTGTCACCGCCATGCGATTTCTGTTCTCACCCTGAAGCAAAGTTCTTAACCCGAGGTACTATTTCTGGGTTAGCAGAGTCTGTAACCTGAAGCATCTGTAACCTGAAGCGTCTGTAACCCGAGGTGCCACTGTATTGGGTAGTAGGCGATGATAACTTATACTGAGACTCTAAACAGTTACTGCCAGCCAAGGTAGGTAATTGTAGGCTAGATGGGCAAATAGCCTGACTGGGAATAAAGTAGCTTCCTCTGATTGGCAGCATTTCGAGATTCTATTAAAATTCTATCTATTGTACGTGTGGTAGCCCATTCTCATATGCGATTGATGACTCTGATGTTATGATCATCATATTTCATGCATGAACCAATCACAGGCATATCCAGTTCATAGTCATGGCAATTAAGGGGACGGAAATGGGGGAACCTTATTAAGAGGCAGTATCTTTTTATTAGAATGAATCCTTTTCACTACCGAAAAGAACAGGGAGTGGGGGGGGAAGGGGGAGGAATACTCATTACCAGTCCTAGAACATAGATGCATTATTAAGATTGCTGTCAAACAGCAGCCACAATGTATGAAAATGTTTCCATAAGCAGTATAATCAGCAGAAAATGATGGAAACATCATCACAGAAAATACGGCCCAGCAAGAGAGCAATCTGACATAGCTGACAAGCCAGCAGAATCAAACACGCTCCTATCCTCAACAAGTCTGGCTCACAGACAGATAAGAGCTGAACATCAGCTGAGTAACCTCCTCCAGCCTCTCTTGAGGGATATCATTGTCTTGTGGATAACAAGAACGCTCGCTGTAGTCTCCGCGCATGGAGATGTGAACATGCAATATTTGTCGGCACGTCCATGAAGAAGAAAAGAACAAAGACTGACAGCCCAACAGGATGATGTACTGGCAGTACAGAGGGTGTTTAGCGAAGCGTAGCCGATTATACACACCCCTGGACTGTGCGAGCATGCAACAAGAAATTGACACATTAATAAAATGACAGAGGTAACACACTGGTTTCCGCTGAAGTGTTTCACTCAGTATAGACTGAGTCCGGCCTGACTGAAGAACGCTGGGGATGCCAAAGGAGAGTGATGTGCACCCACTGCGATGGTGTCGGTTCTGATAGGAGCTAATTGGGCAATTATCAAGAAGTTGGTGTGTTGGTGATATCTCCATTAACAGACTAATCCCCCCCCTTTTCTCCCCATGGACTCATCAAGTTCTTTTGAAACCCCTACAACACTGTGGCAATATTGGAAGCAGTTCACGACTCTGATATCACAGGTGTCTAGGTGCTCCAGAAGAGAGATAAACAGATTGAATTGCAGCACGGGATGAGTGCCTTGTTCTTGTTTAGTTGCTTTTATTGCCCATCAAACTTTGCTCCATTTATGCTGCTTGGGAGAGCTATTCTCTGCAACTTTGCTTTCTTTACTTTCCTTTTTTTTAAAAAAAAAAACACACACACACACAAAAGGGCTCAGTTCCAGTAGTCTGCTTCCACACCAAAAAAATGTGGTGTAGATTCAGATGTGACTTTGTAAGTGCGTCCAAATTGGGTGGCTCTTTAGGACCAGCCAAGGCTGCAGAAGAAGAAGAAGAGTTTGGATTTGATATCCCGCTTTATCACTACCCAAAGGAGTCTCAAAGCGGCTAACATTCTCCTTTCCCTTCCTCTCCCACAACAAACACTCTGTGAGGTGAGTGGGGCTGAGAGACTTCAAAGAAGTGTGACTAGCCCAAGGTCACCCAGCAGCTGCATGTGGAGGAGTGGGGACGCGAACCCGGTTCACCAGATTACGAGTCCACCGCTCTTAACCACTACACCACACTGGCTGCAGCATATTGTGGGATCTTTGTTGTTGTTGTTGTTGTTGTTGTTGTTGTTGTTGTTGTTGGCATCTGTCTGTCTTGAGAGACATTGGGGTGCCCCTCCAAGAGTGAAGTCAAACGGCTGGAGAGTCACAGCACCTGCTGTGGCTGCAGAGACCAGTTCTGTAAGGGAAATCTGATTAGAAACAGTCATTGTGCCACAGCCCGAATCTCCAAATCCACTCGCATTTCCAAATCCACTCACATTTTCTCTCCTCTGAAATTCCTTCTCAAAAGTCTCAGTGTTGCATGCAAATCACTGCGCTGGTAGAAGGTTTGTGGGGATTATTGCTAGGGAGGAAAGGGATAAACCTTCCATACCTGTACACTGACATCCTGAACCAATTGCTCCCTAGTTTCTTCTGAAGAGGAAGGAGGGGGAGAAAGAGATTGTAGCAGAAAGAGATTTAGCCTGTAGCAGCCTGTGTTGTGTAGCACAGCCAAGCTTCCCTCAAAGACTAATGTCACTGCAGTTTACGAGTGTCGCAGTGCGACAATGAGGTCAGGACTGTATGGGCACACACACACAAAAAAGGTAAAGGCAAAGGACCCCTGGATAGGTAAGTCCAGTAAAAGGCAACTATGGGGTGCGGCACTCATCTCACTTTCAGGCTGTCTACCTTCCCACCGCAGCAGTACCTATTTACCGGTATCTACTTGCACTGGCGTGCTTTCGAACTGCTAGGTTGGCAGGAACTGGGACAGAGCAACAGGAGCTCACTCCATTGTGAGGATTCGAACTGCTGACCTTCTGATTGGCAAGCCCAAGAGGCTCAGTGGTTTAGACCACAGTGCCACCCATGTCCCTACACAATGCTATGCTTGATGTTATTATTGTTAGTGCTATCTGTCTATCTATCTATCTATCTATCTATCTATCTATCATCTATCTATCATCTATCATCTATCTATCATCTATCATCTATCTATCATCTATACACTAGTCAAGCTGAGGGTTGGTTTAGGTGTTAATCATTATGATTATTGCCATCAATATGATTATATTTATTTATATTTCATCTTTTTTCCCATGACAGGACTCAAGGTGGCTTACAGCTGTAATCGAAACAGCTTAAAACATAGATTAGAAACATGGCTAGCTAGCTAGATATAGATGTAGATGAAAGAGATATACTTTATTAAAACATACAGGTCATTACAATAGAAGCATCACTGCAACAGCTTTCTATAATTGGCCTATCTGCATTTCAGCCATCCTATCCAACTCCATCGAAGTAAGAAGTGAATGTAATGGGGAGCTTATATATTATGTTGCTATTGCATGATAACCTGACAGTGAAACAGCAAGAAAAATCCACTAGCATATACCAAAGGAATTTGTTTCCCATTTAATAATACAAACCTCTGCATGATTTGCCTGGTTGGGACCAACCAAAAGTTCCTTCCATCCCAGAACTCTCTCGTCCAAACTCAACAAAAGCTAACCATAGAGGTCCACAATAACTATATCCTGAGTAATTTTAATGCATTTCAGAATTAATAATAGTCCAGGACCTAGCCCTCAGTCTAGTGTTGAAAAAGACTTGCAAAGCAGTCAGCCCACTAGGTTGTGAAAGCCATTCAGTTTCGCTTTTCTTGATTGACTGATTTCCCTTTTACTCACAGAAAGGCTGTTTAGTTCAAACGTACTCTTGTTTCCCTAATTTGTCATGTCTTTGCCTCTAGATTGTAAGGCTGTGTGGCCAGAACTTTTTTCTTCTTCTTCCTGGCAGCACCAAGAAATTCTGGGCATGCTAACAACAACAACAGCAGCAACAACAGCAACAACAACAATTTCCAGGACAAACCATGTGCTCACGGCATCAATTCACGGACTATTCCCAGTAGTCAGATGATGACTGAAGGCAGTAGCTTTATTGCAATTCCTCTGGTATTAACCTAACAGTAACAATCTGGATATTCTCCTCTTTGGTAGCAGTCTCCAGTTTGTATGATAGCCCCTATGAGCCTCAAGAAAGAAGCACAAATTGGAACAACTCAGGAACTGGTTCGATCAATGAAAAGTCTCAGCCAGTGCCAGCATCACTGAGGGATGAAGGCATCTACATAAAAGAATCTAAAAACATCTTCAGACGCTGAGCCATTGTCTTTTATCAAGTGCACTGTGCCTAGCCTCTTGTGTTCAAGGCTTATACACTTTCTCCTGCTTAATATTTTAAAATTGATTCTGGTTTTTATTGGATTTCTTTCTTCACTGACAAGAAGGTGTGGATTAGACAGGGGACTTGTGCCCAGAGCAGCCAATCTACACTTTTAGCAGTTCAGCAGCTATTTAATTTTAATTGCTCCCCAAGCATAGGCCAATTCTAGATAGCAAAAATGGAGCAAGCCTCGTTCACAGAGTCTTTGAAGTTAGAAGAACCTGCATTGACATTGCCTCAGGCAGCCATCCTTGCATTTGCGGCGGGGTGTGTGTGTGTGTAAGCAGCTGAACACCTCAGCTGTGTGTCTACAATAGCAATTTTATAGGGAAATATCTTGTCAAGAACAGCTGAGGCTATTCCTGAGGACTGGACTTCATGTTACGGATCTTAAACAGGTGTAATGCAAGATGTAATAAAGATGTTAAAGGAATCCATGCAAACAATTTTGATAGGTCTAGGTACCACATCCCATTACACCAGGCTCTCATCCAACTTTAGGGGAATTAAAGTATTATATCTATGAATATAGCCCTGAGTAGAAGTAACAAGGTCCTCTTTAATACAGAAGAAAGTTTAAGAGAGGAAGTAAAATGCTGTTTAGCTGCCAGTTTTGTAGGAATGTAGAAGAATCAGTTGCCACTGACCCTTCATCCAAATTGAAGTTCAAATGGATTTTGATTTTGGGGGGGGGATTCTTCTGAGGGGAAATATCTGGGACAAGGAAAGGGGAACCAGAAGAGTTTCCTCAAGACTAACAGAACATATTGTGTTTGTGTGTGCAATATACATCCGTTCAAAAAAGTAAAACTTGGGGTGTAGGGTCAAGCGAACAAAATATTTCATATTATAGTACAGTTGCAAAGAATCTCCATTTGAAAAACTCTTAGTAACTCTGCAATGATCATGAAAAGTTTTCCAGACATGTCAAAGATGGAATCTAAATGCTACTTTTCTCCTGTTTGGTGGTAATCCCTTTCTGAGTCACCTAATGTGAACTGCATGGCGGCGGATTATGAGTAAGATCTAATTGTCCTTGGATCATGGACCAGCAGGAACTAGAAAGACCTGAGCATTGAGAGTGCTGAGATTTTAAAAGCCACTGGTCCACTTTCATATCACTGGTACTACACTGGCTTCCTGGCAGCTGAGTTGCTGTTGCTTGCTGGGAGGAGCAAGGTGGTGGGAGGTTGGTGCTGTGCAAACACACCAGTAGAGCAAATTCAGTATCCTTCACAGTGCATTTGCACCATGCTGACCTCTTCATTGCTTCATCCCACCCAGTAGGCAACAGTGATTTATCTACCGGGAAGCAAGCATAGTTGCTCTGCCCAACCTGGTGAAGTGCTTCTGACTGCACCCCCCTTTTTTGGCTTCAGGGCTAGCAACCTGGAGGCAAAGCACCCTGAATTAGGAGACTGGGATAATACGTATGATCTGCCTGAGAGCAACGTGGCCTTCAAAGCAGCAAGACAGCAGCTCAGACTGAAAAGTTAGGCCGCAGTCTGAGATTTCATAGAGTCATGTGGTATCCCACAACTCATGGAACAAGAAGCTGGAGTAACATCACCTGGTGGCAGCTTGGGTGGCATCTAAGTACAAAGAGACAGTAGGACAGAAGACCACCATCTGGTTAGCTGCTATCTTGGTGAATTTGTGGATTTGGCTGCCACACTTCCAGATCTGAGATTTCTCAGGGGGTAATCCCATACACAAGAAGTTGGTTCAAGGATTAGTTCAACCAGCACAAAGTACACCAGATTCAACCTCCATTCAGGAGCAGGGTTATTGCTGGGTGGGCCAGTCTAATCCTGGTAGAGGGAAAAGAAGCCTTTAAAATAGTGTTTTTTTGCCTGCTTAACTTAGGCGAAGTTCCAGCTAATGTAACCAAGCTGAATGGGCTTAGGATCCAGCCTAAGTACCCCCTTCTCAGGTTCTGCCTCCACCATGCCCCCTTTTCAAGGCCTACCCTGGGTTACGATTCACTAGGTTCAGCTCAGCCAAGATGGGGGTGATATGTCTGGGTATCTCCTGCTGAGCTGAGGATGGGAAGTTATACTGGCATAGCCTGGCTCAGCCAGAGATCTGCTGGACCCTAACCCTACTTATCCTAGAGGATCTTCATACCGGATTGCTTTCCTAGTGCCTAACATTGTCAACTTTACATGCAGATTTCCCCCCCCACACACACACACAAGGTCACTGGGAAATAGAACAACCGCTTTAAGGAATGTTTGGATGGGAAAGAAAAACTGACATGTTCTGTGTGTGTTAAAAAGAAATGTGCAAAATATCGTACCATTAATGTATACTAATTATTAGTCTGAGCTTTTAAAAATGGAATTCATTACAAATGTAGTTGGTTCTGAGAATATATTACACTACGGTGTCTAATTGTTCTACCACCTGCTGCAGCAGTGGCAAAAAATATGCACCAATTTGGTCATTAGTCCATGTAGTTATTTCACGCATGAGAATTATCATTTTTAATTTGGCAGCAGTGAACTAACACCCCAGCATGTGCTCACAACAGCCACCTCAAAAGAGTAATAAAAAGAGTTGACTAAGTTGATTAAGGCAATAAAACTATCGGGATTGCTTCAGGGCTAACAACAACAACAAAATGCTTACCCAAACTCTTTTGCTGTTGGTAGTTCTATGTATTTTTTTTTAACCCCCTCTTTTTTCCTTTCTTTTTTTACTGGTGACAATAATGTGGACTACTAATTCAAGCAGTAAATTAAAATGTACATAAAATGGTAATGGAGCCCATAAATTTAGGAAATCACCCCTTAGAACTCTAATTATCAAAATATTTCAGTGTAAACTGTAACATGAAAAAGATACTCCATTTATTCACTTAAAATTATTTCGTCCCCATAGAAAGATTACAGAGTCTGCTAGGAATGAAAATGTAAATAAGTAATTCAAAGGACTTACCAGTGCTTGTGAACTGAGATTTCATATTTCATTTCAATTTATTTGAAGACATAATGCGCTCCTCTGTGGCCATAATAACCAGGCAAAATGCAGGCAATATGATGGCATAAAGCCATTTGGGCATTTGCCTGAAACTTTCCATTCAACTACACAAACAAACACCATAGCCTGAAGCAGTGATGATCAGCTAGCTAGCTGGGGTAGAGGGAGCAAACTGCCATTTTGTCTACTATTATGGTAACCCTAGCATATTCTTGTCAATCTTACACTTTCTTCAAAAACTTGCTTAACAGGGTGTTTTTTTTTGGGGGGGGGGGAGATAGTTTGTTCTTTAATGTTATATCTCCCTTTTGGACTTCCTGTTCAGTGCCTGAAAATTTGTAGTCCATGATGGTGATTATCATTCTCCTAGTTGGGGCCACAATTGACCCTAACTACTGACGCTCCAAGAGTCCCTGTTTCCCAGGGACAGCCCAAGATTTACAGAAGCCGTCCCAGTTTCTGATTTGATCCCAGAATGTCCCACTTTTCCTTAGGATGTCCCTATTTTCATCCGAGAAATGTTGGAGGGTATGGAGTTATCTGCCCCCAGAACCATATGAAGGCAGCATTGTGTAGAGAATGTGTTTTTTTTAATGTTTCATGTTTTATTGTGCTTTTACAGTGCTTTTTTTCTGGGGTACGCACACCCCTAAACATTTTGTGAATCTAAGTTTGGCCTCATTGAGGGGCAGTATTTAAATATGAGTAGGAAAATGAGAGTAACGCTAGATGTTGTGGTTTTTTTAGATTAAAAAACACTATGCTCTTCTATATGTTGGAAGCTGCACATAGTGGCTGTGGCAACTCAGTCAGGTGGGCGAGGTATAAATAGTAAAAATGTTGTTGTTGTTGTTGTTGTTGTTGTTAAATAGGATGCCCCTATTTTCACCAGAGAAATGTTGGAGGGTATGTAACTACTCACTAGGGCATCGGTTTGCATGGGGAAAAAACCTTCTCTCTCCCCATCCCCCTTTCTTGAGAACTGGTTGCTTACACATCACACTGACGACAGGGATAGATCACTTGTATGAACGTTGTATTCACAGAAGCATTAAAGAAAAAGCCTCATGAAGTTGTTACCTTATTACATGTTCAGACCTTTTAACCTCACCCCAAATAAATTCAGACATGACTCAAATTTTGGGTTGGTTTTTGGCAGAATTTTGGGTATTTATAGGTCCCTCGATCGGTCTAGCTTGCGCCCCATTGGTCTGATTGAACCCTGCATTGAGGGACCTACCGATTGGGTGTTGTGGCTGTCAATCTTATCCACCCACAACACAGGGTTTGGTTGCCAGGTCTCACTGCAATACGTGTCGTCTTTAAGGGAGGACCCGATTCACCATATCATACAATATCCCTTGTTCTCTGTTTGCCTGTGTACCAGCAGCTGGATAGGCAAACCATGGAGCAGCTGAGTAGAAAGAAACAGTACGTTAGAACAGAGAACTATCAGTCCTTAAGGTCAATTGGACTGTCATCAGGCCCCAACAATGGCACCAACTGCACAAACGCAGGATCACACCACCATAAATAGTCATGGCTTTCCTCAAAGTATCCTAGGAACTGTTAGGAGTGCTGAAAGGGTGCTGTTCCCTCACAAAGCTAGAATTCCCAGTTCCCTAAAAAAAGGGGGAGTGAGCATTAAACCACTCTGGGAATTGTATATGCATATAAAGTGGATATTTTGGAAAAAAGTGGATACAAAAATAAATGAATGAATATTTTGTGGGAAATGCATTCAAAATGCAAAATAATTCATTATTACTTTTGTGATGATTGTTGCAAAGCAATTTGGAAAAGGGACACAGCATCTTGCTGAACGTACATATACAAAACAGAAATGGACTGGAGATTGGCTGATCTGCCCGTCCTGAGCAAGGATTTGATTCCCCAGTCTCTCATAAAAGTTCAATACTCTCAGCAATACCACCACACCGAGTCGCTTAACAATCTGTTTGCTCAGTGCAGTATATTAAATTAAGTGCCTCGGCCTCTCCAGAACATTGTGTTGCAAATGTAAATCTCCCCTAAGGAGAGCTAGGAAATGGTCTGGCCTCTTCTGCGTAAAGCCTCATTGTATCCTTCCTAGTCTTCTGCGCTTGTGTATGTGCTGACCAGGTTTAGCCTAATGGGCCAGACTCCTGTCTAAAATCAATGCGGATTAGTTCTGCCTGAGTCGCCTAAAGCTCAAGATGGCTTGAGATGAAGAAATTCTACCACAAACACCCACAGAGATACAGTTAGCTTAGATTCAATTCAGGACCTTTCTTTTTTTATATATAGCTTCCAGCAGCAAAATTTACCAAATCAAGATAAATGGGCCTTCTAGCAATCAATCTTTCATCTCCGCTGTAGCCTTGTCCTGCTGCAGTTTCACTTTTCTAACTTGAAGTAATTCACAATAAACAATTCTTTGGGTTTTTTTCTTTTTTCCCATTTTAAAACAGCTCTTTTAATTGGAAGAAGAACGCTCCTTTGGATGTGAATTTTAACACAGATAAGCAAATCCTTATCAGAAAAATCCTGGTTTTTTAAACCTTAATTCAGGCCACTTCAAGACAGCCATTTTCAGGTGGGATCCAATCACTTATAGATATTACCCATTAAAGTTCAAGTGTCATTTCCTTAAAAAATAATAATCAGACTTTCTGAGATAAGAAAAGTGACGGGAAGGACGTGATAGCATTTGCATGTTTAGACCTTTTACCTTTCCCCGAAATAAATTCACACAGGAGTCAGATATTTGGTTTAATTTTTGGCAGAAATTTAGGCCACTTGGTCAAAAGTGGCATATGTAACTGATGCTAATTCCATAGGAATAGCATCATTAACTGAAGTTCCTTGTGGGTAAAATAATTATAAATTAGCCGGAACTCCCCAGGCACCTTCTTAGGCACTAACCCCAAGGGGGAAAGGTGGAGGTCAGGGAACGGAAGGGTAGAGAATGAGCCCACAATTCTGCCCAATGCCAACTCCTTCCCTGTTTTACACTGGGCCACTTCTAGCAAATCTCTGACTGCTTTTTGGTTTTCTACTTCCGCCGACCAAGGCGGGAACGCCACTGGAATACGAAAGCCTTCAGAAAACCCTTTCCAAATATATTGTGCTGCTGAACAATCAGGATACTTTCCTAACCATTTCTTGAGAGGGTGCAATTTTATGGAGGTATGTGCCAATGTGAGCAACTCCTCATTTAGATTCACCGGGGTGAGGAGAGGCAGCCTTAGCCTCTTGTTTTGCTCCCCTCTTCTGGGCACGAAAGGGCTGCTTCAGGCCACAGGAAACAGCTAGGTGGTTTCCTGTACATTTGTCACAAGAATGGAGGTATTTGCAAGCCTGCCATTGGCAGGAGCCCTTGTTATACTGCTAAGAGTAATAAACTCGTTTAGCAGCCTTCTTAGGTTCAACTTTTGGCACTGCAAATTCTGAGCACTTAGACTCGATGTGTGGCGCAACGTAAGTAGACCAGATGTCTAGAAAGCAAGACCAGCGAGGCTGAAGGCACCAAGACCCGGTGAGTCAAGGCCAAGGTAGAAACGACGACTGCTGGAAAACGGTTCCCTAAGGGATTAAAATCCGCCCCCCAACAGACTCCCCACAACCCGGGAGGAAAAGTGGGGGGTGAAGGGTCTATCCACGAAGGTCCGCTGGCCCTGGGAGGGGGGGACAAGCCTCAAAGCAAGTTCTCTATGGGGAAGGGATGGATTAAGGAAAAGAGGACAATTACAGGAAAACTAAAGGGAAGATTGAGGGTAAAAGGGGGAAATGATCACTAAAGGTTGATCAAAGTCTCTCAGAGCAGCAGCAATCCACGATCCAATGTTCCATGTTCTAGTGTGAAAGCCCCAAAGAGGAAGCTTGTAAGCCTCACATGGGTTTATATAGGTCCCGCGTTGCTGCTTCTTGAAGGCACCCCGTTGGCTAGATTGCACCCAAACAACACTGGACCCACCTATCGGGGGTTGTGGCTGTTCCAAGATTACCCACCCACAACACTGGGTCAGGTGGGCAGGTCGCACTGCAACATGCGCCCTCTTTAATGGAGGACCTGTTTTGGATAGTGTTGATATTGGGTCATAAAAACTTTGACCCAAGTAGTGCTGCTGGCCGGCACTGCAATCAATCACCTTTACGATCGTCTCCGACATCAATGGCGCCCAGGCACACTTCTGCTTCGCCCTTAGCGTTCTCCAGTTGCAGAGTTAAGCACAGCGTCACGATGGCTTTTTAGGTCTGCTTCTCCGTGGCGTCGTGAAATAACTTGACAGACGCCAGTGCTACTAAACTAAACTAGACTTTATTTAGTAGCACACACACACACACAAGTCCTCCAGACTTGAGCTGCATGCTTGCAGCAAACTAACATACAGCAGTAACACAAAACAATAAGGCAGAATGAATGCAGAGAAGGGGAAAGTGAAACCAAACCTCCCCTTTTCTAGACAAAGGAAAAGTGCCCGTATTACAGTGGGCAAGGCTAAACTCCCAGGATCAGAACGCCTCTTGCATTATTAACTCTAAGATGTCCAGAAAACCTGACACCCCCTCTCGTTCGCAATCCTGGGAATATGCATATATACATTTCATCCAACATTTAACCCATCACAGAAAACCTCGTGTTTCTGGAAACTCAAGGGCTTTGTGAATCCATCTGCAAGATTCATTTCGCTAGGACAGTATTTCAGCTTGACCACATTTGTCCTAGCGCTCTCATGCACATTTTTGAACCGAATATCCAGGTGTTTGGTTCGTGCGTTGAATTGGCCGGATTCAGCCAGCTTCAGGCATGGCTGGTTATCCTCCCATATGGTGATGGGTAGGTAACACTTCTCACACACTTCCTGCACTAGGCACCTGTAGAATTCAAGCTCTCGACACATTTCTGAAAGAGCACTGAACTCTGCCTCAGTTGACGATAGAGCAATTAAACTCTGCTTTTTTGACCTCCAGCCAATTACAGAACCTCCAAATTTTACCACTATTCCAGAAATTGACTTTCTGTCTGAGCCGCAAGCCCAATCAGCATCCACCCAACATTGGAGCTGTTCATCACACTGGGCTTTGCTGCCTCTCGGCTCAGCAGATTTACCAGACCTGACCTGTCGCCCTCAAAACCCGGAGGAGGTAGCATATAGATTTCCTCCTGCAGCGGTGCGTTTAAGTAGGCGACATCAATGTCAAAATGAGCAGCTTCTGCGCCTCTTTGCGCTGCTACAGCAAGAAGCAATCTCATTGTTTCACTACGGGACGTGGGTGCATAGACTTGTGAGTAATGCACTCCTGGCCTCTGGCTGAAACCTCTTGCCACCAATCTAGCCTTATATTGTGGCTCTCCACTTGCAGTGGGTTTCAATCTATAGACCCAGCGACAGCTCACAGCTTGCTGTCCAGCTGGCAAAGTTGTCAGCGTGAAAACTCCAAGAGATTTCATGGCACTAAGTTCTTTCTCCATTGCTTGTTGCCACTTGCTGGATTCTGCCTGAGGTAATCTCTGCACCTCAGCGAAACTTTCCGGTTCGCAGTGAGCAAAACCAGCCCAAACATTAGTGGCTTGGAACTTGTCAGGAGGTTTCCCCTTTGTAGTGCGCTTGGAACG
Source organism: Lacerta agilis (assembly GCF_009819535.1). Lineage (NCBI taxonomy): Eukaryota > Metazoa > Chordata > Lepidosauria > Squamata > Lacertidae > Lacerta > Lacerta agilis. The sequence goes on along the minus strand of NC_046320.1, from coordinate 7,241,736 downwards.
CCGTGGCACCACCGGTGACTCGCCCCCTGACCCAGACGTGCTGGACTCAGCCTGAGAGTCCCTGGCGTCTGGTGAACCACCAAGCGACCTACTGCGCTTGCTATGTCCCCCTGGACTGGGCTTCCCTGTTGGGGACCTTGGAGACCTACCTCGCTTGCCTCTCCTAGCTACTTCTGGAGATGTGGGTGCACTCCTTGGTTCTGTCTTCACCTGTCTTTTGGGGATTGCCCCCTCTGACACTGCACCCTGGTCGTGTTCGGGAATGCGGCCCGAAACACCAGCAGGTTGACCACCTTCTGCACCACTAGCAGGTGTAACTGGCTGATCTTCATAGTCAAGATCGCTGAACGGATCTGTGAGCACCTCAGGATTTCCATGAATCCTTTTCCAGCCTTGCTGCTCACAAAACTCAGCGCTCCTGCTGATTATGACTCGTGAACGATCGCCATCTGGGAAAGCAAATCTCCAGGCTTTCGAACCTGTCTCGTAGCCACAGAAAATCAACTTTTGTGATCTTGGACTGCCCTTTCTACGTAAATGTCTGGGGATAAGAACCCAAGCTTCTGCCCCGAAAGTCCGAAAATAGTGGACCTTGGGCTTCTTTCCATAAAGTAGAAAGTAGGGCGTGGTCCCTATCACGGAACTGTATGTCCTGTTAAGAGTGTGGCAGACAGTTCTCCAGGCTTCAGCCCAATAGCATCTTGGCAAGCCTGAGTCAAACAAGAGAGCATCTACTGCCTCCTGCATTGTTCTATTCCTCCTCTCAGAAACACCATTCTCTTGAGGAGAATAAGGAGCAGTTTTTCTATGCTTGATACCTTTGGCACGAAAGAAATCCTGCAGCTTAGATGCAGTAAATTCTGTGCCTCGGTCTGTCTGAAACGCTTTCACGCGGGTTCCAAACTCCACCTCTACTGCTTTCACCCATTCTATAATCTCCTTCGCTGTTTGCCCCTTGTCTTTGAGCGTGAAAATCCAACCTGCTCGACTAAAATCATCAGTGAGACAAAGAACATAACGAGAATTACCCATGCTTGGCACCCCCATCGGACCACAGAGATCCGCATGCACAAGCTCGAAAGCTTGCTTGGTCACCCTATCAGACGATGGGTAGCTGCAAGAATGCACTTTGGCTCTTTTACAAGCTCTACAGTCTAGAAACTTGGAGCACTCCTTCATTTTACAACCATCAGTGCACTCTACCTGTTTGCGCACGTATTTCCAATTCACGTGCGAGAATCTGCGATGCCATAAATGCAAACACTGATCATGCGTGGGTAAATTGGCATACTGAGCTTGAGTCTCCTCAGAGATGCCATTACTTGTTTCAGCACCCTGCGCCCTCTCTGCGGCGCTGTTGTCAGTTTCCAGCATATACACCCCATCATGGCCTTTCACCTGGACCAATTGTTTCCCATCTTTGGAGATGGTGCATACCTGGTTCCCAAAACTGACCAGATAACCTGCATTGTCTAAAGCTGAAACAGAAAGTAAACCAAATTTCATACCATCTAAAACATACACATCAATGTCATCATTAAGACAAGGCATGAACATAACACCAGTTTTGGTAACAGGTCTTGTGGTTGAATCAGCCAGAGTGACTGCAGTTGCATCTTGGATCGGCCTGCAGTTCCGCAACTGGCTGCTAGGTGGCGCTAGATGTCTCCCCGCACCACTGTCTATTAACCAACGCAGCTTGGGGGTAGCAACTGTCTTTCCAACCAAGGCATATGCAGCTGCTTTGCAGTGGGCTCCAGCCCCTCCTCTGCTTGCTCTGGAAGGTCCTCTTCTCCCACGACGTGGTCTTCCTTTCATCTCCCTGTTGCCATGGAAACCATCTTTGAAGTCAGCCTGATCGCAGTCTGCCTGAAGATGGTTATCAGAATTGCATAGATAACAGTGCTTAGCTGCAAAAGCTTTAACAGAGCTCTCAGCGTTTTCTCCACTCCTGGGCTTAGGCAAAAAGCAACCCCCCTTAACAGCTTTCCCTTTCTCTCTCTGCCTCCGGTCCTGTTCGTCCTGCAGCCTCCCAGTAACATAGTCCAGATTCAACTGGCTTGCAGGCATGGACTCCAGCGTTAGGGAAAGAGTCTCATAACTGGGGTCTAGTGAGCTCAAAAGGATATAGACCTTTTGTTCCTCTGAGAAAGGAACATTCAGCTGTCTCAACTTGTTGAAGAGTGCCAGCATTTTGGCCACATGTTGACGCACACAGCCTCCTTCTTGCAAACGTAACTCAAACAGCTGTCTAGTTGTATGAAGTTTGGCACCAGCTGACGTTCTTTGAAACACACGCTTAAGACACTCCCAAATTTGGTGGGCGTTAGTGGCAGCGTCTATGTGCACCATCAGCTCTTCCTCTATGCCCATGACTATGTGAGCAGTAGCCCTCTGGTCTTTCTTAAGTGCTGCAGCAGCTTCAGCAGCAGGGGCTTGAACTGGTGGGCTCTGAGTACAAGTCCAAAGATCTTTAGCAATCAGAAATATCTCCATTTTCTTGGCCCAATCTTGCCAGTTTCTCCCATCCAACCTTGGAAAGGGTGGCACGAAACTATCATGGGACTGCGCCATCTCCCCCCTGGGGCTTGAGGTAACTCACGTGGCTGCAAACTCAGCACTCGCCTCTCAGCTCCCAGCTCCGGAAAACGGCTTCTCTTCACCAGCGAGGTTTCCCTGCTTTGTGCCTCAAAAGCATGGCACAAAACAGTCCTCCAGCTGGGCTATCGGCTGCCGGCCCCGCAGACATGCAGACCTCCCGTCCTGGCAATCAATCTCCTCAGGACGCCTTGCCATCAAAGCGTAGCTTCTTGGCAATAAAGCAATTAAGCCATTAAGCCACCCATAACCTGTTTTGGATAGTGTTGATATTGGGTCATAAAAACTTTGACCCAAGTAGTGCTGCTGGCCGGCACTGCAATCAATCACCTTTACGATCGTCTCCGACATCAATGGCGCCCAGGCACACTTCTGCTTCGCCCTTAGCGTTCTCCAGTTGCAGAGTTAAGCACAGCGTCACGATGGCTTTTTAGGTCTGCTTCTCCGTGGCGTCGTGAAATAACTTGACAGACGCCAGTGCTACTAAACTAAACTAGACTTTATTTAGTAGCACACACACACACACAAGTCCTCCAGACTTGAGCTGCATGCTTGCAGCAAACTAACATACAGCAGTAACACAAAACAATAAGGCAGAATGAATGCAGAGAAGGGGAAAGTGAAACCAAACCTCCCCTTTTCTAGACAAAGGAAAAGTGCCCGTATTACAGTGGGCAAGGCTAAACTCCCAGGATCAGAACGCCTCTTGCATTATTAACTCTAAGATGTCCAGAAAACCTGACAGGACCCGATTTGCTTGATGCGACAGCATCTAATTTCCTCACAAAGAAATCAGTATGAATTTTCAATAAATAGCCAATATCTTCTAATCTCCCTGCAAACAAATCAGGATCAATGCTTAATAAACAGGTCCTCTGGAATCAACTTCAGTCTCTATTTCTGAGTCACAATATATACATAGCTGTCAACTTTCCCTTTTTTGCGGGAAATTCCCTTATTCCAGCACTGTTTCCCATTGCAAAAACAGGGAAAGTTGAAAGCTATGGCTGTTTCCCAATGCAAAAAAACGGAAGGTTGACAGCCCTGCATATATAACACAGAAAAGTTTCTAGTGTACTTTGGTAATATTTCAAGAAGGGTTTCAGCAAAGACTTGCGTGCAAAATAAGGTTACTAGTGTTAACTATTCCATCCATCAGTATATTTCTGTCTTCTCATTGTGAGATGAAGCATAAAATATTTTTTTCTATAATTAACTGCACAGAATTTACTGTGCATGAACCCCAGCAATGTCTGGTCATATACAGCCTCATTTTCCCATTATCGCTCTGGATGAATCCCTCTTTGTATCCTGATGCGCTGAAAAATTGTCATGCATTTCCCCCCTTACCATTCTTCAACAATTAATGAGAAAAGAAGTTGTGCTGTAAATTACCAAATGGGAATTTGTGTTTGTGTGCAATTCTCTGTGGAGAGTATCAGAGCCTGAAGAGTTAAATGCTCTGCTGTGACGCACTGATCACTGTGTGGGCAGTTCACATACGGGCTTTTGTCTTTGTCTGTGTGAGCTGTACTTTTTGGTTTCGTTTTCACCGACCGGAGCAGTCATGGAACTGAGCACTCCGGGAGAAGATTTATTGTTTTGTAAATAAAGTTAGCTCATTAAGAAGACAACGCTTCAGTGAGTTATTACTGGGCTGCCTTGGCAGTTACACACAAGCTTTCGCTGTGGCTTTGAACTCTGCTAATAGCCAGGGGTTGCCAGGCATTAAAAGCAAAGCAACACAGTGATAGCGTGCCGGACCCTGGTATACGCTATAGATTGTGGAACACTCCATTTCACAATCCAGCAGGTTATGGCTGTAATTAAAAGCACAGTGTTAGCTGCAAGGCGCCCACGCAGCCAGCTGGAGAAGCCTGTCTTGATGCAGTCGGCATAGGGCAGTGGAACTCGCTGGCAGAAGCTGGACACAGAAGTGAAAGCAGCCATCGTTCCAGCCCAGGAAGGGAGCCAGGAGAGCTACTGAGTGAGTACGCAAAGAGCCCCAAGGAGCTGGGAGATGGATGGCAATAAGGACAGCTTTGCTCCACCTTTTGCACCCTTGAATGGCCATAACTGGGAGGAATGGCAACAAAGGGCAAGGTTTTGGCTATTGGGGAAGGACCTTTGGGATTGTGTATCAGCCCCCCCGGTGTCTGCCCCTGATGGAGCCACGCAGGCAGAGCTAAATACAGCTGCAGCAGCAAAACGCAAAGATCAGAGAGCGCTTTGTGCCATAGTCATGAGCTGTGATGTCTCTGTGTTACCCCACGTCCAGCAAGCTGCATGTGCCCATGAGGCTTGGCAAAATTTAGTACGTGTGCACCAAAGAGAAACAGCTGGAGCAAAACTACATGCTATGAGGCATCTGTTTGAGCTGAAACTAAAGCCTGGGGAAAGCGTGAAAACCCACATAGCTAGCGTTTTGGCAGCATTTCATAGGCTGAGGCAACACAAAATTGAGTTTGCAGAGGACGTTATGGTGTATATTCTGTTATCCAGCCTTGATAAGAGCTTTGAAAATTTATGTCTCTCATTTGAGGCTATGCCTACCGCTGACCTGACCCTGCACTATGTTTCGGGGAGACTTTCAGATGAAGAGCAAAGACGCCAGAAAGAAGCAGCAGTTTCTGTTTCTAAGAGTGGCTGTGCTAGCAAAGAATGCAGTTCTCAGAGAAGCAGGGAGGATTCCTCCACTGTACAAGCTTATGCTGGAAGGAGATGTTATCGGTGCAACTCTCCCTCCCACGTAGCTCAAAACTGCACCTGGCAAGAGACTTCAAAGACCAGCCAATTAAGTTCCCATGGCAACCAACCCAGAAGGGGGAGAGGAGGAAACCAGAGACGTGCCAGAGGCCGTGGCAAAGGCTTTGAAAGAGGCAAAGTTTTTCAGAACTTGTCTGCTGCCATGGCAACAGTCCGAGGAGGACAGAAAAGCAGTTTATCTTGGATCATCGACTCGGGAGCTTCAGACAATTTATGCCCCCCTGATGGCCAGTTGCAGAACTGCAAAGAAGTTGCTGAAAAGAAGCAAGTCAACTTGGCAGATGGAAGCACCAGGACACTTTCTTCTACTGGTTCTTATTTTATGCAGTGCTTGCATGCACAGCTAAATGTTTATGTGTTACCTGGCATGAAAAGTGGTTTGTTATCAGTACCTGCATTGCTAAGAGATGGCTTTAAGGTCTGTTTTGAAGGTGACACATGCTCTATCTCCAAAGAGGGGGTAGTGCTAGTTAGTGTGAAAAGCCGAAGCAAGGATGGGCTGTTTGTCCTAGATGGGAGGGGGCAAACAGACAGGAGTAGCCCAGATACAGCGCAAGCACAGTGTGTCAATGCTCCTGTGCATGATAGGTGTCAACATCTCTGGCATCGAAGAATGGGGCATGTATGCTGGAAATATGTGAGCAAAGTACCAGAATGTGCTCACGGGTGCAAGTTCAAGTCATGCTCTAAATTTCTCGATTGCAGAGCATGTAAACGTGCTAAAGTCAAGAAGTGTAGCTACCCAAGGTCAGAACGGGTAAGCACACGGTGTTTTGAGCTGATTCATATGGATCTGACCGGTCCTATGGCTACTGCCAGTCTTGGCGGGTCCCATTATGCTCTAGTTCTCGTTGACGACCATTCTAGAATGTCGTGGTTGTTCCCTTTGAAAGACAAGAGGGAGGCGGCCTCAGTGGTAAAGGACTGGGTCATTGAAATTGAGCTTCAATTTTCCCTAAAGGTGAAAAGCTTTCAGAGTGACCGAGGCGGGGAGTTCCTAGGGTCAGATCTGAGAAATTTCTTTCGGAAAAAGGGCATTAAGCACAGATTAACCTGTCCTGACAGTCCACAGGAGAATGGTGTTGCAGAACGCCGCAACCGCACGTTAGGGGAAGCTGCGGATGCCATGCTTTTTGACGCTAATTTGCCGCAACGCTTCTGGGCGGAAGCCTGGCGGACTGCCAATTTTTGTTTGAATAGGGCCTACAATTCTGTTGTGAGGGACACACCCTATTTTGTACTGTATGGCAAGAAGCCAAAAGTGCATTTCTTCCGAACCTTTGGTTGTGAAGCCTATGTTCTTTTTCCCAAATCTAAGAGAAGGAAGGGAAGCCCCAAATCAAGGAAGATGATTTTCTGTGGCTATGAGCCAAATTGTAAGGGCTGGAGGTTTGTGAATGCAGAAGGTGACCAATCACGTATCCACATTAGCAGAAGTGCTGAGTTCTGCGAACAAGATGGGTGGAGGCGTGTTCACGGGAATCCTGATATTCTCCTAGACAGTCTAGATGTGTCTGATGATGAGGAAGGAGAAGTACAGGAACCTGAAAGAGTACCTAGCCCGGTAACTCCAAGAGCAGTGAGACACGAAGTAAAGAGTGAGCCTACGTCACCCACATCTAGTCCCGAGGTGACACGGAGACGCAGTAAGTCACTGAGTGAGATCTCTGACACGAAGTCTGACTCTGATGTAGGGAAGTCAGAGGGGGTACCTGACGTTGTGCTAAGACGGTCAGCACGCACAACAAAAGGTAAACCACCCGAACGGTTCACAGCAACCAGTGTATGGGCTTGCATGGCTCAATGTGAGCCAGAAAGCTTTGAGGAGGTTCAGAGGTTACCTCCAGAGGAAGCTAGCAAATGGCAGGAAGCGATGGAGAAGGAATTGAACTCCATGAGATCGCTAGGAGTCTATAGCACCACACCACTGCCAGAGGGCAAGCGAGCTGTTGGCAGCCGGTGGGTATATAGACTCAAACCCACAATATCTGGTGAACCACAATATAAGGCAAGGCTAGTCGCAAGGGGTTTCACACAGCAGAAGGGGTTGCATTTTACAGAAGTTTATGCTCCCACTTCTCGCAGTGAATCTCTTCGCATGCTTCTAGCATCAGCTGCTCAAAGAGGTTTCACTGTGCAGCATTTTGATATAGATGTGGCCTATCTAAATGCAAATTTGGAAGAAGAGTTGTATATGTTGCCACCACCAGGTTTCGAAGAGGAAGGTACAAATCTAGTGTGGAAACTCCACAAGTCAATTTATGGTCTGCGACAATCGGCCAGAAATTGGAATTTGTATCTCAATGATGTCTTGGAAAAAATGGGTTTCCAGAAAAGCTTGGCGGATAGCTGCCTGTATCTGAAGGGCTCTCAGGAGCAACAGGAGCTACTGTTAGTTTTTGTAGATGACATCATATTTCTGGCAAGGAGCCAGAAACAGGTGCAAAAATTTGCTAAAGAGTTGGGCAAATACTTTAAACACAAGAACCTAGGACCTGTGAAAAATTACCTAGGAGTACAGGTTGAAAGGATTGAAGATGGTAGTTTCATGCTCAGCCAGGAAGGCAAAATTGAGCAGATACTAGAAAAATTTAGGATGTCTGACTGCAAGGGTACTAGAACACCCATGGAAGCAAGTTTCATAAAAGATTCCCAAGTCGGGGATAAAGCTGTTTTTGAAAGCCCCGAAGTCTTTCAGTCTGCTTTGGGAAGTTTGTTATACTTGTCCCAGTGGACTCGACCAGACATAGCTTTCGCAGTCAATTTGCTGAGCAGAGAAGCTTCAGAACCTAGTGTCCATGCCTGGAACGGTATAAAAAGAGTGTTAAGATACCTGCACGACACTAAAGATTTCCGCCTCAAGCTGTCAGCACAGGGTGAGCCAAAACTTACGTGCTACACAGACAGCGATTGGGCCAATCTAGAAGACCGGAAATCTGTATCTGGTTCAGTAGTAAAATTTGGAAATTCTCTGATCGGTTGGAGGTCGAAAAAACAGAGTCTAATCGCACTCTCCTCCACCGAAGCTGAGTTTAGTGCTCTATCCGATTTGTGCAGAGAGGTAGAGTTCTATAAATGTTTAGTACAAGAAATCTATGGTGTTTGTGATTTACCCATTGTCATCTGGGAAGACAATCAACCTTGTCTAAAATTGGCGGAGTCAGCGCAATTTAAGGCCAGAACAAAGCATCTGGATATCAGGTTTAAAAATGTGTGCCAAAGTGTTCAATCAGGATTGGTAAAACTCAGCTATTGTCCGAGTACTGAAAATTTAGCTGATGGTTTCACAAAACCGTTAACCTTTCAAAGACATGAGGAGTTCTGTAAAGGGTTATCTCTTGTATAAGTTGATGTACTGTTGTTTTCCACAGTGAACCAGCGCGAGAGGGGGTGTGGAGAGTATCAGAGCCTGAAGAGTTAAATGCTCTGCTGTGACGCACTGATCACTGTGTGGGCAGTTCACATACGGGCTTTTGTCTTTGTCTGTGTGAGCTGTACTTTTTGGTTTCGTTTTCACCGACCGGAGCAGTCATGGAACTGAGCACTCCGGGAGAAGATTTATTGTTTTGTAAATAAAGTTAGCTCATTAAGAAGACAACGCTTCAGTGAGTTATTACTGGGCTGCCTTGGCAGTTACACACAAGCTTTCGCTGTGGCTTTGAACTCTGCTAATAGCCAGGGGTTGCCAGGCATTAAAAGCAAAGCAACGCAGTGATAGCGTGCCGGACCCTGGTATACGCTATAGATTGTGGAACACTCCATTTCACAATCCAGCATTCTCATAGGTGGGGTGCAGGGTTTTGGTTATGTAATATACTCATTGGCTTCCAATTCCCTAGCCCTCCTCCTCTTCTTCTTCTGTTACTACCTATGGCCATTTTGCTGGCCTGCTTTCTATATTTTAAGCAGCTCAGCCGATGGGAAGCAGGATGCCCTGACTCTTTGTGACATTATGACAGTTCACAGAATCTTTGCCAGAGACTTTATTAACATGTACCAACATCAACCAGTAGTAATGTATGGAAGTGAGAGCTGGACCATAAAGAAGACTGACCACCAAAGAATTGATGCTTTTGAATTATGGTGCTGGAGGAGACTCTTGAGAGTCCCATGGACTGCTAAAAGATCAAACTTATCCATCCTTAAAGAAATCAGCCCTGAGTGCTCACTGGAAGGGCAGATCCTGAAGTTGAGGCTCCAGTACTTTTGGCCACCTCATGAGAAGAGAAGACTCTCTGGAAAATACCCTGATGTTAGGAAAGATGGAGGGCACAAGGAGAAGGGGACGACAGAGGATGAGATGGTTGGACAGTGTTCTCAAAGCGACTGGCGTGAGTTTGGCCAAACTGTGGGAGGCAGTGGAGGATAGGGGTGCCTGGCATGCTCTGGTCCATGGGGTCACGAAGAGTCGGACACAACTGAACGACTGAACAACAACAACAGACATTGTATGTAGGCCTGGTTCTGGTTCTCTGGTCCATCAAGTGGATCTCCACACAGATATATCAACGTACAGATGCATATATGTATTTATTTCATTTGTGAGCATCTGTTTCAATGGATTCAAAGAAAGGTGCATGCAAATCAGTTTATCCCCTTTATCACAAGGGAGGAGAAAATGAGCTGTGTCTGCTCAATAGAGCTTCAACACGCTTGTGGTAGTGACCATCATGCATGGTTGTTGTTCAGCATGGTAGCTCACAAGCTGAGCCTCCCTGGTGTGTTAATTTTCAATAATACATATCACAATCAGAATGCAGATAATATTATGCACTCCTCCGTTTATTGTTTTTAGCAAGCAAAGCCTAGATTTTATTGCTTACACTGAACAGACACTTCAAAGGGGTCTTTCCTCTCCTGAATGTTTGAACAGTCTTGCTTGCAAAAATAAAAAATAAAACAAAAAATAAAACAGCAAGTTTTTATTGGTGTGCTGCTGACCATGCATCTCCCACTCAGCGCTTGCTGCTCAAGGGAGGAAAATGTTAGATTGCAAAAGTGGAACTTGATTTCACGCTTCTTGGAGAAATTCACATACTGCATTTTACAGCCAATATGTCTGAAAGTTAAAGTGAGAGATGTTCCATGGTAGCTGCAGGCTAAAAGAATAACAAACAAACAAACAAACTCCACAACTGAACAGAAAACACACCAATTTTTGCTAGCTATGAATCTTCAAATGTAGACTGATTCACACATGCAGATTCATCTGATGGTTGTCTCATCTCCAGAGGCCCTGCAACCAAAGGTGTGAACTGGTGTCTTCCAAAATTTGATGGCTGGTTTTATTTTTATTTTTGCTCCTGCTTTTCACCACAACACTCCAGTAAGTGGCAGCCACAGCGCTTTTGTAGCTAGGCCTATCCTACTCTGTCTTATCATCCCAACATGTTGGCTGCTCTTGCTTGGGACGCGCCAATGCCCCCACTGAACATTTTGAGAATCACTGGAACAAAATGCCCACGCTGAAAAGCAGGAACGTAAGAATTCTCTTGATGAATCACACTCAAGTTCAGCATTTTCTCCTCAACACTAGGTGCTCCTGGGTGACCTTCCCTTGTTGCTTGACCCAGGGATCTGGTCCTTACAGCATGTCTTTGAAAAAATGGGTTCTCTTTATTGCCACGTGAGCTACCATAGTTCCAGAAACAAAATTGTGAATAAGAAGGCCCTGGATGAAATGTCACTTTTGCCACAAATTCAAGAGCTAGTTACAGCAAGCTCCCGAGTGCTGGAAGAGATGTTGTGCTCACATTTTCTTTGCAGGCTTCCCTTTGGTTGGCCACTGAGAGAACAGGTTGCTGGAACAGATGGGCCTTTGGCTTGATCTAGCAGGCTATCACTCAAGCTTCAAGCCCTCAAGCTATAATATAGAGTTTATAGTAAGGATGTAGCTTACAGAGCTATTTGAAAAATAATGTATGTGTATACTTTGAATAGAATCATAGAACTGTAGAGTTTGAAGGGACCCTGGGGATCATCTAGTCCAACCTCCTGCAATGCAGGAATTTGCAGCGTTCCCATATGGGGATCGAACCTGAGACCTTGGTGTTATCAGCACCAAGCTCTAACCAACTGAGCTATTCATAAAGATTACTATACTATATTACTATCCCATGTAACATACCATAGACTTATATAGATCCGTTTCTGATCAATTCCACTTTTCCTTCTATTTTAAAATTAGCTCATGCCTGATGCATTCATTGCATTTGAAATTTTTGGTGTTTCCAATTATTGTTCATGGCGGGAAAACCAAGCAGAGCCTGCAAAACCAAATGTACAGAACTCTGCTCAAGGTTCAAGCCACCAGAACATTCATTTCCATTCCATTCTGTTCATCCTCTGGTTTTCACACAAACACTCCAGTACACACAGCCACTCCCAAATTACTCCACATACGTACCATGCCAGTGATCATGTTAAGTTCTCAAGGGGAAGGTGGTTTTGTTCCCTCCCATGGATTTTCCCCCTACAATTTTTTCATTGTTCTTCTGCAAACCTTGTGATTTCCACTTCTGAAAGTATCTCACTCTTATGTGGGTGGTGCTGCTGTCCTGAAGAACATTCAAGAGAAGAAATTAATTATTAGTACAGTATATAAAGCCTGTACATCTTTATTACTTTATTTTACTTTCCCCTACTCTATGGACTGAAGATATTCCATGAAGAGTGGGTTATAAATCCTTACATAACAATAATAATAAATAGCTTGATTTTTTTTTATCACAAAACTGATATTGCTCCAAACACATATAACTTCATAAAGTTGTCTAGTGAACTTTAATTGAGATGGCTGATTAAACTTTAATGAATTCCAATCAATAAGAGAATTGAGTGTATTTGGAGGAAATGTCCACTTTAAAGTTCCTTGACACTGATAAATCAATACATGTTTCATCAATATACTTAAAACACTATGAAAGAATTGGTATATTATGCAAAAAAGTCCACTAATTTTCAAGAAGATAATAAAATGTATTGATTTTTTATATATATTTAATGATAGAAAGGTTTCTTGGGTCAGGTGTGCATTATACAATGAATGGATTTTTAAAGGTCGGTTTCTTCATGTTAAGCTTAGTTATGAATCCTTTCATTTTGAGCCTCTCCAGATAAGCCAGGCCAGCGCTTTATAATTTATTACATCGGTATTTAAAACAAGGTCAGTAAATGCATTACATATTATTGCTAGAACACAGAAGAATAGTACACATGGCACTTAGCTGGATTCAGATAAAGGCTAAGAATGATTTCAGAGGGTTAGGGTTCCAAATGACTGGATTAGGGTCAACATGTGCTGGTATATATATATATATATATATATAGAGAGAGAGAGAGAGAGAGAGAGCAGATACAGAGGTTAATTACTATGCAAGCAACATCTGGAATGTGGAATCATCCTGAGAAACCACTCCTCAAATTAGTTTGGCTTCCCTCAATCATTTTAGATATTGCACCTTATATTCATGTCTGGCAAAGTTCCCTGCTTCCCTATACCAATTTCATTACTCTAAGCAAATATTTTTGGGCGCCTCTTATAATTACATGCTAAACAAACAAACAAAATTCCCTGAGGGGGAACCCCTGACTTCACTTCAAATGTTGTGGCAACTCAAATCTTCAGGGTGGTGAACATGTGAGTGTTGACCAAAAAGCAAATATTTTTGGTGAGTTCTCATCTGAAAGCCTCCCCCAACCAGGTGCCGTCCAGGTGTTTTGGATGAATATCTCACCTACTGCATGGCTAATAGTCAGAGATGATGGGAAATGTAGTTCAACAACATTTGCAGAGCATCAGCTTGGGGAAGGCTGTCTTATGGCCTTGAAAAATAAGGTATTTTTGGGGAGAGGGTTAACTTAATTATAATAATAAAATCTTTATTGTGGTCCAAAGACCCACTGAACAATTTCAGAACAAAATACAGTTAAGACAGCCAACCACAAAAGACAGAGAAACCGAGGCGGCCATTTTGTTTTGTCTCAAGCATGATGATCCTTGATTCTTTTAAATTCCGAGAGAAATTTTGCCACAGCCAGTGTAATATCATTAGACCTGTCATCCAAAGATATTTAATTTGGGAGGCTTCAGATTTCCCCGGCAGTTTTGCCTGTAGGGGATTGACCAGTTGGTCCCTTGCTTGCTCGTACCACCCACAATGCAGTAAGATATGCTTCACGCAATCGACGTCCTGAAAACATAAACAAAGCCTATTCTGATAAGGGATGCCTCTCAGTCTACCATTTAGCACTTCCGATGGAAATAATACATTTAGTCTGGCGTTGGTAAATAAACGCTGATAGGTTGGTACAGACAGGTTCCTAAGATATAAGGATATCTGAAAGTCGTACCCATATTGGATTCCTGCTTGCTACCGAGCCACAAATTACATGAGATCGAGATTGCAGGTCGCTATGTGAGATGTCCTAAAGCTTTTGCCTCAGGGATTCAAGAGCTGTATCATAGCCCAGATGATACAAGAGGGATGGTGGCAGTCCAATCGAGGTGGCTTTTCTGGCCATAGCTTTCAGCCATGTGCTGATAAACTCCTCGTTGGTTAAATGTAGGAATAATCCATTCCCCAGGCCAAATACCGATAAGAACCCAAATTTAGAATACTACTTTGCTAAGTGTTCAAAATGCCTCACATGCATTTTTTGAGTGATCCTTACCATGACTGTGAACTTAGTTGAATCCCACCCTTAAATGGTATACTTATTATTCAAGAAAACATAGTGGCTTATCTGCCAGTACTGTGGAGCGCCTAATGTTCCTTTTCTAGGTGGAGAAAAAAGCCCAGTAGTTCCTTATGCTGCTTTCTTCTTGCCACTTTTAGAATCTCCTTGCCAGAAGTGCCATCTACACGCGGGGCTTAGTTTTTTTCTAAATTGAAGATTACAGCTTCTTCCTTCAACATTCAAACAAACTGTGTCTTTCCCTCTTTCTTCGGTATTCATGGAGATGCAGCCCACAAAACAAAATGGAGAATGTAATACGATACCTCCCATGGGACCAGAGTTAACAAAGATTTACTGGGGAACATTCCAGAGTTAAACACACAGCAATGAATTTAAGCATTCTCAATTTCAGTATATTAAATTACTATACTTAACACACCGAAGGCAAAACAAGCCTCCTGTCTTTACTTCTGCTTGGGACTACAAAACCAGGAAGATGCTCAATAGGGTGTCCATGTGCCCTGCTTTACAGGGGATGTCTGATGGGAGGGTTGTCAAAGAACAGTTCTCTATTTGAAGGTGGGATCCAGTATAAAGCCAAAGAATCCTAAGGAGGGATAGCAGCAGGGATGCTTGAAGTTGCTATGAAGTTGCAGATAGACAGTGCACTGAGGAGGCACACAGGTCACCGTCTTTCCCACTACTGTGAGATGTATTCCCTTTTTATTTAAATTATAGCAATGATTTCTAAATTTGCAGCTATAGATATAATTTATCATATGCATATTTTACACAAATCGTCCTTTTGTGATTCATAAGTGGCCATCCTAGTTGGCCGCCATATAATCATACGGCAGGTTACAATCCATAGCTGGTGATTGGCTACTCACAGGTTGTATAGACCTGTGTTAAGTTGCTGATCAAATAAAAAAATGACATTGCAATTTTTTTTTTACACATGACTAAGATGATTTATAAAGCTGTGTCAATGGACTGCATGCATAGAGAGTCTTAAAAAGACTCCTCCTGTATATGTGTTTCTGCAGCCCTCCATGATATTCTTATGAAGGTCAATTGAAACCACACAGTTTTAATGTCTGACAATTTCCAGGATTTTATTACAGCAAATACATGTTGCTTGGTGCTGCATAATATCACACACCATGTTACTTGCACATCAACCCCAACAGATGAGATTAGGAAGGGACACACTGCAGACAAAATATATCACAGCGTATCCAAACCTCGTTCATCTGATAGTGAAAAGAGGAAAACAGGTTTTTGCCCCTAATCTGATCACCTCAATGCATTGCAAAATGTATGTGAGCCAGTCATGTTTAAAATGGAATACCACTGAATGAGAAAGGCATAAACGCCAGAAGGATCCAACCCAGAAAAATATCTCTGCTTGCCAGCACACCATCCTTTTTATAAAGCTTGAGACATCTTTAATTGTTCTCCTAGTTGTAAAGCCAGAAGAAGAAGAAAAAAGGAGATTCCCAATGCTGCAAGCATATTGATACACAATTCTTTTCCTCTATAGGAAGCGGGTGGCGCTATAGTCTAAACCACTGAGCCTCTTGGGCTTGCTGATCAGAAGGTTGGCAGTTTGAATCCACATGACAGGGTGAGTTCCCATTGCTCTGTCCCAGCTTCTACAAACTTGGCAGTTCAAAAGCATACCAGCGCAAGGAGATAAATAGGCACTGCTGCAGTGGGGAGTTAAATGACATTTCTGTGCACTCTGACTTCTGTCATGGTGTCCCGTTGCACCAGAAGCGGTTTAGTCATGCTGGCCACACGACCCAGAAAGCTGTCTGTGGACAAACGCTGGCTCCCTCAGCCTGAAAGCGAGATGAGTGCCGCACCCCATAGTCACCTTTGACTGGACTTAACCAGCAAGGGGTCCTTTACCATTACCTTTGTTATAGCTATTATCAGCCCCATCTCTCCCCTCCCCCCCCCCAGTATTCTTTTCCCTCTTTGGCTCCTTCTCCTCCTCTCCTCTTCATTCCTATGGCCAGCTCCCCTAGCAAAACCTACTTTCCTAGGCTTCTGCACTTCCCTTCCCTGACTGATTTTGCCAGCTCTTCCTTCCTTCGGCCCCTGCCCTGCTCGTTCTACCACCTTGCCCCATTCTTCGGTTGGATCACCACAGCTCAGCCAACAACAGCCAGAACCCTTTCCGTGGCATTAGAACAGTTTAGCCAATCATTGGCAGAGGCTCTGCTACCACCACCCGTGCCACAAAGATCCCTTCATGCACAACAGTACAGATTTGTTATCTAGAGAGAAAAGTCTGCTCAAGCAGACAGACTGCAGTTCAGCAGAAAGAGAGCAGAGGCAGCAGAAAAGAAAATCAGCAGAGTAGCCCAAAAAAAATCATGCCACTTAGCATGCTGTAAAAAAATAAACAGGAGGGGGAGTCCTTGTAATGGAGTATTTATTGAGTTCAACAGGACTGTTTATTGTTAATCCTAAATGCACTAATAGGAAACCTAAGTCCTGGGTTTAATGATGGCTTTGCTCCCTTCGGATCTTGCTTGTAATTACAGTTTGCTCTTTAATTATTCTTCTTCGTGTACTCAATTTATGATTAAGACCAACAGCTTGCCCGAGAGGCAAAAAGTGCTAAGGTGGACGCTGGTGAGTTGGCAGAGAACAATTTTGCCAGCAATGTGGAACTGCTCAGAAACAACCAAAAACAACAACAGCCCCAGAATTTCATTCTGATCATGATATTCATAGCTCCAGCTGAGGGAATAAAACTCCAGTTAGAGAACAGCCTCTGATTACTCTCCAGAGTGAAAAGATTAAAGGGCCAAATCCATGGCATACGACGTTGACATGAACGCACTTTCCGTTGAAGAAAATTGTTTTGTATTATAATTAGAAGCACATCCTTATCACTCTATTACACTTTACTGCTCATTTATCCATTCTCCAATTCACCACAGTGTACTGTGTGCTGGTGAGTGGCTCTGTTTTGTTTTTGCCTAGTAAAAAATAAATAACAACTTAATTATTATTTGCTATGGGACGTTTTAGCTGTGGCATTGAGGAAGACTCTGGCAGCAATTGGCAAATATTCCCCAAGTGTGACAGGTTCATTTCTTTATTTGTTGGATGTCTAAACTGCCCTTCATCCAAGCTGATCACAGGGCAATTAAAAAATAAAATAGGAGAACAGTGTAAAAGAGCATAACCAATAATCAAAAGTAAATGCAGCCGGAATCACTGCAGCAGACATAATACCCACCCAACCCATCTCCAGGACCTTGGACAGTTCTTCTCAAGGCTTGCTGCCAGAAGCCCAACAAAGTAGAGGCCAGCCACACATGCAGAGGAAAGAATTCCACAAACAGGGTGCTCTACAGAGAGGGCTCTCTCCTGTATCACCAAGTAGTGACCTGATAGGAAAATGAAAATGGCCTCTGCTGCTGTGTATCTCAGACCCATGTTGACTGATAAAGGGCCAGGTGCTTAATCAGATATCATAAATCCATGAAAAAGATATCAGACTTCTCACCAGGCTAGCCTCCTTGAGGAGAATGCTCCTTAGTCTGTGACAAAGGTCCTTCTCAAGTCTCCATGGGTGGTAGACCGAATAAAGTAGTTCTGGAGCTGATTTTAAGTATGTAATGTGAAGCAAGACATTGCATCTCTTCTCTTACCATACTGCTGTTTTGGGTGAACCAATCATGCATTAGGCTCTCCGGAAGGCCACTCTCACCCTCCCTTAAGTTCAGTCTAAATGTAAGAATACAAGGCCAGCATTATGAGTGAATGCAGATAAAGCATTCAGCTTCCACCCAGTGCCAAATTTATGCCTCAGGTTAAGAAAGAGCTCTAAATACAGAGAGACAATACATATATATATATATATATATATATATATATATATATATATGCGCAAATATGCAAGTGGATGCCTTTATCTGCCCCAGGTGCAATGAAACATGTCTCTCCCACATGTCTCTACAGCCACAGCAGGCACTGTAACCTTCCAACAGTTTGACTTAACCCTCAAAGGTGCAATCCTTCATTATCTCCCAAGATAGACAGATGCCAACAAGAAGAAAGACATTGCAAATATGGAACTTTGTCCTTTCTGTTGTTGTCCTTTCTGTTAAGAATGTGACATGGCATAGCTAGAGGCAGGCGTTGCCAACTCTTTTGGCCCAGCAGGCACATTTCAAATGCACTGGTGCAGCAGAACCCTCTCCCCACCTTCATGGGTCAACTTTGACAGGGGGGTGGGACTGCCCACCTATCCATCATGAAGCATCACAATGTCAGATTTCTGACAGGTGTCAAAGTTGCCCTGCAGCAATGGGGTGGGTAGGGGAGGATATAATGATCTGGCCCACTGAGCTAAAATGGATCGCTGCCTCTACCCTATGTGGTTCCTGATAGCGTAGTCAAAGCCTGCACACCTACTCTTTGTACTCAGGGTTGGACACATAGTCCAACCTGGTGCCCTCTTGCTTGCGATTGTAACTCCCAGTTTGTGCATTGGATTTTGAATGTTTTTAATCCTTAATTTTACTATTATATGATGATTTTTATCATATACTCCACTCATATAAGACTTTATCTTTATTATTTTTTATTTCATTACATTTATTAGCCTATGAAATATCTCAAAGCAATTTCATAAAACACCAATAATGACAATAATTTCATGGATATTTTCCCCACCCCATGCATTTGTTTTAGTTACCTAAGTGCCTTAATCCAGAAGTTACAGGTTCTGGGCTAATAATTCCCTACCCCCAGGCAAGAAGATGACAGACAGAGAAAGCGAAGAGGAGGAGGAGGAAGGGGAGGAAGAGGAGTATCCAAAGTGAAGGGTCCCTTCTATAGATATATTTAAGTTCAAGTCTCTGAAGAAGCAGCAGGAAGAGGTAATGGTGGTGGTGATGATTGACACCAGGTCCGTGGCACCAAGCAGGAAAGGCACAATTCTAAGCTAGAGAGGTGCAGACAGCCTGAGCAATGACTTGGATAAGGGTGATATTCTGAGATTGCCAGACATCCCAGAAGATTGGTGAAGACTGGTCTAGTGGATGCATTTAGACCGAGGGAGGGCCTGCCATCACTCTGCCCACCCCACCCCAAAACACATACTACACATGAATTGTAGGTACATTTCCATGGAGTGACCTGTCCTTTGATGCAGCAGATGACTGTGTTATTCTTTATTAATTCTCTACCTAGCTTTTGATAGGGTTATTCATCATTCAGATTTTCCTAGCACAAAACAGATATGAAACCGTAACGCATTGTGCTGAAAGGCAGTGTCACGGTTTAAGTACAGGTAGCACAGGAGTCGATCTTCTAGCTTAACAAAACTATTTTTGATTCAAGCTAACCAGAGAGGAGGTCAGAGTGCTACTTTGATTCC
Source organism: Lacerta agilis (assembly GCF_009819535.1). Classification (NCBI taxonomy): domain Eukaryota; kingdom Metazoa; phylum Chordata; class Lepidosauria; order Squamata; family Lacertidae; genus Lacerta; species Lacerta agilis. Next base: position 7,222,286 of record NC_046320.1, on the reverse strand, counting down.
ATGGTGACAGACTTGGTGGGGGCGGGGGGGAATAACACTGTATAGGCCAGAATAGAAAAGAACTCATTCTTAGTCAGTAACCAATTGACCAGATGCCTCCTCTCAGCAATAAACCAGACTAACATTGTGACCAAATTAACACTGCAGATAAAATAAATGGACTTCTAAACATCCCCACAACAACAAATGACTCATACCTTCCTGGAAGTAGAATTTCAGCCTGGTTTCTTTTCTTTTCCTTTTCCTTTTCTTTTCCTTTTCTTTTGTTGTTTGCTCTCCCTTTTAATAAAGAAAACAATTATATCAGAATAAACTCAGAGCTGTTTTTCAGCTGGAACTCCCCAGTACTCAATTCCAGTACCTCTCAGGTGGGTGCCATTGCCATTATAAGAGAACATGGAATGTGTTCATGGTGAATTCTGGCACCTCTTTTTCCAGAAAAAAGTACTGAATAAACTCACAATTGGTCTCTCAGCTCTTACCAAAACATACATCCAGCCACATCCAGTGCATGCTTACTTTCTATCAACCATCTGGTTCTGTGTAGATTTACATGCACCTAAGTCCATTGATGGTGACAGCAGTCACGAAATTAAAAGACACCTGCTTCTTGGGAGAAAAGCACTGACAAACCTAGACAGCATCTTAAAAAGCAGAGACATCACCTTGCCGACAAAGGTCCGTATAGTTAAAGCTATTGTTTTCCCAGTAGTGATGTATGGAAGTGAGAGCTGGACCATAAGGAAGGCTGATCACCGAAGAATTGATGCTTTTGAATTATGGTGTTGGAGGAGACTCTTGAGAGTCCCATGGACTGCAAGAAGATCAAACCTATCCATTCTGAAGGAAATAATCCCTGAGTGCTCCCTGGAAGGACAGATCCTGAAGCTGAGGCTCCAATACTTTGGCCACCTCATGAGAAGAGAAGACTCCCTGGAAAAGACCCTGATGCTGGGAAAGATTGGGGGCACAAGGAGAAGGGGATGACAGAGGATGAGATGGTTGGACAGTGGTCTCGAAGCTACCAACTTGAGTTTGACCGAACTGTGGGATGCAGTGGAAGACAGGAGTGCCTGGCGTGCTATGGTCCGTGGAGTCATGAAGAGTCGGACACGACTAAACAACAACAACAAAGGCCATTGAAATGAACGAGCATAGGTGAACCTAAGACTGCATTGAATTGGGCAGTTAGTGTAATGAAGCATGTCACTGCATTTATTTGCATGTTTCCTCAGAATTAATGTGTCATTCCTGTGCCAACTGAGCAGGCAAGCAAGTGCTTCTGCTGTGGGCTAGGTCTGTTTATGCCTGAGCTGATAGCAGTGAGTACTTGGTGTTGAGATTCACATCCAACCCTCAGACTCTCTCCCAGACCCAGTGAGCTCAACAGTGTTTCAGACAAAACCAGAGGATTTCAATGGAAGCCAAACGTTCATTAATAAGACTAGGAAAACTCTGTTTCACACTGGATTTCATCTAAATTGCAATTCAAAACAAATGTTGACACTCCTCAATCAAGCGTATCAGATGAATTATGAAGGAGCCTGGCAGCATAACCTTAATTGTGTCTACCCTAATGAAGGGTTCAATAGAATTTACTGTCAAGTAAGTCAGTATAGGATTTCAACCTTAGAAAGACTAGTAAAAATCATCACAGGGGTTGTACACATCCCTACAATCAAGCTGGATGAAGCAGACTGCCTCAGTTAGTAGATTCTGGGATAACAATAATTGACAATGTTCTGCCATTCTTTATGTTTATTATTTTCACTGGGAGTGAGGGCATCATTCAGATTATCTTCTCCAAGGAAAAAATAACTCTGGGACTACCTCTGATCAGGAAAGTCTGTTTCTAACTACAATATCATGATCACATTTAAATAATAATCATGGTGATAATATTACTTTTCTTTGAAGGATAGCAAGGTAAACAACACCAAAAGGTGGACAGAATGTATGAGAGTGAGAGTGAGAGAGATAACATGATTTAGAAATAACAGGCCTTATAATTAATAAAGATGAAACCGAGCTCCTGGTAAAAAAATACGAATGATGAGAGTAAAAATAAACTACAAAATAAATCAGGTTTAAAGACTGAAAAGAAGGTTAAATACTTAGATGTATAAATTTGTATAAAGAAAACAAGCTGAAAACTTGGGAGGATATCAAAAGAAATCTGCAAATATGGAATAGAATGAAACTTTCATTGTTGGGTAGAGTGTCGACCGTAAAAAATGAATGTATTACCAAGAGTGTTATTTTTGTTTCAATCAATACCAGTGATTGGCAAGACAAATTGTTTTAATAAGTGACAAAAAGATATTTCTAAATATATCTCGCAAGGGAAAAAAATGAGAATAAAATATAAAATATTGATAGATACGAAAGAGAGAGGATGTTTCTCCCTGCTGGATATGAGGTATATTACGAAGCATCTTGTCTGTGCTGGTTGAATGAATAGTTATTGAAGAATCCACATATTTTAGATTTGGAAGGTCATGATAATATTTTTGGCTGGCACACTTATGATGGAAAAAATAGGATGTAAAGTTGGGCAACATAGAAACTTGCTAGAAGAGGAGAATGCAGAATGTAAATTAAAAGAGTTTAAGGACTTACCAGGGATGTTAACAACATAGTTACAACATCATCAGTTGAATAAAGTATTTTAAAAGGATATGAAGCAGGGGTTTGGGGAGCAACTATCACAACTAGAGAGAGACCTGTTAAATGGTAATGTTAAAGTGATATCTAAAATGTATGAGATGTTATTGGAATGGGAGACGAAGGACGAACAAGTGAAATCTTCAATGATACATTGGGCAATAGATATTGGTCATAACGTAGAAATGAAAACATGAGAACGATTATGGAATGCAGATATAGAATTTACAGCATGTTATGGTTTAAGAGAAAATTATATGAAAATGTTATATAGATGGTACCTAACACCTGGTAGATTGGCAAGAATGTATAAATAAAAATTCAATAAGTGTTGGAAATGTAAAGAGAAAGAAGGTACCTTTTCCCATATGTGGTGGTCTTGCAATAAGGTTACTGGGAAATGATATATAACGAATTGAAAAATTTGTTTAAGATAACATTTGTAAAAAAGAAGCAGCAGCTTTTCTCTTAGGAATTATGGGATCAGAACTACCCAAGCAGCATAGAAATTTATTTATGTATGTGACCACAGCTGAAAGAATGTTATTTGCCCCAAAACAGAAGGAAGAAGAGGTCCCAATGATAGAAGAATGGCTACAGAAACTAATGGAGTATGCAGAAATGGCGAAACTTACTGGAAGAATAAGAAATCAAGATAACCATTTTTTTTAAAGAAAAGGATGGAAATGGTTTATTGAGTACTTACAAATAAACTATAAACAGATCAAGACATTGGCAGGAACCTGCAGTTTTAAAAATATGTATGAGATATATATGAGAATAGATGAATAAAAGAATAAGTTAAGACAATTTGGAGTATGCAGGAAAGGATGGAAATAAATGTAGAGAGCCAGAGAAAGAGGGGGAAGGGAGCTGAAGTCGGGAATGTTACAATTATAAAGAAAATGAGAGGGGGAGTTATTGGTTTATTATGTGAGCAGGGATTTGAACCCAGATTTCTTCAGTCCTGATCCAACTCTACCTATGACACTACACAGGTTGCATTTTGCTCGCAGAGTTGAATATGAGCCCGATTATGCCAAGGCGAAGGATTTCAGTGAAAGGCTGCCAAAATAACATTGTAAGTCTAGTATTTCTCTCATACTTTGTATGTTCTCAAATGGCTTTTAAAATAAAAGGGTCCCAAGGTCAGGGAGCAGTTGAGAAGGAATATTTCATGGATTACTTTCTGTTTTCAAGTGGCCGTGGTCACCTTTACTTCTGTTGTTCAAAAGAAGGAGAAAACAAAGACGACAGCACTTGAAATCAAAAGCATTACTGGCAAGCGCTGAAAGATGCCAGAGAACTTTTGTATGGCCTTGGCAAAATCATCTATTTATTTATGGCTGACTCATTCATCCTCAGAGAAGACTTCCTTTCCATTTCAGATAACATTTTGCATTGACTGCCGGTTTATTTCAATTAAACTACATGTCACTCCTTGGACTGGTTAGAATCATGGAACCAAAGCACTGTAGAGTTTCAAGAGACCAAGAGGGTCATCTAGTCTAACCCCTGCACATCTCTGGATAGGCTTGAACTACCAGCTCTCTGGTTAACAGACAGACACACTGACCTATTTTGCCACATGAGGTAGTAAGCAGAGGGTCAAAAATTTGCTCAGTGTTTGCAGTCTCAAGACTGGGCTTGCTGTTTCACATTGTACAAGGGGAATTAGAAGTTCATTTACAGAGGCAACAAGTTACCAGATAAAAGTTTGACTTATTCTGTAAAGTATTGCTAAAGCCCATGAAACCAAGATGTATTTGGAAAGTTCTATGCAGCAGCAACGCCTCTCCTGTAAATTCTCCAAATCAATATTAATTTCAATCCTTATGCTTTATTTCTCTCTTGGTTTCCTCCTCTGGTTTCCTGAATTTAGAGAGTGCAGGTGTTTCAGAACATTGGTGCGGTATAAAATTATGACAGCATTCATGAGAGTGTTGAATTCCAGTTAGGGTTATGGTAAATGACAGAGCATTGTGCTACCAAGCCTACACAAGTCTCTGATTGCCTGCTACATACAACAACCATGTACAGTGGAACCTCGACTTGCGTACGGCTCTACTTACATACAATTCCAGTTACGACCTTCAGTAGGTGCTTCGACTTATCAACTTTCCTCTAGATACAAACAGAGACCTTGCCAGCAGCCTGGAGCTCACCCAGCCGGCTGAGGGGCAGCGCTGGGGCCTCTGCTGCTGGGGATAGGCCTTGCTGGCAGTCCGGAGCTCCACTGTAAATAAATCACCACAGATTATATGAATATATATATATATATATATATATATATATATATATATATATATCCCAAAGTTGCAGAGTGCCATGTGGATATTGCCTTGCACAATTAAAGGAGGAATGTCAATAGGCACCTGAGTCCAAATTTGGGGAAAAACAGAAAACAGAGGTGTAAAATCCAAGGAAGCAATGTGGGTTCTCTTAGGGCTTAGAACCTTCCCAAAATAGTTTCAATGCAAGGAAAAACTTTATGGTCCCTTCTGTTTCCTGATTAGACTGAAGAAAAAGAATTGTGGAGTAGGGAAGAGAGTTGGGTGGAGAAGGGAAGAAGGAGAACCTGAGGTTGGAGCAACCTGTTCTGCAACATCCCACGAAGCCCAGCTAGATGTGTCTCCTTGGGGATAAGTACTTTAAGGCTGTATTTCCTAAAACAAAAAAAGGGAGCATGATCAAGGAAAACCTTAGCTGAAACAGGGAGGAGTTTACAAAACAAAAGGTGTGTAGTGGTTAAGAGTGGCGGACTCGTAATCTGGCGAACCGGGTTCACTTCCCCACACCTCCACATGCAGCTGCTGGGTGACCTTGGGCTAGTCACACTTCTCTGAAGTCTCTCAGCCTCACTCACCTCACAGAGTGTTTGTAGTGGGGGAGGAAGGGAAAGGAGATTGTTAGCTGCTTTGAGACTCCTTAAGGGGAGTAAAAGGCAGGATATCAAGGCCAAACTCTTCTTCTGCTACTGCAGGTTTCCCATATCAGGGCAGTTAGGTAATCCTGTTTCAGCATACTCAGGAATCCAAAGTTTTGTATCTCTTTTATAGGAAATGTATACTTCTTGTGCATTCTGCTATTTCCATTTTCCTTAGAAAGCAACAGTGAGTATTATGTGTAAAATTTAGTAGCATGCCTCAGTCTAGGCTGAATTTGATCTGGAGTGCCTATTGCAGAAGCACTGAGTGCAAAATGTGGCCCTACCCCCATGTGCAACAGAGTAGCAGCGGATCCCAACTTAAAGAAATCCAAATGGTTGCTACTGTCCAAGTAGGGACAGTACTTGCTGGAAAGGTGGCATTGTTCTCATTTCAAACTTGTTCACTGCACTCTGTACCAGCCCAATCATCCTTCCCCACAGGTAGTGTTAATCAGTCATGAAGGGCAAGGGTTTAAAAGGCACATCTTTGGCCACATACTTGCAAGCAGCCTATCAATGTTGTTGTTTAGTCGTTTAGTCATGTCCGAATCTTCGTGACCTCATGGACTAGGGCACTCCTGTCTTCCACTGCATCCCACAGTTTGGTCAGACTCATGTTAGTAGCTTCGAGAACACTGCCCAACCATCTCGTCCTCTGTCATCCCCTTCTCCTTGTGCCCTCAATCTTTCCCAACATCAGGGTCTTTTCCAGGGAGTCTTCTCTTCTCATGAGGTGGCCAAAGTATTAGAGCCTCAGTTTCAGTATCTGTCCTTCCAGGGCTGATTTCCTTCAAAATGGATAGGTTTGATCTTCTTGCAGTCCATGGGACTCTCAAGAGTCTCCTCCAGCACCATAATTCAAAAGCATCAATTCTTCAGCAATCAGCCTTCTTCATGGTCCAGCTCTCACTTCCATACATCATCACTACTGGGAAAACCATAGCTTTAACTATACGGACCTTTGCCGAAACTGATCCCACAAAGCATGGCTTGTTGGAGCATGAGAAACATTTAGGGGATGAGCTTAGTCCCCCTAGTCCACTGAACCCACACCATTGCTAGGCTTCATCCACCAATATATGTGTCAACAGCCTACTGACCACCCTGAAGAGCTCTACTGGCCAATTTATTGAGAATGTGTTGCCAGCAGCAAGTTAGGCCTTCTTCACCACTTTCAGCACCACACAATAGGCATGATTATGTGCTCTAGCAGGTGTTTGGTCATCATCACAGTGGGACTTCCACCACCTATGCTTTACCTATTGTCTGGCCTATTGTCTGCTCTGCAATGTCAGAGAGGGCGCCCATCCTAGTGAAGCCTCACCATTCTCACCATTTAATTCTCACCATTCTGTAGTGAGATGAGGCCCTCAGCAGTATCACTAGTTCTTTCCTCCAGAATATTTCCCAGAGTATTCTGGAATCCATTAGAGTTCATAAGTTTCTGGAGGCAGACCATCCTAATGTCTCTCTCACCCCTACAGAGGGAAGTTGGTACCGTTAGCCCAAACTTCACCAGGAAGTGGTCTGACCATGATGCTGGGGTCACAGAGACTCCCACTGTTTCCAGTTCATCACTGTGACACCAAGGGCAAAACCAAATCTATGTCCCACACTATGAATCGGGCTGGTGACCACTAGGACAGCCCCACGGTTGTCACAGAAGCAAATGGAGTCCAAAAGAGAACAACGACAACAGCCAGTTGTCCAAAAAGTATAGAGGTGCTATGAAGGAGAAACCGCACATGTTCTGCAACATGGGAGTTGGGCTCTAAATGATGGCCCAGCCTTGGAAACAAAATAAAATGATGTCCACCTGTTTGAGTCAAACCTCCCATGCAAGCTGGTTTGTTGTATCCATTTTCCTGTGATCAAATTTAGAAAAAAATACATTTGAGAGTCTTCACTTTCTGGCACTTGGCAGACTCCCTGCAGCTTCTCTGTTGAAAATGGGGGATTATTGTAGCTAATGCTTAACACCTCTGAAGTGGCAACCTTTCAGGATGATTGTGGCGAGAGAAGGAGAAATATCAGCAGTTTTAAAGTGAACTCTATTTAGGAACTCTGTTAAAGACTAGCAATTTTACCATAGGGCCTGTCACTCACAGTTTTCTCATGTCACAGTTTTCTTTCTACAGCGTTTGAGGTGTCACTGCTCACCATCCCGCTTTTGTTACAGAGGTAATATCTTAGGTCAGAGATGGCCAATTTTTATATGCTATGGGGCCATTATATACTCTATTCGTGGGCGAAATTATTTTCCTCAAAAACACACACACACAGAGAGAGAGAGAGAGAGAGAGAGAGAGAGAGAGAGAGCGCTTTCCTCATGGACAGTTTGGTTTCATAATTCAAATTGGCTGTGTTTTGGCAGTAAGCAATTCACTGATATGAAACCAATGCACTGAGGCATACGGAATCCCAAATAAATGCATCATTAAAATATCGCCCAGGGTAACTCTATTTTCAGGGGTGGCCCAAAACATACCATCTTGCCTGAGGCAAAAGACAAGATGGCATCCCATTTCAGATACAGAAGCTGATGAGATTGGCAGTTGGATTTTATTTTGCCACCAGTGAATGGCTCCTCCTGGTGGTCGTAGACCAGTTTGCAGGGCACAGGTATGTTGTCTTCCAACACCTCGCCACCAATGTCTGCTCCCCAACATCAGCTGCCCCCTGTTCCCTAATGGTAGAGCTGGTTCCATCTATTTTCTTATCCTACATGGGAGATTTTTGACATATAAGCGGAACTGTGGACAAGCATTCCAACATATACTTTAAAAATTGATTGAAATTTGGTAGCGGCTTACATCAGCTGCAATAGCCAGCTACATTTCGTTGGGCAAAGCAAGGAACTGAAGAAAAAGTACTGCAAAATAAGAATTTTTTTTGCAGCTTTTTTGCAAAGGGAAAAGCCCTGTTTTTTTGAGGATCAGCTCAAAGTTTTGCAGCTTTTTGCAAAGGAAAAAGCCTTGTTTTTTGAGGATCAGCTCAGATTTGTGCACCTTTTTTGCAAAGGGGGAAAAGCAAAGCTTCTTTTGCGAAGGGGGAAAAGCAAAGAGGAAAAGCCCCATTTTTATGGGGTTCAACTCACATTTCTGCAGCTTCTTAAGGAAAGGGAGCTGTTTCTACAGTTTCCAGACAGATAATCTAATCAGCCAGTCACATGTCTCTGGGGAAACAACCTCCCTCTGCAGCACATTCTACAATGGAGGCCTGGGCAAGGGGGCGGGGCGAAAGGGAGCCCGGGACTCTTATCTCTCTCCCGATTTCTTGATTATCAGGTGCTGAGTGGGGTCCTTTCAACACCCTCTTTTCTCTTTGTAAAAAACAAAACAAAAACACGATCTGCTTTTGGCCCCTGGGCAATTCGGCTCCAGGGACCACCATTCGCTCCATAAGACGCATAGATACTCCCCCTTACTTTTTAGGAGGAAAAAAGTGTGTCCTATGGAGCAAAAAATACAGTATGTGGTGAATTTCAAAGTTCTGTTTCAGGAGAAATATCAACTCTACTTTGACTTTAAATAGAAATACCAACATTTATCCAAAATGTTATACTCACCATGCTTCAACCCATTTTCTTATTCCATATCAGTTGATGATCACTTTACATTTTGAACACCATAGACTGTAATTTTTGGGGTCTCTCTCTCTCTCTCTTCTCTCTCTCTCTCTCTCTCTAAATTAACTGAATGAATTTCAACAGTGTTAAAACAAGCCAACCAAAATGAAGAACAATTAATGACACAGCCTTCAGAGTATCTTCATTTCTTTAAAATTTTACTGTTGCTCTTCTATTTTTTGATGCCTGCTTCAAATCAGACATAGAGAGGTTTAGAGAAAGTGAGTCTAAAAAAGGAAAGCAATGAAGCACATTGAATGCTCAAGGCTTGTGTCAGAGTGATGCCGCAAAGTTATTTTAGCTCTGTTTTAAGGGGGTAGATCAGGTCTAAGTCACTTCCACCCCCCTTGGAATCCTCAATTGCTATTCCAAAAGTAGAAAAGTACAGTAATTACCATGAGAACAGAATTACTGAAATAAGAGTAGATACAACACAGAAAATAAAATAATTTATAAATAATTTAAATTGAGGATTATCTACTACATATTTGTAAGGAAATTATCCAGGAAGATTTTTAGTCTTATTTTATTTTTGCTTTCCTGCGTAATTCTTCCTCTCCTCCCCCCCCACCTTACATTTATTTTCCAGTGTGAATTCAGTACCTTATTACTACCTTAAGGACTCTTTGCAGCTGAAATGCCTGTCACTGCTGCAGTGGAACAGTCACACAAAGTGCTGACATTAAACCACAGGAGCCAATTTTCATAGAGAGCTGCTTAAGCATTCTATAGCAGCATGTTCCTATCAGTCAAAGTTTTAGGAGGCATTCTGTGATCTGCAGAGTTTTAACTGAAAGGGAATAAATGGGCAGAAGGACTGCAAAGAGGAAGATGCTAAAGCAATCAACAGAAAGCTTTCGGGTACATCCATTGTGTGAACATACCGTTGTCTTCCCAGGGTTAACACCAGCTTGTTATTTGTAGAGCATCAGGATTTGTAAATCAGAAAAAAAAGTCCATTACCAAAATCCAGATTCTGAGATGCAGATTTCTATGAGCAAATTTTAGCATTTGGATGAATGCCACTCCAGCACCTCAAGTGTGATAATAGGAGATGTGACCCAGATGATGTTAAACCTCAATAATATTGTAGGACTCTTCAGCTGAAACTGTTGGCCCACTCGTTGACAAAGTCTGTATTAGGTTCATGTTAGGTCCAGTTCAAAGTAGTAATCACACAAACAACACCCACCCACACAAATAAACAAGTTTTCCAATTGAGGTTTCGATGCTTGGGATCGGCAATACTTTATGAGCCATAACTGTTCACATTGTTTGTATTTTGCTAATGCACTCTGTTTTTGCTTGGGTTTTTAATGTTTTTGCTTCTGAAATAAGTAGGTGTGTATTATCCGTTGTTAATCTTTATTAATTTCCATATAAAACCATTTCCTATACTGAATTTATGCATGTCAGTTTGTAAAATAAAATAATACTAATACTCTATTTTCATCACATCTTCAGTTTGTTGGGATTTATTTCCTCTTTTTTTGTACACCCAGTTCAGTTTTCAGTATCAGTCCTGTCTTTCTTGTAACTTGGGGGTGAGCACATCTTAGCTCCCTGTCTCAACCCAAGTTGGGAAATATCCATGTTTGTTTCCAAGCCAATTGAAACTGCCCTGCCTCATAAAGCCAAAACACCTCACTCAGTAGCACAATGGCAACTAATTTTCTCAGCGCCTACTAATAGTGATATTACCTTCACTCTGAATTGGCCTTCCCTTTTATCTCCTAATTTCACAGTTACTATCCCCCCCCCCAAAAAAAAGATGTTCTTTATTTGCTAGTACCGAAACGATTTTCAAAAAGGGCTCTCACTTTTGGTTCAGCCCCAAATGCCACTAAATCAGGTAACACCTGGTGGTCCTTGGCTCAAATTAAACTCTGTGAGAAGAGAGTGGGAAGAATTGCTTTCAACTGATTGTATTGTGCTTCTACTTAAAGGGGAAATGTGTGAAATGACTCTCCAGTCAGAAATGATTTGGAAAGTGAATAGTTATGAAATGTGACTTTTCATGAGAGGCTATGAAATTTCAACCCAGCTGCCACTCGCTCTTGGCCTATACTTGTCAGAACAAGTGCACACTGGAAGTTGTTTACTTCTCAATATTGAGGAATGCAGCCACTTCTGTGCAATTTTTGTTCAGTGATTTCCTCCTTTCAGAGTCATCTGATTTATCTGTATCATTATTCACAGGTGGGTTGGTTGGATATTAATATTAATAATGATAATGATAATGATAATAATTATTATTTATACCACGCACATCTGGCTGAGTTCCCCCAGCCACTCTGGGCAGCTCCCAATCAAGTGTTAAAAACAATACAGCATTAAATACTAAAAACTTCCCTAAACAGGGCTGCCTTCAGATGTCTTTTAAAAATAGGATAGCTGCTTATTTCCTTGACATCTGATGGAAGGGCTTTCCACAGGGCAGGCACCACTACCGAGAAGGCCCTTTAACCTAGATGCATTGAGTGGTAGCAAGGAAGAAGACCTGAAAGATTCTGATTATTATTCTTTCCCCCTAATGATGTATCATACTTTGTGGTATACGTCCTCTGAAAGTGGAGGCTCCACTGAACTATCAGGGCTAACCGCTGTTCACAGAACTGTCCTCTAGGAATTTGTCTTATCTACATATAAAGCATCTTTTGGAAGTGATTTCCAGTCAGCTAATTAAAGGTAAAGGACCCCGGCACTGTTAAATCAATTTAAAGGCAACTATGGGGTTGTGGCGCTCATCTCGCTTTCAGGCTGAGGGAGCCGGCATTTGTCCACAGACAGCTTTGTGGGTCATGTGGTCAGCATGACTAAAGCACTTCTGGCACAACGGGACACCGTGACAGAAACCAGAGTGCACGGAAACACCGTTTACCTTCCTGCCGCAGAGGTACCTATTTATCTACTTGCACTGGCATGCTTTCGAACTGCTAGGTGACGGGAGCTGGGGCAGAGCAATGGGAACTCACTCCGTCGCGGGGATTCAAACCATCGACTTTCTGATCAGCAACTCCAAGAGGCTCAGTGGTTTAAACCACAGTGCCATCCGAGTCCCTATTCAGCTAATTGCGTGTAGAGGTCCCCAAGACCACCCCCCAAATTATTCACACTGCACACAGGAATTTTGTTTAAGGTTATTGGCATAATTTTGGCCACAACTTTTTTTTATTAAATTACAACATATGAGTGGTTGCTTAGGCATTGGTTTGACTATAAGTCCCATCTAGGGGACACGCTGACTTCCATCTGCTTGGTGGAAGACAGCAAAGGGGAAAACACATTGGGGAGAGGATTGGGATCGGGGTGGCCAGGACGCTCCCTCTCCCCTAATGTTACCAGGGGCTCTTGTGTGGCCCTAGCCCATGACCAAGGGAACGGACAAAGCATGGAGAGCCCCTGGATTCCTTTAACAGAATTCCCCGCGCAGTAGCAGCATTGGAGGGGCAGGCACGGCCAACCACTTCCCCTCCACCAACCAACGTAATAACCAATGCCTAACCGCCGACCTTACAAGTTGTGACTAGTTGCTACGCAGTAGGCAAAACCAAATAGCCTCAGCCAATCAGCCAAATGGGAAAATTCCTACCAGGCCCCTGCTACAAAGCAGACGACCCCATGACAGGCATAGCAAGGTCAAAGCGCATGCCTACAAAATGAGGGGGGGACGGGTGGGAGATCCGGTGCACACAGCAAAGAGGGGCTGGCGCTGCGAGCACCCAGAATATATAACCCCTGAACTGTCTATCAAAATTTGCAACATACAATTCTCCCCAACATCCCCAAAAGCCCCTATCAGCATCCTTGGCTAGCTAATTGAGTCCCGCCCCACAACTCCAGAAGGGTGTCTTACTGGGCCCCAACCACAACACGTGTTCTCTAGGAGGGAGAACACACTTAATGCATTGTATGAAGACATGCTTCCTTCTGTTTGTCCTGAACCTATGGCCACTCAGTTTTTAAAGTGAGCCTGAGGTTTACTGATTATGAGAAATTTATCTTTATTCAGTTCCTCATAGGACGTTACCTTGCAGCCCGCACCTGAAGTTAATTTATTTCTTCCATCTTCTTAATCAGAGTTACGGAGTATGTCAGGACCTATGTAAGCCACAGCTGAAATTAACCAAGTTTGCCCGTTAGTTGGGATTTGTAGCCAAGCTTGATGCAACTTAACAAATACTGGCCAAGAGGGAACGTAGCAAGCCTTAAAGATATAAGAAGCTCCATTATACTAAGTCAATTCATTGGTCCATGTTGTCCAGTGTTCTCTAAATTGACTGGTAGTAGATCTTTGGGATTTCAATTAGGTGTCTCTCATATCTCCAGGAGAGACTAATAGGGACCGATTTTTTGCATGCTAAGCATGTGATCTTTTGCATGCTAAGTATGGGTGCTACATGAGAGTCATGTCTCTCTGACCTATGTATCCTGCATGTGGCAGCAGGAGGCTGGATGCAACTGCATAATGAGAATCTCCAAAGATGCTCCAGTGAAACAGATTATTGGTGTCATTGGGAGAGCTAAGATCAGTTCAGAAAGGAGGTCAAAGTCCAGAATGTTTGAGAAGCATTGTAGCAGAGTGAAATGAAGGGTTGCTCGAAAACCCAGAGCAAGTGGCTTAAGATATTTATTAAAGCAAATTAAATAAGAACAAGAACAAGACTGCCACCCAAGAGAGAGGCCACTTTTGTTGACTAAACCGTGCAATCCATAAATAAGCAGCTTGAAGGCTCAGGAGTGATCTGTGCAAGCTGTCCCCAGTGCAATGCATTTTTAAAAGAGCTATAGCAGAACAAAGGCAGCTTTAAAACATGGATTCGTGTTTGCAATAGCGTTTCTGCCAAGACGCACGGAGCAGGGCCCCAGGAGAAATGACACAACCTTGCCCTTCAGGAGAACTCTATAAGCAAATGGGGGGGTGGGAGAGAGAGTATTTTATAATATATATTTAATTACTGTTTATTTTGAAAGCAATGCAGTAATATATGTAGATGATCTTATGCTGTTAACAATCTACTTATTTACAAGACTCATCTAGTTTCACACAGTAGCTTGGAATGTCTGTTCCATGCTCCTTTCTTTTCTTTTCTTTTCTTTTCTTTTCTTTTCTCTTTTCATTTTATATTGTGTATCTTTTCTAATACTGTTAATTAAACTACCTTAAGTGCTTTACTGGAAAGTTGTGGTGGGATATACATATTTAAATAGAAAACGGACTGAAATATGCAGACACGGAGGAGATAGGGTATGACTCATGAGCAAACATTGAGAGGGATTGAGTGTGTCTCTGGATCAACAATCATTCTCTCCTCCCTTGTCTTTCAAAATAACATACAGACATAGAAAGCTTCCTTGGAGTCAGACCAATGGTCTGTCTAGCTCAGTACTGTCAACACTGGCTGCATGCAAACAACATTTTATACCATTTTAATGACATTTCCCTGATAATTCTGCTTTATGTGATCTTTCACATGACATAAAAAACCACTTCTGGATATCAAGTGGAAGTTTAGCATTCATTTCTTTGTTTAGTCCTGCTCTGAGCACGACGCCTTGCATGTGGGCAGTTCACAACGCAAAATTACAATATAAAATACACAAAAATGCATAATAAGAATAAGAAGAACAATAATCCCCCTGTTCCACAACTTGTTTAAAAAGGCATTGGATGTCAATCAGCCAAAGGCCTGGTTAAAGAGGAATGCCTTTACCTGGCTCCTAAAGGTGTATAATGAAGGCACCAACTGAATTTCCCTGGGGAATCATCATTTATTAAATATAATGACCCATACTTAGGCTCTTACCTCAAACTAGGCTATTCCAGGTATTTGAATCGTGCATCGATTTTAACACTTGCTGGATCAAAGAATTAGAAGGATCTCGACATACAGTGGACGCTCGGGTTGCGAACGTGATCCGTGCGGGAGGCACGTTCGCAACCCGCAGCATTCGCAACCCACAGCGCCGCGTCTGCGCACGCGTGTGACGCAATTCAGTGCTTCTGCGCATGCGCAAAATGCAATTTAACGTTTCTGCACATGCACAAGCGACGAAACCCAGAAGTAACCCATTCCGGTACTTCCGGGTTCGGCGCGTCCATAACCCAAAAACGCGTAACCCACAACAATCACAACCCGAGGTATGACTGTACACACTGAAACCCTTTATAAAAATATATACATTCCCACTTGCTCTCTTAATCTGTGACCTTGCTCGAGGAAGCTCTGTCCATTGAGATATGGTGAACAACCAACAGGTGCTGGGGTTTTTCAGTATTGGGACAAACTTCATGGATTGTCACCCTTAAGACTGAGATTTGCCTGGCCTGGTACTTTATTATTTCAGGTGCATATCTAAAGCATGGCTTTTCTAAGACATTCCGTGATCCCCACCCCCCATTCGGCTTGGTTTTGTTATTTTAGAGCTGTGCCTTCATGACTGGTGCTTGCTTGCTTGTTGCTGGGTCATTTGTAATTTTATATTGAATTTGTTTTTTTATGTATAGTTTTATTATGTGAGCTGCTCATGGAAAAAGCAGGATGTAAGTTACTAAAATAGATACAATAAATAAAAAATGTTGCCATCATCAAGTGATGAATATGGATGTGTAAACTAGCCCTGAGAAATTGCCTGTTTCGGTTCTTCGTGAGACCTCAAAGCAGATTTATCCTGCATTACAAAAGCCCATCTTACTTTTTCTTTTTTAGCAGAAAAGAAGACGGTCTTGGAAAGAAAACAAGCAAGGATGATGTTATGCAAGATGCGAGCTTTAAATTACATCTCAAAGCAATATGAAATAAGTTTTAATTTATATCTGGTCTGGAATGAATTATGTAATGGAGAAGTTGCTGAGGTTATATATATATAAAAATAAATATATATCTTGATGGAATTTGGAAATGAACTCTCAGAGTAGAAAAAAAATATATAGAATTGGAAGGCAAAGTTCACACATTAGAAAACCTAATGAGGAAATGCTAAGGATAATAGAATCTCAGCAGGCTAAGGTTGACAATGTGGTGAAATGGATGAGATGTAATAATTTTACTATAATTGGCATCTCAACAGACATGGAGAGGTCTTACATATAGGACTTTCATTTGCAAATTTAACATATCCTTTTGGGCACTGACGGATTCCAAAATTCATTAGTTATTGAAAGTGATTCTAGGCTAGGTCATGCATGAATACTGTGTGAACTCAATGAACAAATGAATGTAAAGATGCTAGAAGTTAAGCGGAAAAGTTAAGTTTTAAATCTTACTGGAGCGAAATTGAATATCATTTACTACCTGACATGAATGTTGGGCAACAGGAAATGGGTTACATTCCCTTTCTGATGTTGCCTCAGATTTACTACTGTATCAGGGCATAGGAAATAACCCAAGATATAGAAGTAGGACAGATATGGTCACTCCTACAGTATCTTATTTACAACACATTCATACTGGAAAAACACTTGGTTTCCCCACATTGGAATCTGATTCATATCATTTGGAGAGAGATTGGTGTCGGGTATAATGCCCTGGTTTTTAGGCATAATAATACAATCTTAAGGAGACTTCATCATAGAGCCTTCACCTTTCTGATGAAATACATGCTTCTTTAAGCCAATAGAATTTTATAATGAAGGCTTGTGCAGACAAAAATTCTTAAGGCCTTAAAAACGGTAGTTCAAATAATGTTCTTGATTTGGGGCATCCAAGGTAGGGAAAGGAAAACTAGTACTGTAGTACCATAGTAAAGGGGAGCTGTTAAAGCTATAGGGCTCTCTAAAGTGTTGCACTGGACATTTAATCAACACAGTGGCTTCCAGAGAGAGAGAGAGAGAGAGAGAGAGAGAGAGAGAGAGAGAGAGAGGAATAGGCACACCAATGAATTCTGCCAGCTTCCAGTCTACAGGCACTTCTAGAATCTTCTTCTTTGGCGATCACTCATAGCAGAGTAAATTTGTCTTCCATAAACATGGTCTTAACAGTGCATCCATAAGTGACTGTAGAGGCCAGTTCTGGATCCCCTGGTCCTTCCACAGTGGGGACATAGGTTTCCGGGTGTGTGTGTGTGGACTGATCACAATGAGGGTTTGCCAAGCGTGCCTTCCTCTTAGCTTGTTTCTCCCTTTCATCCTGAGTTTGAGCATCTTCAAAGCCCATAACACCTTTGGTAAAGGCTGTTCTCCTATTGGAGCGCTCACAGGCCAGTGTTTCCCAGTTGTCAGTGTTTATACTACATTTTTTAAAAGATTCACCTTGAGAGAGTCTTTAAACCTCTTTTGTTGACCACCAGCATTACGCTTTCCATTTTTAAGTTCGGAATAGAGTAGTTACTTCTGGAACAGAACCAGGGAGCACCTCATTGCAGCAGGGGTTTGTCCCGTTATTGAAGTCTTCATGACAAGAGACTTTGCATATCATGCATATCTTTTTTTTGTCCCAGTGATGTCCATAACCCATGCAGGCCCTTGGTGCACATGCCCTGAAATCTCTGAGGTGGAATGCTGACGATGAAAACACATCCACAGCATGGATAATTTAAAGGACTTCAAGTAAGGGAGAGGAGGGTAAAATGCAGCCTTGCTTGTTTCAGAAAGCTTGGTGACTGCACAGAGATGCCTGTCCACTGCGTCTCTTCGTGTGTGTGCATTGAAGAAATCAGCTTCATGTACTCCTAATTTTATGTTGTGCCTGTAAATCGCTTTGAGTCATTTCTATGAGTAAAGTGGCTAGAATAAATAAAATAATCCTTGGGTGTACTTTAGATTGGAAGGGTAGAAACCTTTCATACCTGTTCTTTGTAAGACATTATGTGCTTAGATTCCGGTTTATCGCAGCCACCATTATTATCAAAGTAAGGTCAGTTAAATAATGATGAAAGTAACTGATAAGTACTTCTTCAAAGCCTGTCTCTGCTAACAAAAGTGATAAATTTCTCTTTGGTACAGATGAAGCCAGATTGTCCACTGCCTCGCTCTATTTCACTACCTCAGGTTGAAAGCATTTACATTTCCTTTTTATGTGAAAATCTTTCTTATTTACTTAGAACTTCGTTGGTGGGCAGATGAACTGGATAACCTGTGAGATCTTTCATTTCTAATTTCTGTGATTCTTTAATTGGGGTTAAATGCAAATTAAGTAAAATGGTGGGAAATTAATTACTTGATCTATTGCATTATTGTATGAATAGGGTGATTACATGCATGACAGATAGAAAAGGAAAGATTCATTGAAGGTAATTGGGGAAATTCAGAGTCTAAGAAGGTAATTCTTTTCATTCTTTGGAAAGACTATATATCTTGCTGAAAATGTTTTATGTGGATTTTTTAAAAAGCCCACCAGCCTCTCTCAGAAGAATAGAATTCTGAAGATTAATGATTCTCCAAATATATTAAATATATCAAATTTTTGCAAAGAGGACTAAGGAGGTTTTATGTTAAAAGTTTATTGGATAGTGGTTAACTTTTTTGATGAAGTCTGACATGTGAGCATTAAAAGACTGCTTATTGCTGTTATGAGAACCTGTATTTTTATGTAATTCTTAGTATTATAATTGATATATAATGTTTTCTACATACTGTATATTATGTTATGCAGTAGCATTTCCATTGTATATTGTAAATTGCCTTGTGGTCTTCTGAGTAAATAAATGAATAAAAGACTCCTGATCAGAGCTTCTACCTGCACAGGTCATCTTTTTGCCGTTTGTCAAGAGCATTTACTGTGGTCTCATAGACAAGATGACTAGAATTTGACTTTGAATTGAACCAATTAATCCATTCCAATATTCCTAGGTAGTTACGTTAAGTGTCACAATAAGGCAAGTCATTGCCATACTCAAATACAGACCCAAAAGAAATACTTCACAACCCAAGATCCAGGGTACTTCATCACTGGAGCAGATGTATCCTGGCTGGACCGGCGTGTTACTACTCTACACAGGCTCCCAGGCGTGATCAGAATTAAAGCAACCAAACAGGAATGGTTAACCACCAACTCAATTTGTGTTGCACTTCTGCATTATTCAGCATTATTCAGGCCAAAGTGTTGCTACAAATGGCAGGAAATGGCTAAATGAATCTCATTTAACCCGTTCCTGGTTGTAAGTCACTTTGGGTTTCCCTGTGAAAGGTAAAGTGACTAACAAATTCAATCAATCAATCAATCAAACAAACAAACAATAAAGTGAGGTATGTTCCCCCCCCCCAGTGATTGCTGGGTTTTGTGCATGAATCACTTTGTCATCTTGATTCCTCTCTTCCCACACATGCAGAAACATCTCCATAAGAAGATTAGTGACCTTCCTCCTTCCCCTGCCATCACCATGAATATGAGTTCCATCCATGCATCATAAAATGATACTCGGCACTTCCACCACTGTCTGGGTTGCCTATACTAGGATGACTCATTTCCTTGCAATAGCCCACTAAGAGCATAACAATGGCTCGGTGTCTTGTGCTAGTCCTAGCATTACAGGTGCTTCACTAAAAGCTGGTAGGCTGACAAAAATAGAAGGCTCTGTATGAAGAACAAAATCGAAAATTCTTTCTAGTAGCACCTTAGAGACCAACTGAGTTTGTTCCTGGTATGAGCTTTCGTGTGCATGCACACTTCTTCAAATACACTGAAACAGAAGTCACCAGATCCTTAAATATAGTGAGGGAGTGGGGAGGGGTATTGCTCAGAAGGGTGGTGGGAATGGGTGATCAGCTGATAGGTGTGGAAAACCTGTTGACGACTCTTGTATGAAGAGTCATTCCTTTGCAGCTTCATAGATGGAAAGGAATGGATTTTCAATAAATCCCCCCACCCCCCAAAAAAGAAATCACTTCCTGCACTGTCACTATGTTCCTTAGTGTGATAGATTTGTGATTTTGTGCATGCGTCTCTACCTATCTTCAGGAATTTCCCCCTACCGGGTTGCCAAAAATATTGCGTCTCCTCAAAAACCTGGCAAAGAGAGGGGAAAAAGAGCCTAAATCATTTTTCCACTTCAAGAAGGTTCCTTGGTTGTCATTTTTACATATATATTGTTGCACACCACCTTCATCTCTGAGTAATGCAAGATTCCAGGGGTTCCAGACACTTACCCCTAGATTTTTCTCACATGTACTACTGGCAAGCCAGGCGTCCTCCAACTTATATTTGTGCAGCTAGTTCTTCCTGCCTAAGTGCAGAACCTTAACATTTGTCCCTATTGAAATTCATTTTACAGGTGGGTAGCCGTGTTGGTCTGCCATAGTCGAAACAAAATAGAAAATTCTTTCCAGTAGCACCTTAGTTGGTCTCTAAGGTGCTACTGGAAAGAATTTTCTATTTTGTTTCGAAATTTATTTTGTTAGTTTGGGCCCAATTCTCCAATCTGTTAAAGTCCTCTTGAATACTAATTCTATTTTCTGTGGCATTAGCTAACCCTTCCAATCTGGTCTCATCTGCAAATTTGAGTAGCATCCCTTCAATGCTTTGACGTTGAACAACATCAGACCCAGGACAGAAACATAGCTGTCAACCTTCCCTTTTTTTGCGGATAATTCCCCTATCAGTACTATACTATAGACTATAGTACTGATAGGGGATTTTTTCCGCAAAAAAGGGAAAGTTGACAGCTATGGACAGAACCCTGGGGCACTGTCAGGCTCCAGGGACTTGGCTTCCTCCCCCCGCCCCCCGCCCGGCTGTAGATAAGCAGGACAAAGCAAAAAGAGTCACTTACCATTTAAAGAGTCTTTAATGATCACAGCAAAAGAACAAATGAATGAAGGTGTTCCCAATTAAGGATTACACCCACTTCCTCCCTAGTCACTTCCACATCTTTCAACCTGATCTTGCAACCACCACGCTTTTTGTGTAGCCACCTTATTTGCTCTATGTGACCTTGGACTGATGGGCTGGACACTTTCCAGTGAGAGAGAGAGTTTGTTAGCTCTCTCACACTTCCTGTTCTTCTTCACTTTGCTGTTCACCGCCCAGTTCGTCCCAACTTTTGTGTTCCGAACTATGCCCCTCTGCAAACCACTATTCCAAATCTATATTACTCCACTGCTCCTGGGCAGCTTCAGGATCCTGGTCAGGAGCAAGGGGAGGGGGAGGCTCCCACCATTTGTCATCAGAGCAGTACTCCTCAGCCTGGTTTCTGACAGGCACCCACTTCTCACTTTTTTTCAGAATGATGAGAAACCATTAATGAGCACTGTTTTGGTTTGAATATAATGGGGGACTATGGCAAAAGCTGTAAGGGCACAAGGAGAAGGTGCCAACAGAGGACGAGATGGTTGGACAGTGTTCTCAAAGCTACCAACATGAGTTTGGCCAAACTGTGGGAGGCAGTGGAAGACAGGAGTGCCTGGCCTGCTCTGGTCCATAGAGTCACGAAGAGTCAGAAACGACTAAACAACAACCATGGTAAAAGCTTTACTGAAATTGAGATACACTGTGTTCACTGCATTCCCCTGATCCACCAGCAGGTATTGGGTCTCTGAAGCATCCCATGACTACTATATCTCTCATTTTTGAATATTTGGTAACCTGCTCTAGGAAGGCAGTATTCAAGTCAAATAGTTGATTCCCTTGCCGGTAATTTTTATCCATACATTTTCAATTTGCCTTCCATGCTCCAAATCATGGTTCTTTTCACAAGTGTACACATCATTTACATATAATGTCATTCCCCTCCTCCCTGTTTGGTCTTTTCATTTTGAATAGGTCATACCATTCATTTTCTGTGTTCCGTTCATGAGTCTCATCCCACCAAGTTTCAGTAATGCCTATATGTTGCTCAAAGAAATAACTGAATGGTAGATTATTCCACTTTCTTACTCTCCAAAACAAATACCTCTATATCAGCCTCTCTGTTGCAATGTCAGGCAAATGGTGGGTTGGTGTTCCTTTGCACCAACATTTCCTATTTCAGAAAATAGATTATTTTCTCCCAGATTGCTCAAGTCTAAAGAGCTCAGCAATCCACAGATATCACATCTACAACATAAGCATGAGAATGGCATGGAAATTCTCATTCAGTGGGAACTTCAAATACCTGTGCAAGCTAAGTGGGAAGTTATCTTAAGTTATTTCATGACATTTTCTTATGCTTTTTGCTCCTGCTGTTTAGCAGCATTTTTGAAGCTAGCCTGACATTCGAACACTGAGTACAAAAACCGTAACCCCTTTCTCATTGGGGTTACAGATTCACTATTTCAAATTGCAAAAAAATGAAGATGAGATGGCATTAAACTGTGCTCTGCAAATACACCAGAAATTTTATACATTGTGATAGGGAAATATGTGTTAGAGTACAAGAGAAAATGGTTGCAAGTTGTCCTTTAAGATATTTAAACTGGAGATTAAGGGGAGGTGAAGATAAGTGCAAAGCAGAAAACTATGAGATTAATTACTGATATTCTGAAAGTGTCATTATAGTAACAATGAACCTTAGCTATTTTTGAACATGAATTGTATCAATGATATGGAGAGTTATAATCAACAATGTTTATCCAGTGTCTGTGCTTTTCAATCACAATTAAATCAGTGTCTCCGTGTCTTTTAATGGAACAA
The DNA here is from genome assembly GCF_009819535.1 of Lacerta agilis. Lineage (NCBI taxonomy): Eukaryota > Metazoa > Chordata > Lepidosauria > Squamata > Lacertidae > Lacerta > Lacerta agilis. The sequence continues at coordinate 7,199,518 of NC_046320.1, read as the reverse complement.
AATCTTCAGTAATGCTTGGATCATGTGAATCAAATAACTATTCCAAGAATTTTTGCCCTTGCAATTATTGTATATCCTCTTATGCAAAAAAGTATCCTGGACACAATGCAACATTATTATTAATTTTTTGTGTTCATACATACATACATACATACACAGTGCTTTTTCTGGGGGTATGCAGAGGTATGCATACCCCTAAACATTTTGGGAATCTTTGTATTTTTGTCCATTTACTGTATTTATTTTTCCTGATTTGAACTAAAAATGGTGATTTTCTTGAGTCAGAATGAGAATACCCCTAAACATTTTTTTAGAAATCTCTCTCTCTCTCTCTCTCTCTGTGTGTGTGTGTGTGTGTGTGTGTGTGTAAATATCTGCAGAACATGTGAAAAAATAATATGAAATGTTCTACACATTGGTTCTCAGGCCACAAGGGACTTTGACAGGTGGATGTCACAAACAACATGTTAATCATCTGGATTCATAATGGCATTCAATGACAGCTTTATTTTATTTTTTTGGGGGGTGCTCTTTTCAACTATCCCTCTACTATAATCTGCAGCTTCTCAAAAGCATGCTTCCCTAAGGATTGCATTACTTATTTCATTCATGCCTGCATGTTTTCCATCAACATTTGGGTGTTCAATTGGGCTGGCTGGGTTGAAGAAAAACAAACAAAGCTATCATAAATATAGTGCCCTTGTTTATCATCTGTATCTGAGAAGAACTTTAGCAATGCTCTTCTTAAAAGATCACAGAAACAATTATTTTAATTGCTGCACTAGTTCCCAATCATAATTTAGTTAATGGCACTGAAGTCTGCCTCCATCTGCTGTTCCTGTTGTCACTTGTTATCTTTCCCTTTTGTTTGCCAGGATTCTAGTGAATATTCAGTTCCTCCCCATGACTGATGTCATTATTTTGTTCTCTCAAGTTTCTAGTGTGGGTGACTTGCCAGCTAGCATGGTTAAAAAAAAAAAAGGAGCTGGGAGAGAACTCTTTCAGTTAGGTTCTACTCACCTGAGTTTTTATTTCAGTTAAAGACAATATTGGAGTAAAAAGCAGCTTATATATTTACCTTCTTCACATAGCACTAATATGGCAACTCTTGCATGGTCTAGGATGTAGCGACTTAGCAATTGGATCAACCTGTTTGCATGGTGAGTTACTCTATACACTATGTGGAACAGTCCACACCAGTGCTGGATGCATGTGTTGTTGATATAGAAGCTATTCATGCAGGTAGGAGAATCCACCTGTCAAGTTGCTGTAGAAGTTAAGCATAATGTATGAGAAATATGTGAGAGCTGGACCATAAAGCTGGACCATAAAGAAGGCTGATCGCTGAAGAATTGATGCTTTTGAATTATGGTGCTGGAGGAGACTCTTGAGAGTCCCATGGACTGCAAGAAGATCAAACCTCTCCATTCTGAAGGAAATCAGCCCTGAGTGCTCACTGGAAGGACAGATCTTGAAGCTGAGGCTCCAATACTTTGGCCACCTCATGAGAAGAGAAGACTCCCTGGAAAAAACCCTGATGTTGGGAAAGATTGAGGGCACAAGGAGAAAGGGATGACTTGGACAGTGTTCTCGAAGCTACCAACATGAGTTTGACCAAACTGCGGGAGGCAGTGAAAGACAGGACTGCCTGGCGTGCTCTGGTCCATGGGGTCACAAAGAGTCGGACAGGACTAAACGACTAAACAACAACAACAACAACAACAACAACAATTAGTAATATGGTGGTCCCAAAGAGGCTAACAAGTAACTAAGCTCCTGCAAACCACCTTCATTGTTAAACCCTTCTGGTCTGACCTTTTCCACACACTTCTCTACCCCCCAAAATGTACTTTGTCCATTCTGTGTGTTCCCTAATGTACAGTTGTACCTTGGATCTCGAACGCCTTGGCTCCTGAACAAATCGGCTCCTGAACGATTGAAACTAGGAAGTGAGTGTTCCAGTTTTTGAATGTTGTTTTGGAAGCCGAATGTCAGCCGGGGCTTCTGTGGCTTCTGATTGGCTGCAGGAACTACCTGCAGCCAATCAGAAGCACTGCTTTGGTTTCTGAACGTTTTGGATGTCGGATGGACTTCCAGAACAGATTCCGTTTGACTTCCAAGGTATGTCTGTATATTTTTTCAGGACTGTAAAACAGCCCTGAAGCATCTTTTGATATATTTATCTAAATCCCATCCAGGAGTAATAAACCCACCCAAAGAAGAAGCTGAAGAACCAACCAGTTTTTCAACTTGTCTTGTGCCATTGTTTTCATCGGCTCCTGCTTCTGACGTCTTCCTCAATTAAACACATGGGGTAATGTCACAGGGATAACAAAACCAATGGGATGGTGGTAGAAGTTTACAATCAATTGGATTTGATCTCATGATATCTTGGAGGACAATAGAAATGAAGGTAACAAAGGACCACTTAAGGCACTATATATGAATAATGGAACATGTTTGCAAACAAAACTGAAAAACCTCCGTGAGATATTAAATAAGCAGTCCTGGAAGTATTCCTAAATGCTAATTGTGCTTTTGGCTTAATTCTATGAATTTCAGTGAGAGTGGCAGAAATCTTGTTCGGGTTAATAATGACTTTTTGTTACTGTCCCGCTATTCTTTAAATGTGTTGGACCAATTTAAAATTTGTTGACTTTTGCAATCAACATGGCTGGTTGAAAGGAAGTTTGTTGTCTTGGAAAACCTGTTCACACACACACACACACACACACACACACACACTGTACAAAGCATGTGAACCCATATCCTAGGTAGCTCCATGCATTCCCAGGACAAAGTTCAACATATAATCAATAACTTTTCCCAGAAAAGTTTCCCTAGTGGCTTCCTAGCTAAGTAAATCTGCCAAAGTCAAAAGCTGATTTGTTATCCCACCCTCTCTGCACTCCACTGAGCAAATTGGTTTAAAAAAGGTACAAATTGTTAAAAGAAGAGCAGCTGTTGAACTAACAGGAGCTTAAAAACTTGGAGCATCTGTTCTGACTGATAACAACAGCAGCACTCTTGGTGGCAGCCTAAACCCTGAATTACACAAACCCCAAATTCTGATTCTGATGGAGAATAAATAGTCGTTTAAATGTACTTGGAAGGGTAAAAGGTAGCTCAGATTGGTGTGTGTTTCTCTCTGCCTCCTGGGTGAGATGCTTGTGGATCATTCTGAAATACAGGGATGCCTGTAGTGAAAGGATCAACTGGTTCAATGTCTGATGTTTGGAATCGACAGATATAACTTGACACATATGAACAATATAATATTCCCCTCACTGCAAATGCAGGATCCACAAAGAGACAACAAGCTGGTGCATACATTCCTCAAGCTCTCTCTGAACTGAATTAAGACTTTGGGAGTTGGCCATGGGATCAAAGGAACATAAGGAGAACTCTGCCAGAAATAGACCGAAGGTCCATTCATTCCAGCAAATTGTTTCTAATAGTGTCTAATCTGATAACCCTGGGGAATGCGCAAGGCAAGGAGGGTTAGAAGAACAAATATCATTACATAATCACATAACTTAAAAGGCCCTCAAGCCAGCCCCCATTAATGTAAGAAGCTTGCAGTTACAGAATCCTTGATAAGTGGCCATCTAACCTCTGCTATAAAAAAAATCTCTGATGATATCTCACATACTTGATATTCTGAAGTATACTGAATGTGGTAGTTCTACTAAACTATCATGGCTAATAACTGTTGATAAAACTGGGAATTTTTCTAACATACTCTTAAAACATCTTCTAGTGGTGATTTTCATTAAGGTAATTATGCATTTTATGAATACATGTTTTTTGTTTTTTTGTCCTGAACCTACTGCTACTCAGTTCTATAAAGAATGTGTATTTTTATGCTGCATTTTTTTAAGTATAATTGTATTTAAATAATTGCTTTAATTTTTTGTATTGTATAGACTCTGTGGTATGTATTGACATATGACATTTGTTATAGTCTATGTTGCGCATCAAGGTAATATGTCCACCCTCCAGGTAATAAAGAGACAATGACACATGAATTAAGTTTAAATGTTAATGCGCAAATTTTGGCCACAACTTTATTGAATACAGAATGTATTGGCTTAGGCATTGGAATCCAAAACTATAACTGACTCCTGCCCACCTTGCAGAGAATCTGGTAAGGGTAACCACCCAAAGAGGGAGCTCGGTAGATGGCAATTGACTCTAGCTCTACCCCAGGGCTCCCGGTGGGTCATGGCATGGCTCTCACCCCTCTGTGGGCTTTGGACAAAATCCAGACCCCGAGATTCCTTTAATGGAATACCCTTGATCGTAGAGGGGCAGGTGATGACCGCACCTCCCCTCTCCCCCACATCACTAATCTAATGCCTAACGGTCAAACCTTACAAAGTTGTGACGATTGCTACAAGGTAGGCGGAAACCAAGAGGCCACTGCCAATCTGCCAAATGGAAAAAAAAAATCCTACCAGGCCCCTGATCCAAAGTGGGTGACCAACCAAAGTCCATAGCAAGGCCAAAGATACACCTACAATAGAGGGTGGGTGGGCAGGTGTAACGCAGCTCGGGGTCAAGAAGGCTCCCAGCATCAGGCCGCAGTTTAAATTGGCCCCACAGCCACGCCCCCGTGCTCCCATTGGAGCACCTCCCTGGGGTGCCCGTGGTACCATACCCCAGTGAGGCGCAGAGCACCACTCCGTGCTAAAGAGGGGTGTCCTGCTCCCAGCGCGCAACCTGGCCCCTCAATTAAGAGGATCCGATTTGTAAATCATCCTGTGATCTTTAGACAAAGGGTGGTAGATAGATTCAATTAATAATACTCTGAAAAACACAGGCAGTGTTATGGGAGGAGCTGGGTGTTACAGTGGGGATGGGGTGAATGAGTGACTGAATAAGTGCGGTCATGCTCTCTGCTTTATCATTATTGTAAATCCTGAAAACCTGCACAAGGCTACAGCAGCAATAGCCAACATGGTGCTCTCCAGGGGAACAACAACTCCCATCAGCCCCAGCCAGCATGATCAAAGGCCAGTGATTATTGAAGTTGTAGTCTAACAACATCTGGAAAGCACTTCTTCTTTCTCCTAAAAATGAGACTTTCCCTGGCAGGACCACTTGATGCCTCAGTAAAGTTTAGCACACCTTAATGTAAAGCTGTGTGCAAATGATCTCTCAAAATTCTCCTCTCTAATCATGGGCAGAGAAATCAGGAGCTGGGCATTTTACAAAATTTGGAGGAGGAGAAATTCTGCATTGATTTCTGAGGGTGGGGCTCACCATTAGGAGTGGCAGTAGTACAATTTATCCCCCCCCCCCGATGCTGCCATTGCAAGGGACAACAGCAGCAATTGTCAGCAGCCTGGCTGCCATTCTGCATCCTCTATATCAGGGGTGGCCAACTCCCAAGATCCTGTGATCTACTCACAGAGTTAAAAACTGGCAGTGATCTACCCCCTTTGGGGGGGGGGTTCAGGTCAAAGTTGTAGAGCTTTTTTTAGGAGGGAATGCCCTGTTTTTGGGGGAGGGGGGTTCGGGTCAAAGTTGTTGAGCTTTTCTCTTTCTTTGGGGTTCAGGTCAAAGTTGTTGAGCTTCTTTGAGGTGAGCCAATGATCTATCAGTGATCTACCACAAACGTCCAGTGGTCTACCACAGACGTCCAGTGATCTACCAGTAGATCACGATCTACCTGTTGGACGTGCCTGCTCTATATTAATGTCCTGGATGTAACATTGTTCCAAGGCATTTGGGTGGTGGTGGTGGGGGGGATAGGTGGATAATATTCAGGAAAAAATTCTGTAATATGCTCCTCTTTTTCTAAGCTGTGGGGCAGGGAGAGAAGTCTCAGAAGCATTCTCAGAAAAATGTTTTCCAAGAAATCCCTGCTTATCTCTGTTTATATACCCATCATAGTGAAAACTCCCATCTGACATTGTTTTACACAGCAAATGGGGTAACGAGTATGTGTGCTAACTATTTGAGTTGGTTTTGTTTCTTTTTTTAAAAAAAAAAGTGCAAGAAGTTTTGAGTTGAAGGGAAAGTTCATTAATAAGATAGCATGAAACTGAAATCCCATATGAAATCACACGGGGAGAGGGTCATAACACAAACACACACCATTCCTGAATACAATGTCATTTTTTTTTTACATTAAATTCAAGTCATTGTTAAATACATTTCATTTCATTGGGGTCTCCCCTCCCCACAAAACTATTATTTAATTGGGATGCATCTGACTTTCAGTACCACATGAATAAACGGTATCCAGCAAATACCAAATGATTAAAAAGTGAGAAAATTGCTTCTTACACACCATATTAACATATATTATGTCCATTGTCTGTGGAGATCATCTGTGGAAAGCTCTATTACCACCTTAGGTGTTATGAATGGTGCTTTTAAATGCTGGTGTTCTATATTCCAGGTTAAAATGTGTCAACATCATTCACATTTAGTTTAATTTTTACATGCACTGCTTCAGGAAGAATTTGCATCATATGTCCTTATTAAAAAATGACTTGCACTGATGGAAAGTGCTGGCACTGACCTCTGATAATAAGAGGATTCGAGTAATTGTGCCAAGTGCTCTGGATTTGTAACTTAAGTAATGCATTTGGGGACTTTCTAATATTAGCATGGACAGTGACAGTTCTAAAGACATGCAGTCCTCCCTAATTTGAAATGACTAAGTGGTGTAGCAACCAATGCTAAGGTTGCAGGAGCAAGACTACTAGAAATATAAATGCTAAAAAGCATAACTGAGTGCACTAAGCAAACTGCAGGTGGGAGTATTTTGTCACAACTGATACGCTAGGCTGTGGGCAATGCTCAGAGAAAGTGTCCTTCAAACACTACATTATTATTGCATATTAATTTAGCACTGGTTTGCAAAGTGCTCCATAATTTGTATTGTGTGCATCCTCAACACAACCCCACGAGTTAAGTCTCTAGTATTTTCCATGTATAGATAAGGGACTGAGATTGAGAGACAGCGGTCTGCCAACTGTCATGCAATGCAAAAGAGAGGTCAGAAACTCTGCCATCCTCTGAGCTGCAAGACTTGGTGATGCTATTTTTAATGGGAAGAGGTCAGTCTGTGCAGCGAACAACTGTAAGATGGGCAGGAAATCAGATTTTTTTTTGTGGTGGGGGAATCCACACAGTGGCTTCTCAAACCTTAGACAAGGCTTCAGCTGTCCATTCCCTGCCTGTCGTGCAACATCTGTGATGTTGGCCCAGTTTTCATTATGCCTGGCCTGTATAAATTCATCCTGCAGATGTGAATTCCCAGGACGTTTCCGGCACAATTCAAGTTGTTGGTGCTGACCTTTAAAGCCCTAAACGGCCTCGGTCCAGTTTGCGTGTTTAGACCTTTAACCCTCCCCAAATAAATTCACACATGACTCAGGTATTTGGTTTGGTTTTTGGCAAAATTTAGGCCACAACTTTATTGATAACAACCAAGTGAGTGGTTGCATAGGTTCTGCTTCAACTATCTCCCTGCACCCTTGCAGGCAGCGTTGTCCCAGAGCCACGTCCGTAGGACAGACAAGGATGAACACCAGGGACAGCTGATGGAAGGTTCACCAATCAGCCGTTCTGATGTCCCCGGGACTCAGCCACTGGCCGGACCCCTTTTGGGGACCGAGAAACCATTGAGTCCCTGCATTCCTGTACCGGAATATCCTGCATTTCCATAGGCGTGGCCACATCACATGCCACGCCTATCACCTGAACCAGAGCCTATCCGCAACTTGCAAGTTGTGACTAGTTGCTACACAGTAGGCGAAACCCAAATGGCACCAGCCAATCAGCCAAGTGGGGAAAATTCCTGCCGTGCCCCTGTCCCAACGACAGACGACACACGACGGCATAGCAAGGTCAACACAAGCCATAAATACAGGGAGTGGTGGGTGGGTGTTCCAATGCGTTAGGCCTCAAAGAGGAAGTTCAGCAGCCTAGCATGGGCTTAAATAGGTCCCGCGTTGCTGCATTTTATGACACCCCATTGGCCAGATTTCACCCCAGCAATGCGGTACCGACCTATCGGGGGTTGTGGCCTTGATTTCCAATTACCCCCACAACACTGGAAGGTCAGGTGGTACCCGGTGCAGAAAATTTCTTGTCAACCCCCCCATTGATTCCCCCCCCCCAAAAAATTGTTTTACATTATTTCATATTTTCTTACAAAGGAATAATAACAAGTAATAATAAAAAAACCTCAGGGTGGCTAACATCAGATACATAACATTGGTATAAAATCAAACCATAATTAAATTACCTCCTAAAAACATCTCAAAATCAAATTAAAGTCTAATTAGATGGTTTTCCACAGGGTTAGGGTTGGGAACAGTAAGTGTTCTCTGAACTGAAATTTCAGCCTTCATGACATAGGAAAACAGCCAAGTGAACAGCTATTTTGGTGGAGGAGGGTCAAGATATTAACCGATATGCATGAAATTTCATATATAGCTATATAATCCCTAGTATAGTAAGATAAGAACTTTGGAGCAGGCATTTTATAAAAAAATCCCCCAAAAAAAATTCAAAAAAAATTTGTTCCTTGATAATTTGTCACCCCCTCCATTATGGAAACCGGGGCGGCCCGCCCCCCTTGCCCCCCCTTGCTATGCCCCTGTATGGACATCCTTCTCTGAAACCAACAATGCTGTTTTAGATACACCAATCCCCACCTGATATCACTCTCCAGCTATCAAAAATTGGTGTTGATTAACAAATTGTCACTGTGGGCCTAGTCTTTCTAATCGCCTCAACTAAGCTCATGGGAATCACATCCATCAAACAGAAAGGACTAGCTCACTTGATAATTAGAACATGGCTGTTTTGCCATGATAGTGGCAGATCCTGTTTAAACTCATTGTGCTATTCCAGTTGTGTACAATTGTGACATCTATCAGTTATAAGCGCCAAGCTTCTCTTGCTTTGATGTAAGGTGGAAACAACATCTGAACTGAGGTGAATTGTTGACTGACCTGATGGTGTGCCTGCTTGGATGAACCAACACCAGAAGGATAATTGTGTTTTTGTTTGTTTGTTTGTTTGTTTTTTGTTTTTTGACGCAGTTTTGACGCAGACCACACAGAGGGAAAAGCTGACTGGTTTTACATAGTGTACAACTTGTGGTGTTTCTTCAGCTGTTGTAGTTTCCACGTTGTATTATGCCTGGATGAGTCAAACAATTACATCTGAAGACAAATGAAATAAAAACACACAAAACAAATTCTATTTTAAAAGAAGGACTAACACATTAATGTATGCTTTCTAAATGTTTCCATGCCCACAACCCTTTCAAAGGCAAGATAATTCAATGTTTAGAGGGGAAATGGGAGGAGGAAACAGAGCATAACTATATTACAACCTTTTTCTTTTAAAATGTTTTTTTGTGTGTGTGTGTGCATTGCATTGCATTTTTATTTTCTTTTTTTAACAGACCGGGTTACCATGGATATATTTGCTGGTATGTCTGTAGGCAGAATATTGTGTGCCTGAGTGTCTACAGGACGTAACAAACAACACAGCAGTCTGCTCAGCAGGCCTGTTCCATTTCATGCATCATTCAAAATGTGCTGCTGAGGTTCCAAAACTGTCCATAACTTTCTCCTACAATTAGAGCTGGTTGCATTTTAATGGGATTCCCCCCCCCCCCAAGCATTACACTTGTGTTACCCTGAAAGCTCAACTTCCAAGTGTGTTAATAAGACAACTGAGTCACAAAGTTTGGATCCAGTGCTGAATGCTGAGACTAAAGACATCATTTTATAAAATTTAGCCACATGTTTGGCTTCTTTAGTTAGCGTCACTCAGCATAACTTCTGCTGGCAGCCTGCTTCAGATACCATGGTGGTCAACCCCAGAAGCTGATAGTTTTATTTATTAATTCTTCTCTCCCCTGCCCCCCCAGCCACCCCTTGTTCTTCCTCCAAAGAATTCAGAAAAGTATTTGTAGCTCTCTTACCTTTTATCCGAAAACAACAACTCTGTAGATAAACTGAGACAGTGATTGGCCCAAGGTCACCCATCATGCTTTGGGGTTAATTGCAGATTTTGACCAGGTCTCTCCAATCAAAGCTCAACACATTAACCATTAAACCACACTGCACTGGGTTTCCATATTTGGCAGCATCATTTGCCTGGCTTGTGAGTCACAATTTCCTACCACTCAGTGACTTCTAACCCATCACGGGAGCTTATAAAGCCTATACAGATGGCTACAACAACCTCAGAATGAACTTCCTTGCTCATGGATGCTTTTCCTGCTTTAAGTATGCATTAGGTACACACTTCTGGTAAAATGTGTGGTACAATCATTTGGTAAGAAGTTAACCCTGTAAAGGATGTCTACTTTTATATTAGAAAATGTATGATTTCCTGAATTATTTCCATCCTCAAAATAATTCTGGTTGGTTTCCTAGTATGTGTGATACACCCCTGAGACGTTTGGATAGTTCTATTGTAATTTGATTAGCTGCCCTCAAAATCCTACAAAACAAAAACAGGTATCTTTAGTCAATCAGGAATCTCCAAATTTCTCATGGAAGTCATTTCAGTAAACAGGACCGGTGCTAGGGTTTCTTGCGCCCTAGGCAGACCACCTTCTGGCGCCCCCCGCCGCCCGCCCCCGCCAAAGCCTGCTTTAGCGGGAGATGGGGGTGGTAGAGAGGCAAGCAGCAGTTTCTCCGCTGTAGCGGGGAAGCTGCTGCTCAGCTTTCCTGCCCCCCGCCAAAGCCTGCTTTAGCAGGAGCCAGGGGGTGGTGTAGGGGGCAAGCAGCACCTCTCCGCTACAGTGGAGAAGCTGCTGCTAGACTGTCCCGCCCCCCCGCCCAAGCCTGGCCAACGCCCCCTCCATTTTGGCGCTCTAGGCAATTGCCTAGTTTGCCTTAATGGATGCGCAGGCCCTGTCAGTAAAATCTCCACCCAAAGGGGGATGGAACCCCCTGAAATCTTTGACTACCTTTAATAGCCTTTTGGGTTCCACTTGAAACTCTTCAAGTGTCTTCTCTCAGCAAGACCCTCCAAATTTATGTCATTTTTCAAACTAGACAGGAGAGCAAGAGAACTGTGTGTTAGAACTCAGCTACCACCAATTCTTTAGCCAGAAACTATTTCTCCACAGATGTTTCTCCTGGTGATGTTCTCAGATTGGAAGTGAACCTCCTTAAATGTGGTAAATTTACAGCAAACTCTTTTGACTCGCAGGGTATTTTCTGCGGTAGGACCAGGGCCGGATTTATGTATAAGCTAAACAAGCTATAGCTTAGGGCCCCACTCTCTTGGCCCCCCCCCAAAAAAAATTAAAGTTCAACAATCACTTTGATAAAATACATATTTTGTTATGTGTAAATGGCTTTAGATACCTATTAGGTCCATAAATTACCATATACCATATATTCAACACAAAAAGCAGAGACAATTTGTTGTTGACAAAGGACAGCTGGACATATAAAGGGCCCCATTACCTTCAGTAGCTTAGGGCCTCATCAAACCTCAATCCAGCCCTGGGGGGGGACCTTCATTATAATATCCCCTCCCTGGAGAAAATCCAACCAATCAATGCTCTACTTTTAAATGCACCGTGCTTTGATCATGCTTCTTCAGAAAAGAAAAGAAAAATCAAGAAGGCCTTTGATTATTAGTTTTTAAAACTGTTTATGCTGAATGACTTTTATAAATTCTTTAAGTTGTGTTGTTTCTATTCTATGCAGTCCATTTTTATTGACGTATATATTTTAGGAATGCTGGAGCAATTTGATATTTGTGATTTCTGATATCAATTGACCTGATCCTTGCCTCCAGATGGAAAGTGGATTTGCACAGAGGGGTAGGAAGGTCAGGTGGTACCCGATGCAGAAAATTTATTGTCACAGCCCATTGATTCTCCCCCCTGCAAAAATGGTTTTACGTTATTTCATATTTTCTTGCAAAGGAATAACAACAAGTAATAATAATAATAAACTTTTATTTATATCCCAACTTCCCCGGCCGAAGTCGGGCTCAGGGTGGCTAACATCAGATACATAACATTGGTATAAAATCAAACAATAATTAAATTACCTCCTAAAAACATCTCAAAATCAAATTAAAGTCTAATTATATGGCTTTCCACAGGGTTAGGGTTGGGAACAGTAAGTGCTCCACTGAACTGAAATTTCAGCCTTCACGACATAGGAAAACAGCAAAGTAAACAGCTGTTTTGGTGGAGGAGGGTCAAGATATTAACCGATATGCTTGAAATTTCATATATAGCTATATAATCCATAGTATAGTAAGATAAGACCTTTGGAGCAGGCATTTTTTTAAAAAAGTTTTTTATGAACCGCCCTAGTAGGGCAGTAACTGTTCCTTGATGATTTGTCACCCCCTCCATTATGGAACATGGGGTGGAGCACTCCCTACGCCCCCCTTGCTACGCCCCTGAATTTGGGAGAAAAAAGGCAGGCCAATTGGATGGCCTTATCATGAATGATGGGGCTATCAATGACTGTTAGCCATGATGGCTGTGCAATGACAGGTGAATAGCTTCACCATGGAGGATAAGGCTGTCAATTCTACTAGCCATGTCAGAGGTATTATGCCTCTGAATACCACGGCCCTCATGTCCTGCTTAAGGTCTTCCCTCAACCACTTTGTTGGCCAATCTGAGAGCAGGGTGCTGAACCAGGTGGTCTTTTTTTTTTTTTTTTTTTTTTTTTTTTTGCATAATCCTGCAGGGCTCTTCTTCTGTGCCTATACAATTGCCTAGGGAGACAATTACTTTTCAAATTAATTAAAATTACAGAAGAGTTGAGTGGGGCTCTTAACAAGGTCTCTGTTGTTGCTTTGCTAGATTTTACAAGCTGTGCTTCAGTTTTTACATGACGCTCAGAAAAGAACATCACTGAAACAGCTTCCAACTGCTGCCAATAATTACAATGATGGAGTTGCGTGCATACTGTTGTTTATGTTGGAAGGAAAGTGGGGGGAAATCCCATTATTTTGAAATATCTACTGTTAACTCAAAAGATGCCACTCTGTATGTTGCAAATGTCAAGTCTGATGTAAAGCAGCCTTCCTGCCTCGATGCTACTTAGATAAGCAATAACACCAAGGGCATGGGGTTGGGAAGAAAAAGAAATTCCTGCTGTGTGCCTACAGGCACTATAGGATTATGAATTTTAACACAGCAGATGCGACAGAGTTGGGTGACTCCTTTTAATTATGTGCATTACTGGAGCACAACAGGATAGACACTGGAGCATAAAGCTTCTACTTCAAGGATTCTGAAGGATTCTCTCAATGCAGGGAGACTTTGGAGAATCAATGTACAGTAGTGATAAAGTGAGCATCCTGATGCTATTATAAAATTATGGCATGGCCAAATTTGGAATGATGTGTATAGTTCTGGTGGCCCCATTTCAAAAGAATATCACAGAGCTGGTAAAGAAACATGATGAAAGGATTGGATCATCCTTATCTTTATTGGTATGGGGGGAAGGTAAAGAGCTTGGGGCTTTTAAATTTAGAAGAAAGATTGCTAAGGGGAGTAGGGCATGACATAATGAATAACATGGAGAAAGCTGTTAAAAGTTTCATTTTTGTTCCCCTCTAGAACTTGAGATTATGCAGTGGAATTGGTTGGCAGTTCTGGACAAAGATCAATTCAGCACTTATTTCATGATGTGCATAATTAGTGCATGAAACTAACTGGTTGTAAGGGGCGTCTCCATCCCCATTATTCAGCCCGGACACTGAGATCTAGCTCTGAGGGCCTTCTGGCTGTTCCCTCACTGCGAGATGTGAGGTTACAGGAACCAGGGAGAGGGCCTTCTCAGTAGTAGCACCCACCCTGTGGAAAGCCCTCCTAGCAGATGTCAAGGAGATAACCTTTAGATGACATCTGAAGGCAGCCCTGTATAGGGAAGTTTTAATTGTTTAATATTTTATTATATTTTTGTGGCTGGGCTACCCTAATCAGATGGGCAGAGTACAAATAATAAAATTACTAATGGTAGTAGTAGTAGTAGTAGTAGTTGGCTATTAGTTTATTATGACCAGCAACAAAGTATTGTGCTAGGGAGTACTCCTGTTCAGAGATAACATGTCTATTTATCTCTAATGGGAGGAACAGCTCCAACCAGTTCTGGTAGCTGTCCATAGTTCTGACTTCCCTGATCTCTTGTGTATCAGCACTTGTCACAACCTGGCCTGTCCAGATGAGACTTAGTCTGTCTGCTGCCACTTTCACTGTCAGCTGAATACCCCAGTGAGCAGGATACTCCCTGTTTACTTCTCCCTACCCTGATTTTGCTTCCTGGATGCTTTTTCCACTCCTAATGTGGAAGCAGTGAGACATGCAGACACCATTGTGTGAAACTTCCTCCTCCTTGTGAATGTTCTGCATGTGCTTGGAGTATGGACAATGAATGCCCCAATGAGAAACCTGGAGAATCTGGAGTTACTCAGCTGTGGCCTGGAGCAAGAATGGACATTAGCTCAGTAGAAATGTGGTACAACACCTCAGAATTATACTCTTAGTATTAGCCTGAGGGGTTCAACAAAGTATGTAATGAATGTCATTATTTAGACCACTGATTTTCAAACAGGTAACTTTGGAAGTCCGCAGAAATTTAGCAGTGTCCTTGCGTGATGGCAAGGAAATATAATTAAAACAACTTGTCTACAATATCAATTTCCTTCTGCAACACACAACCACAGGAATGAATTGGAGGTGTCTCTAGGAAGAGATTTTTTGCAGGGTGACAATGAAGTCTGATTAATGTCTCAGATGACCTGGGTATGCCCCCTAAACTATTGACTAGAATCCTCTGCAGTCCACAAGCAGAGATGTGGGGATACATTAGTAGGCAAGGCAATGTGGGCAGGATTTACTCAGGGCAGGAAATTTGGAAAGCACTGATATAGGTAATCTCTGTTTCCTTATTTGGACATTTTACTAAATGTAAAGATTATTGAGAGAGATCTCATGAAAGAGAAACCCATTAAAGTAAAATCCTTCTTCTTAAGAATGCTACGACTTTCACCATAGTGCAAGTTAATCATTTGCTGAGCAAAAATCAATAGACCTCTTTCTTTTTTTCCTTTTTTTTCTTATTCCTGTATCATTATTAATGGCTTCTAGTCCACATACAGTGTGGAGCTGAATTTTCAATAAAATAAAATAAAGAATCCAGCTAAGATTTCCTATGTTTTAGCTATTTTCGTTGTAATTCTGTCGTAATGAATCCTTTTGGCCTCGCTGACTGGCTGGAGAGTAAATACCTAGAAGACAGAGAACACATTTTATCCACTAAAGCAGCCATTCCTAAAACTGGACTTTCGTTCCTTTACACTTAAGAAGATTATGAAATTAGACATTCATTCCCTGAAACCAGACTTAATGAATTAGTTAATCCCTCTTTCAATGACCACAGTGCTTTCCTCTAGCTTGTTCTCAAGTATGTAATCACATGCCAGCCCTCCTATAAGCCACTGCTAAGAAAGGAAGTGTTTGAATGTATGTGGGATGCCTATGTTGGGTTGATATATAGCATATAGCTTTGAGATGTTCTCAGGCATGTTGATTTTCTTTGTCTCTTTGAACCCAGCATTTGAATCCTATGTACATGCAGGTTCCATTTAGCTTACATGGCTAATTGTCCTTGATAAATCTGTTAGAGAGGGGTAAGCTATTGTCCTCCTGATGCTGCTGAAGTCCAACTCCCGTTGGTCCATGCCTTGGTCCATGTCAGTATGTCCAATGGTCATGGGTGCTGTAATTCAACAAAATCGGAAGAGCCACAGCTTCCCCATCCATACTCTATGATTTTGTCTAGTTCTTAAAAAAAGAAGCTCATTGTAAATCACATTACTACTACTACTACTACTACTACTACTACTACTACTAAAATTAAATGTATTACCAGCCCTTCAACAGCAGGTCCCAGGGTGGGTTACAACCATTGAAACTTCAGAAACAAAAACAGTTTGCAATCACATGAATAAGGCGATCCCTGAAAACACACATCCCAGGCATCAAAGGCCAGGGTAAAGATGGGTGAGGGGATTTTCCAAGCAAATCAGTCGGAGGCAACCACCATGAGTATGAGCTCTGCTTGCAAAGGTTGCATCTACCCAATGCTCAAGGATTGCTCCCTTCCCTCTCAGTCCCTCTCACCATAACACACCCAACCCTCAGCAAAGCATTTTTATAAGCTCTAGTATGTGCTCCTTGGATCAAACACACACCACAACTCATATCTTTCGTAGTGCTGCATTTATTATATAAATTACACCTTTCCTCCTCAAGAACCAAAGAATTATTGGGTTGAATTGAAATGCATCATGTAATTAAACATGCCCACATCACATAGGATAGCAATTACTCTTTCACCTGCCAGCTCTTATCTATGCACATCTTACATTATTTTGACATTACTACGGTGTCTCTTAATTTATATCCCATCTTACGCATTGTGGATTTTATTTCTGGTTCCACAATTGTTTCAACATTTCAAACAATATGATATGTTCTATATTATTGTCCTATCTAAGTTCAAGTTTAAATGTATTAAGGCACCATATATGTTAATATCATATGCATAAGCTGATAATTCTGTTTTCATATACCACCATGTCCCTTGTTGGTAAGCTGTTTTCTCTACTGTTCTCAGTATGATTCTGCAGATAGGCAGGGTTTTCCACATGTTCTCTAAAGACAGAGAAAGAGCACTTTGTGCTCAGAAAATCCTATATGCTGTGCTGGCAATGCAAATCTCATGTCTATATGCAAGACTGGGGATTGCAGTCTACATATTTTGTTGGCCAGCTAACCCAAACCCATTGGTTTAAAGGTAATTTAAGAAGAAGATATTCAAATGGCCACAGTCGCTCCAACTGATAAGCAGATTCTCTAAATAGCATAGTGCATTTTCACCAATTATTCTTTTATATGATCCAATACGTCATCGTTCGAAGTAATAAACTGCTGGGATGAAGCCATGCAGATGATTTGACATAATTCATTGTGAAATTTCCAAGAAAATATGTACAGAAAGCAGGCACAGTGACATGACAGAAACAAGCAACATCCCTGAATTGGATCTCAGCGTGTGCCTGGGAGGCGAGGGAGGAACCTGGATCTTATTTATTTATAATAGCTTTAGAAGTGTGAGCCAGATAGGTGGTCTGGGAGGTCTGTAGTGTCACGAGAGCAGCCTCTGTTACCAGAGTAGGAGCCCTGTGGCGGCAGGAATGAGTGATGGCTCCATGCAAACGCCACTGCCCTATGGCTGGCTCTGTCATGAGTCTGTGCGCTCCAAGTCTTAGAAATGCAGTGTGGAGTTCACAGGGTCATCCCTGAGCTGGCAGCAGTTCAGCAGCTTCTGCATGACATGGCAGCCCATGTCTGTAGCCTTAAGATAGTTCCAGAGGCTGTGTAGTTCCTGCAAAACATTTGGAGCGGATTTTGTTGTTCTTGGTTGGTGCACGTGGTGGTGAGAACTCAGGTTTGCATCCTATGCTCCAGAAGGTCATAACCACAGCCCAAAAGATTATCGGTCATCCTCTCCCATCTTTGGATGAACTATATAGCTCCCGTTTTCTCAAAAAAGCAAACAACATTTTACGGGATTAATCTCATCCTGGACATAGTCTGTTTGTACGGTTACCTTCGGACAAGAGATACAGAACAATTAAATCAAGAACGAATAGACTAAAAAACAGTTTTTATCCAAGAGCTATAACTATTTTAAATGCTGTAACCAAATGATATGATCTTTGGGGAGTCGTGATGGATGCTATGTGTGGTTGTAAATGTATAAATGCGTATATGTGGCTGTAAATGTAGGATGGCATTCAATTTTGTTGTACTATGTACAATGACAATAAAGTATCTATCTATCATCTATATCTATCTATCTATCTATCTATCTATCTATCTATCTATCTATCCATCTATCTATCATCTATCTATCTATCTATCTATCTATCTATCTATCTATCTAGTGTTCAATCTAAACAAAGGGCCCCCCCAATGCTCCAGAGACAGAGAGAAATACTTCTCCACCTCCCTTGGTTTCAGAAAAGAGGGGAAACAATTTCCAAAGGGGTAACCACGCTAGTTTGCTGCAGCAAAACCAACACAGAATCCTGTTCCACTTTAAGGATCAAGAAACTTATGGTGGCACAAGTTTTCATTTTGAAACCCCATGCCAGCTTTCCCCAACTGATACTCTCCATATGTTTTGGACTCTCGCCAGTCCTAACCATGGACAATGCTCCCTGGGGCTGATGGGAGTTGTAGTGCAAAACAACTGGAGGACTAGCCTACGTTAAAATACATAACATTTTAAGGTGCTACAATATCATTCTTTTAAGAAATAATTGAAGAATTCAAAGGATATGTATCTCCCCCACCAAGCTTTCTATCTCTGATCCTTCAGCCCTGAAGCTGAACTTTATCGTCACAGGTAAGGTAGGGCAGGAATAGTGATGTAAACGAACTCCAGGGACAACCTATCGCAGCAAGAAATGAACCTGAGAAACTTCACCAGTACTGAATTTTATTTTATTTTTATTCAAACCTTCTTCCATTTTATCTTAATAACAACCTTGTGATGAATATCAGACTATGAAAAAGAGTGAATGGCCAAAGATCACCCAGTATATGTCATGGCTGACTGAGGATTTGAACCCGGCTTGGTTCTCATTCAACAGTGAGACACTGTTTTTCTCCCGAGGAAAGTCGACTTTCCCCCCTCAACTGTTTTGCCTAGGAAGAATCCACTTTCTCACATTAACTTTGAATTTTGCTTTTTTGTGATATGTTCTTTACAAGCTTTTTATGTTTTTATGGCTCTTTTAAAATTGTTGTGTTGTAAGTCACATTGAGTTACTTGGCAAGGAAAGCAAATAACAAATATAATGAATAGTAAATATGTAATAATAGTAACAACTATAATCTATCTATTAATCGCAACACTAGAAACCGCAAGGCTTCTGCCAGTGAAGAAAGCAGCTATATTTGGCTGATGGCTCAAACGAAATATAAGGAAAGCCTTTGGAATTGTCTCTTTTATTTATTTTATTGTGAAATTTTAAGCACAATGTGTCATTTAGTAGTGAGGAAAGGAGGATAGTGTGGAAATATATTGCCTTCCTTTAAATAGACTTGAACTTGTCAAATTAGCAGCTCATCCAGGATGCTGGTTTGAGCCAATGTCAGCCTTTATTCAGCTGGATTTCCAGAAACAGAACTGAGCGATGACATCAGTGGAGCCTTGCCATTTGAGTTTGCATATAACAAATGCGATTTATTTTTTTGTTCACCTCACACTACAAGACCGTGGCCCTAATTCACAGTAAAGATTAACAGAAGTGGCTAAAAGAGGCTTGGGGTGTTATTAATGAGGCCAATGCAGATGCGAATCCTCAAGGGGGAGTCTGCACATGTTTGCAATGTTATGCAAATGTTAGAGAAGATGTACTCCACATAATACGAGGAGTGGCAAATTGACCATTGTTTTGGTGCATAGGGTGTGTGGACAGAAGGCTTGTACCCCTGCAGGTACCTGAGCAACCTCTATGCACAAGAATGTATTGAATCCCCTCTCTGTATATAGGATCTTTGGGCCCCATCTACACTGTACATTCAAAGCAACATAATACCCATTTCAAACGGCCATGGCTTCCCACAAAGAATTCTGGGAACTGTAGTTTGTTAAGGCCTTCTAAGAGTTGTTAGACCCCTCCATCCCCTGCGGAGCTACAATATGCAAAGTGGTTAATGGTGATTAAAATGGTGAGTGTCTTCTATCCACCTTTATTATTTTTTTGAGAGAAACAGCTACCATGAAAACAACTAGTGGGGAAATCCATGCATACACAAGTCATAATTGGCTCTTTCAGTTGAGAAATGATGTGTTTTATTAAACAAAGGTGTATATAACAATTCAGCTCTTGAGATCCCTGTACAATGCAGCTCTTTGGCTTTTTCCCCTCAAGATCTTGCTCCCAGCCTATTGTCTTTTATTTGTTGAGAGCCATAAATTTGGAATCCAGGCTTTGAGGAAGAAGATTATGTCATTTCTTTCTACTGTTTGCATGAGAAGCAAAGAGAGCAAAATTGCAATTTGGCAGTGATTCAGAAGTTTTCGGCGTGAAGTGGGTGGATGGGGGAGAAAAACAAATGGGGGAACAGACAAGTTGACAATCCAATGGGGAAACAATTGAAGGAATTTGAACTGGCATCTAACGCAATTTTAAAGCAAAGTCCTGTTGTTTATCAAGCATATGTAGGCTAGCTGCAATTGTAGAAAAAGAGACAATTTGAATATATTAATCACTGTAAACATTTGGCATCCCAATGAGCTTATGCAAATATGTGTGCACTGGCTCCATTCGAAAGTTGAATTATGAATCATATGCTATTAGTAAGTATTAACGCTGCCCGTGGCCTGTTGTTGCCAAAAATAAGAACAAAAATTTCCTAAAACCAAATTCAGTGCTAATTTGATTCCTTGAAGGAAAGGAAATATGTTCAATAAGGCTGACAAAATTTCTGTCAACTGCTTATGTTCAAAGACGGACAAGTGCTTTCGGCAACAGGCAGACACAGAAGGAAACTGAAGATTCAGAGTCAAGAATCAGGCAGGCTGAAGGGAGAATGGCAAGATCATGTATAGGCTAAGGCCCAGGTTTGGCTGGCTAAAGGCCAGTAGCCTGGTAACACAGAGGGAAAGCCTGGCTGGATTTTTCAGTGAATTAGCAGAACTTTTGGTTTGTGCACTTTTTTGTTCCAGGATAGCTGCAACCTAAAAATCACCTAAAACAACATTCAAAGCATGAAAGTTCCTGTAGAGGCAGAACACCAAAGCAATTGTAGAAAGCCAAGCAAAAATCTTCAAGGGAAGCCCTCACATTTGTTTGTTGTTTGTTGTTTGTTTGTTTGTTTGTTTGTTTGTTTGTTCGTTCGTTTCGTTCGTTCATAAAATTTATGAATGGGGAGGGACAACCCAAAGCGGTTTTTATCTTCTGTAAGAAAACTTTTCTGTATCTGTCTCCAAAAAGCAGAATAATTAAGAATGAGTCAAGGAAGGAGTTCTGATGCATATGCTCAGTTGAACACCTATAGAAGAAACGATGTTCCTAAGTAGGGATAGGTTCATATGTCAGTTTCAGTCTATCTGCATTTCTCATTCCTCCCATCTTAATTTTTGTTCTCCTATATCTGCATCTGTTTACATATACATACATACATACATACATACATACATGTGTGTGTGTGTGTGTGTGTATGATAGTCCACATGCAAATTCATCTGTATTTTAGTGGAAATTCTTCCAAATGTTTGTTTGCATTTTTGCATAATATAATACATGTTTTCATGTTATTTTCCCCAGTATAATGCATGTTCATGCACATGTTACCCTGGTATACACATTTTTCTACAGGTGGTGTACCTGGAGAACTGCACTGAAAAGGTCGCAGGAGTGTGGATATCAAGGAATGGCTGTGTTACAGTTCATGCATTGTTTCATAAAGTGCTGATTAGGTGAGCTCACCTTTAAAAGTGAACTGAATTTGGGTTGCCTCTCTTCTTCTTCCTCTCTCACAAATGTGCAAGCCCTAAGTTACAGCTGTTTTCTGAGGGAAACTGTCAAGAGACACCATGAACAGTTTGATTCATTGGCAATTTAAGGGTTGCACTTGATGACCTCCAAAGTTTCTTCCAATGTTATGATTATATGTTTCTAATTAGATGAGATGATGGATCATTGACTGGATTTCCATTCCCATTCCAACATTACATTTTGGTAAAGAGCTGCCACAGAACCTTCAGAAGTGATCGTGACATACTTAGACCACAGCACTGTGGGAAAGTGGTTGTCAGGAGTGCGTGCAGGAGCCAGGCTCTGGGACCAGTAGGACTTCGCAGGACTGGGGCCCTCTTCAGCTTGTTCTGGAGAGGCAGGGTGCAGCCCACAGGTGAGGCTGCTTGGTAACTCACTGCACCTGGTGGCAAGAGCCGGCAGGGGATATAAGGCCAGCTTTTTGCCTCGGCTCTTGGCCACAGCAACACATTCCCTGCCTCGTTGCATGCCGCCTTGCTTCTTGACCATGACTTCGTGCTTCTGGTGCCTCGACCCTCAGACTGTGACTTCGTGTTTCTTGTTTCTTGACCCTCGGACTGCGACTTCGTGCTTCTTGCTCTTCAAACCTCGGACTTAATACCGCTTGCTGCTCGACCCTCGCACCCCTGCTCTTCGGACTCTCATTCCTGCCATCTTGCCCCTGGTCCTGACGTGCCTTGCTGAGACTTGTTCGCTAGCAGCCCAGAGCGTTACAGTGATAGACCTTTTCCTCCAGTGCCATTTTTTCCCAGTGAAAATCTTCTCCCTGTAATAGTTATTTACCCACATTGTATACATGTTTTCCCTAATGGAGCAAATAGTGAGGGGAGTTTCTTCCAAAAGCAGTGTAGTGTGAAGAGTTAAACTTCCCCTTTTCCCGTTTTTGTTGTTTAGTTGTTTAGTCATGTCTGACACTTCATGACTCCATGGACCAAAGCACACCAGGCACTCCTGTCTTCCACTGCTTCCCGCAGTTTGGTCAAACTCAAGTTGGTAGCTTCAAGAACACTGTCCAACTATCTTGTCCTCTGTTGTCCTCTTCTCCTTGTCCCCTCAATCTTTCCCAACATCAGGGTCTTTTCCAGGGAGTCTTCTCTTCTCATGTGGTGGCCAAAGTATTGGAGCCTCAGCTTCAGGATCTGTCCTGCCAGTGAGCATTCAGGGCTGATTTCCTTCAGAATGAATAGGTTTGATCTTCTTGCAGTCCATGGGACTCTCAAGAGTCTCCGCCAGCACCATAATTCAAAAGCATCAATTCTTTGGTGATTAGCCTTCTTTATGGTCCAGCTCTCACTTCCATACATCACTACAAATATGTTCCGAATCAATTCCTGTGCCTCTGTGACTGCTTAAAAATTAAAATTAAAAATTAAATGACATGAGAAAACAACCACAAATCTTATTGTCTGGTCTAGTTTGAGCCTGATTCCAACAGGGCCATTGTGTTAAAGAATATAAAAGGGACAATTAATAATTTATTT